>NC_080726.1:2303204-2640704 GCF_019097595.1 Hemibagrus wyckioides
ATGATATACAAACACACACAGGTCAATAAAAGACATACAAACACACACACAGGGCATTAAATGATATACAAACACACACAGGTCAATAAAAGACATACAAACACACACACAGGGCACATACATACATGGGGTATTAAAAGACATTCAAACACACACAAACACAGACAGGGCATTTAAAGGCACACACACACAGAGCATTAAACACACACATACAGTACATGGGGCTTTAAAAGACATACACACACAGCATTAAACACACACAGGGAATTAAAAGACACACACACAGACACACACAGCAATAACACACACTCACATGGGTAAACTCACACATACATGGCATTAAAATACACACACACACAAAAAAAAACACTTACACGTATGTTTATTATGTAAAATATTAATTTTTTTAAAATTCTGAATTTTTTTAAAGCAGATAGGTTTCACGTCAGTGTATTGTGTTGTAGTGTGTGTGTGTGTGTGTGTGTGTGTACTGGAGATCACGGTTGTGTTGCACACTGCTTTTTTTTATCCCACCACAGAACACACACTCCTGCTGTACCCCCGCTGAGACCTAACAATTATCATTTTATCCACAGAACTGATTGTATGTGGAGATTCAAAGGGTCAGATGTGGTTTAATAAGACGCTGACCCTGAGCTCGTGGACTCCAAGGAAACCGGTGAGTCTGCATCTAGTCCATGAACCTTTCTGATATTTCAGATTTATTCAACACTCTGTCTCATACTTTTAAACATTTAACAGACTCTTACTGTGTTCCTGTACGTTTAAGACCTGCTGTGATTTACATGTGCCTGTGTAGATGGTAGTGATGTCATAACTCCAGATGAGTCTTTATTAACTTTACACAGTCTCTGAGACTTACTGTATTTTAAAAAATGTCCACAATAGACAGAACATAGGTCCATTACTGGAATACAGAGTGTTGAATCATGTTGTGCTGTTTATAGGAAAATAATTATCCACAAGTAAACAAAAACATCTGGACGCTTTACATCTGGCTGTGATTAATCACTTTTATATTTATGGCATTTGGCAGACACCCTTATCCAGAGAGACTTACTTTTTTTCTTTTCTTTTTTTTTTAAAATCTCATTTAATACAACTGAGCAATTGTGGGTTAAGGGCCTGGCTTAGGGGCCCAGCAGTGGCAGCTAGTCTCCTTCTAATTTACTCTAAAGAGTGATTTGTGTTACTGTCAGAGCTGCAGGGAAAGGGAAAGGGGAAAGAAAAGGGAAGGACAGGACAGGGAAGGGAAGGACAAGAAATAAAAGGACAGGACAGAACATGACAGGACAGGGAAGTAAAGGACAGGACAGGGAGGGACAAGAAATAAAAGGACAGGGAAGGAAAGGGAAAGGACAGGTCAGGATTTTGGACTGTGGTGTAAAGGTTTTTGTGCAGTTTGAAGTTATGTAATCTACTCTGGAGTAAATGTGGTGTGGATTCTGCAGGTGCACAGTGACAGGATCAGTGTCCTGCGTCTCACAGAGAGCATCATCATCTCAGCTTCATACGACAGGACGGTCAAATTGTGGGACAGAAACACAAAGAAACAGGTGTGTGTGTGTGTGTGTGTGTGTGTGTGTGTGTGTGTGTGATTTGCCTCTCTTTCTCTCTTTGTCTCAATTTCAATTCATTTCAGCGATGCTATATTATCATGACAGTGTTGTCAAAGCAGATGACTGAAGTATTGGTTGAAGGATCGATAAATATCAAGAGAACTAGATAGAAAGAAACTGAACTATAATAGTAATAATAATCACAACAAAAATAGTGCTAAAAATACTCTCTCTCTCTCTCTCTCTCTCTCTCTCAGGTTGGTCTGTTTGTATGCGGCGCCCCGGTTGAGGTGCTGCAGGTGAACCCCAGTGACCCGAGTCAGATTGTGTGTGGAGACGCATTGGGGCAGATCTACTTCCTGTCCTGGAGAGGATGACTAACACCTCCACACAGGCATCAAAAACACTCCGTGCTTCAACACTTTAAATCTTTATGCAGTGTGTTTAGTGTGTTATGTTAAAGCTCTCCTTTATTTTAATATGCTTTACTGGTGCATGATGTCTATTATAATGCATGTCTAAATTGGAGCTGCACAATGAAGTTATTGTTTTTGGGAATGTTTAATGTTTGTTTATCACTTTAATTAGATTTTTGGAATAAATGAATGAGGAAATGCTTATAGAAGGGGTGTAATAGCTGATTTATTTTGTTAAAAGCCTCAATAAGATCAGTTTAAAAAAAAAAAACGTTGTGTTTGTCCATGTCTAAAAGTAAATCGGTTAAGATGTGTGACATCCCGTGTATCAAAAAAAAAGTCAGGACACAGACGCTGAGACGGACAGAAGTGCAATTTTGGCATTTTAATAAAACTGTGGCATTGATACAGAAACATCAGAGAAAAACTGGCAGTCAGGTGATCAGAAAACAGCAACAAGTCACGGCAAGAGCAAAAGCAGAACATCAGGAAAAAATGGAGTTCAGAGTTGAAACCAGTTAAACTCTAATCACACAGGGTTAAACTGAACAGTTATTTTCACCAGATTTGTCTTGTGGAAAATATTTTATAGTAAACTATTTAACAGGCTATGAAGGCTATTTCTATCTGAGAAATTAACATGGATGTCTAAACTAAAGAAATGTTTTTTGCACACAGTAGGGTGTTTCCTCCAGCAGCAGAACAGAAAGAGAAAGCAGTTTGAAGATTTGTATTATTTTTTTTATTATTTATTATTTTATTTTCTGATTTTTAAGTTTTCTTGAAATTTTTTTAAATTATTAACCAAGAGAAAATATGGCTGAAAGCTGATCCCTCAGTTTTAATTTGACTAAGCACTTTTACTAACAATTAAACTGGATCACATAACTTCAGGGTTGAGTACAAATAGCATACCCTGAACCCAGCGTATAGAGGCTTAGTGGATGCGATGTGGACTCTGTGGAGGAGCCTCATCTTGTCAGAGATGCTGTAAAAGGACACAGTTCTGACACTGCGATCCAAATACACTCCTATTCTGTAGGGTGCTGGACCTTGGAGCTCAGTCTTGTTTTTTTTGTGCCAGAAAGAGTGAGAGAAAGTAAAACACTGCAGACTCCAGGACTGTCTGTTGCGTCCAAACAAACTACAATTATGCCGTCCTTTCCTCCTGATATTTTTAAGTGCGACTGATATGTCTACACCCATACCACTCCACTCCACCTCCCAGTAACAGCGTCCACGCAGACTCTGCTTACACAACACCTGAGTCCAGGAGTCAAATCTCTCTGGAAGATCAGGGTATCGCTGGTCTTTCAATCTACGTGTCGCCATTCTGTTCTTCTCAGACAGAATGAGTTGATGATGTGCTGTTTTGGGATCCAGAGTCAGATAACAGAAATCTAAAATGATAAAATTGTCCGCAGGTTAGATTGCGTTTTGGGCCATTGTATTGCTGACAGGTATAATTTTTCTTAAGCTTTATTTTTATTTTGAGAATATTTAAACAGTTTCTTTTGAAATAAAGCAGTTTTTGCTATTTTCTCAATCAATTCTACTTTCAATTTCACAAGATGTCTAAGTTCTGGATGAAAATCAATTACAGAGTATGATGCTATCAGCTATCACATGATGTAATGCAGCTTCCTCTTCCTCACTCCTCATCCTTTTTATGGCCTGTTCCTGAAGTTATAATATTCCATTCATTCATCTTATATTTAAAATGCTTCCTTAATCTTCATTTTCTCTCCTTTTGGGGTGAGGGATACACCACAGTATTGTGGCTCTAAGTGACCCCATTGATTAGGCATTAGAAGTCATAATTGAGAAGGCATTAGAAAAGTATTCATGAGTATTCAATTCTGGAGGTTTGAGACTTTGTTAACCAAAACCTTCAGAGCTGATCCTACAGCACACAAAGAAACCCACAGCACCGTAGCACAAGTTCCTTTCCATGTACATTATGCTATTTTCTTGATTTATGTTCCTATTTAAATGTTTGTGTCTTGTCTTTGTGGTGTAAGTTCAGTGTTGAGTTTTTTTTTCTGCAGCATCACTGAGCCCACATTCTTTGTTTCTTTGTTTCTGGTTTGTAGCCTGTTGTCTGTTCCCAGTCTACCTATGACTTTGGTTTAATTAGTGTTGCTGCTAGCCAAGCCAGAGATCTATGTTTACCCTGAGTTTGTCTAGAGCTTGTTTTGGGCATGAACTGCATTTTGCTTTGTTTTTGGTTTATTCTGCTATTTTTGTAAGAATAAATACACCAGGTTACATATGTCACCTGGTTCTTTGAGAAGGCAACAAGATGCTGCATCTTGGCTGATGCTATGGGAATGCTCCTCACGGAAGCAGTATCTGAAGCTCTGTGGGAAATCTCACCAATCTATTGGCTAAGGAGGTCATGTGATGAAGCAGAGCATGTCAGAAAGACAATAAAAGGGCGTCACGTTACTCCAGCCTCTACTTGTCTGAAGGAAGAGTGAGTGGATGCCTGGAGAGTGGCCAAGTGATCCAGCATCTCATTCTCTAGTCAGGAAACCGGGTTACAGATGTAACCTGGTGTAGGTCCCTTTCAAGGGCGACCACTACCAATTTCAGGGTGCTGCTTAGAGACCAGATTGCTTTTGTTTCAGCTGCCACAGCAGACAAAAAGGGAGAGGACTTGCACCACATGCTTGACAATGAGTGGAAGTGCTGGGCACAGCCAGCGCAGACTCTTCTGCTCTGCCAACTTGTGGGGCAGAAGGTAGAAGGCCTGCAGAAAGACCGGACAACTGGCTAATAGCAGAGCCATTTCCAGGGTCAGAGTTTCCTCAAAGGATCAACGGATTAAAGGATCTGTTCAGAGGATCAGAGTTTCCCCTTTGGATCAAAGGGGCCTTAAAGCAGCCCCTCCATGACCACTTGGAGGTCCCAGGAGGGGAGACATGGTCTGTAGGAAAGTCTTAGCTGCCTAGCACTGTGCAGAAAACTCACAGCAATGGCTGCCATGTATATAGCTCGGGGTGGGGTTGTAGAATTGTCCACCGTGCCTGAGAGAGGAGGTTTCTTCTGATGGGAGTCTTCCATGGAGCACTGTCCAGAAGGGAAATTAGGTCCACAAGCCAGACTCAGGTGGGCTAATGAGGAGCCACCAGTAATATCTGGACTTGGTCACAGCGTACCCTGCCAAGGACCCCTCAGAGCAGAGCTATCAAGGAAAGCATAGTGATGGAACCTCAGCTATGCTTGAAACATGACATCCAGCACTAGAGGAGCTGGTGAAAAGAGAAAGCCACAGGGAACAGTAGGACAACTCCTCAGAGGCGAACAAAGCCACTTCCACCTTCAGACAATCTGTGTGCCACAAAAGATAAGAGCCCTCCCAAATACCATGGGCAGGACAGTCATCTGGAACTGTTCCCCAACCTGAGAGTGAGGCATCCATCAGAAAAGGCTTGCAGCGATTACATGCCCTAAGACTGAGACCAAAGGTGAGAAACCAAGGTCTGTCCACATAAGAAGGGTATGTAACATGTGACACGTAACCCTTGTGACCTTGAGAAGGGTGTCAGTGGGGGTGAAAAAACTCTGCTCCTGAGCCAGAGTTGAAATGGTCTCCTGTGTAGCAGACCCAAAGGAATAGCTTCGGACACTACTGCCATGAGCCAAGCACCCTCTTCTCCTGGGCTGCAGAGAGGCATTGGCATAATCAGATGTCCTTTATGGCAGAAAGGATAAAATCCCCCCAAACTATCCCCAAGAAGTTGGTTCTCTGAGAAGGAGAATAAAGTTCGAACAAAGTTTGTTCTGTTTCAACAACAGTGGGCACTACACCCCGAAATAAGGAGAATGAGAAGCCCGCCTGGGTTGGGCTACAATGCTAGCCTTCTTTTCAGCAGGCTAGGCTAAGGGGCTGGTGGCTGCTGGTTGATAGCCCTAGCTCTTTGCTGCAACAAGGGAAGAGCAGGTCCTTAGGAGACATAGGCATGTCTAAAACAAAGGTTTTGTCCCTTTTTTTTAACTTTGTCAAATTGCCTCTCTGTGGCAACCAACAGAGCCATGGAACAGCTAACAGCAAGGGCCATCTGCTTTTTTAGCCCATCACAGATGGCTAAATCTGTGGCTTGATCTCATTGATAAGCCCCTCACTGCAGACAAGCTCCTTTAGCAGGTCAACTTGGTATGCCTGCAAACCCGCCATTGTGAGCAGTACCACACCGAATTAACCTGCGGGATTGTAGGCCTTCCCTAATATCGCCGACGTGGCCCAATAGAGCCTCAATAGGAGCACAGGCTTTCTCCTTGCAGCCAATGAAATGGAGAGATAGCTTGCAAGTGTCTCTTCAACCCTAGGCTTCACCACCTTCCCCAGTTCATCTAGGCTCACAATGGCTGAATAGTCAGCAGTGGCTGAGGAGAACAAATGGGCAGAATAAGTATTATCCCATAACCTCAACACCTTAGTGTGGAGGTCTGGGGAAAATGGGAGATACCTGCATGGATGTAGAAGGTGGCATGAAGCTAGGTAATGATCGTTAAGCTCAGACCGGACAATGCTAACCCTTCATCAGGCCAATTTAAGCTAAGCTTAGCAACAGCCCATGTGATCCCCTTCAGGAACTTTTTGAACATCACAGAATGTGCTGGCAATTTGACTGCTGCTTGCTCCTCATGCTCTGCCTGTTGTGGGTGGAGGAATTTGTTCAAGCCATGAACACAGAATTGTGGTGATTCGAAGAGACCCTACTCCACGTTGAGGTGTCAGTATGGCTCAGAGAGCTGAGCTCTCTCCAAAGGCCAACAGGCAGTGCAGAGCTCCAAGCCCCATTCCACGATGAGGCCAATAGTGTTGCCTCCAAAGCAGAGCTCCAAACACTGTTCCATAATGAAACCGATGGGGCAGCCCCAGCACTGAGCTCTCTCCAGAGGCCGATGAGGTGGCCTCAAGTGCAGAACATCAAGCCCTAATCTATGATATGGTGGACAGGACTGCCTCCACCACTGAGCTCTCCCCAGAGACTGACAGGTACTCCAAAGCAGAGCTCCAAGCCCTATTCACCAAGAGTCTAACATGGCCTCCAGCACAGAGGACTCCCCAGAGGCCAATGTAGTGGATTCCCATGCCTGGTCCCAAAGCCTGTTCCAGGCTCTGTTCCAAGCCCTCTTCCACACAGCAGCTTCCCAACCCATGCTCTAGAACCCTTTTAAAGCTCCATGCCGAGACCAATGTTGCGGCCACACAAGCCCTATTCCAGGCCCTGTTTAATGCCCTGTTCCAAAATCTAGGCCGAAATAACAGCCTCTAAGGCCCTGTTGCAAGCCAAGCTCCCTGCCAAGGCCAATGTAGTGGCCTCCCAGGCCCTGATGCAGTCCTAGGTCCTGCATTAGTCCCAGATTCAGTCCAGTGACTTGTTCTATTTCCAGCTCCAGGCCCTATCTCTGAGTCATGAGAGTCTAAATGTGTTACACTACCATGTAGCTAGAGAGGACATTTTTCCAACAGCGCCCAATAATTTCTCCTAATGTTCTGTCTCTGTGTGTGTGTGTGTGTGTGTGTATGTGTGTGTTGTACACCTACACTGCAGAAAATCTTCTCTGGTCTTTGGTTTTGAAGGTAAAATCATCTGAAATGCTGCACCTGTGTAGACAAAATGAAGATTGAAAAATAATGTTGAAACATATGAAAATAAAAAATGTGATTCCTCAACACCTGGACTTAGAGCCACAACTAAGATATTGACCAAAAATGTCTTAGCATTATTCAGCATTTGAATGTAAGCATCAGTGACATCTTCCATCCATCCATCCATTATCTATACCCACTTATTCCTAATTAGGGTCACGGGGGTCTGCTGGAGCCTATCCCAGTGCACGTTGGGCGAAAGGCAGGGGTACATCCTGGACAGGTCGCCAGTACATCACAGGGCCACACATATAGACAGACTCAGTGACATCTTGAAAACAATCTGAGTAACCAATAACTTTTCCCATTTGAAGCTCTAGCAATAGGTGTTTTTACTTTCAGTTTACAGATGGTTATTTTCTGTTTTTCTTGACCTCAGTTCTTAGCATATTTATAATCTGCATATTTGATGTTCAGTAAGATTCAGTTCTGGATTTGATGTTGAGGTTTTAAAGTCAATGTTAATCCATTGTAGCAGATGACAATAGTCTTGTTCCTGCTTACTTCTTATTACTCTTATATGAATGCTTCTGTACTGTGATGCAGAAAATATTTGTTTGTTTACCTTGTGGATGGATTTTCTTGAATTCCTCCTCACAGATTTGCTCGACTCGTTTTTTCAGATCTGAGAGAGATTTCCTCACTCCATCAAATGAGAGATGTTGATTGACAGTGAAGCTGGGTGAGTCTTCACATCCAGGAGAAAAACAGAGAGACGGGAAACTCTACAGAGAGGAAACACATCATAGAGAAGGAGAAAAGTGTAGGAGAGCAACGAATGAATCTCAGACTGAATCAGACCAAAGACACACTTGTGATCTCAGACAGGAACATTTCCTCTTGCTGTAATGAGTTTTTAGGAGGAAACATTATGAGGAACAGCGCCCTCTGTAGATCAGACAGTGAGTGTTACCTGGAGGAAATCGATGTCATCGGGTATCTGTAAAAGCTGCTCCAGCTCACTAACTCTCCTCTGAAGCTCATCAATTTCTGGCTGTAATCGATTCAGGAGTTGTTCAGCTTGTCTCAGGTCACTTTTCACCTGAGCTTTGATCAGCTCCTTCACCTCCGAGCACTTTTTCTCCATGGAGCTGATCAGCTCAGTAAAGATCCTCTCATTTTCATCCACCGCTGCCTGTGAAATCATTTGTAAGGGAACACAAACACACAATGGAACAAGTGTTATTCAAAGAGCAACTCTTTTACTTACTGTGCTGTGAAAAAGAGAGAGAGAGAGAGAGAGAGAGAGAGAGGTGTGTGTGTGATTCCTACCTTTATAGTGTCCACAGTCTGATTCAGCTCCTGCATCTTCTTCTGCTTCTCCTGGATCCTCTGCTGGGATTTCATCTGCTCCTCCATTAACTCATTCTGAGACCAAATAAGATATATGTAATTATTTTTGTATCAGCAGCTCAGTGAGTTACTATTATGTACTATTACTATTATGTAAGTCCACTTATATTCTACAGGTGGAAGAGATTGATACAAGTACAGGCAGCCTTTACTACAACAGGTGAACAATTTTAAATTAGCCTACAGCAGAGTAACAAATCCAAGCTTCCGTCAGGTGGCCCACAACCAGAAAAATCCAGTATCAAAAATACCAGAGAACATTGAAGAAAAAGCACTAGTTTTGTTGGAAAGTGGCATCTGGGCCAGCCTTCACATGGGCCAGCCTTCAATCCCGACATGAATCAGTGACCCTGTCACCGGTTCACCACTGTTCTTTCCTTGGTCACTTTTGATAGATACTGACCACTGCAGACCGGGAACACCCCACAAGAGCTGCAGTTTTGGAGATGCTCTGATCCAGTGGTCTAGACATCACAATTTGGCGCTTGTCAAACTCATTCAAATCCTTACGCTTGTCCATTTTTCCTGCTTCTAACATCAACTTTGAGGACAGTTTCCATTGTTAAATGTGCTATAAAAATAAATTGAAATTAATTGAAAAAATATTCACACAAATGCATTTTATTTATTATTTTTGCTTTTTATCTGTAGACCTTTCACTGGAGTTATGAAAGAATTGATGTTAGTGAGAAAGGCCACATCTTCCTTCTTTTTCTTCTAATGAGCTTACTATAAACTTCAATTGTTATTTTTCTGCTAGTGACAAAGTTTGCACATGACTGGGCTTTGCACTAACCACATCAAATGCAAAGATTTATCTATTTGCATTTCTGTAAGATGCTAAACCACATTTCTTTGCTGTACATTTACTTTGCAATGGCAATAAAGTTCTATCTATCTATCTATCTATCTATCTATCTATCTATCTATCTATCTATCTATCTATCTATCTATCTATCTTTATCTTTTATCTAACTGAACAACTTAATAACAGTCTTTTGTACACTACCTGTGTACAACAGCCCATTAAATTCTAATAAAACGTCACTTCACAGTCAAATCAAAGCAAATGAATAGTTATAAAGTTATAATGATCTCCAGTTCTCACCTGTTTTTCAGTTCTTTCTGCTTTAGCTGAAATTGTATCATGGCCTTTGTGTTCGTCTATCATACACAAGTAACAGATGAAGCTTTGGTCAGTATGACAGTAGATATCAATCAGTTTGTCATGTTCAGAGCAGATCTTCTCTTGGAGCTCTGCACAGGCTTCAACTAACTTGTGCTTCTTAAAGGCAGGAGACTGATAGTGAGGTTTAAGATGATCTTCACAAAAAGAAGCCTGACAAACCAGACAGGACTTGACGGCTTTGTGTTTTCTCCCAGTGCAGGAATCACACTCCACATCTCCAGGTCCAGCGTAACAGTGAGCAGGAGAAGCAGCTTGGAGTTCAGTCTTCTTCAGTTTCTCCACCACTTCAGCCAGCATATTGTTTCTGCGTAGATCAGGCCTTGGAGTGAAGGTCTCTTTACACTGGGGGCAGCTGAAGACACCCTTCACATCCTCCTGATCCCAGCAGCCATTAATACACACCTTACAGTAACTATGGCCACAGGGAGTAGTCACTGGATCCTTCAGGAGATCCAGACACACTGGACAGATGAACTGATCCTGACTCGTTGTAATACTGGCCTCTGCCATTTTCCTATACTCACACACTGGAAGAGAGAGAGAGAGAGAGAGAGAGAGAGAGAGATGGAGTGAGTGTCTGATTTTCGTTTCCTCTCAAATGAACTTCTTGGTTCAGTATGTTTCATAGTGTGACAGAGAGAGTAGGTGTGGCTTTAAAGAGAGAGGGGTTTAGGAATTGAAGGATAAGTATAGCAGAAGGTTTTGGTGTAAAGACATAAAGAGCTTCTTTGTGATTTAAGGAGTCAGATTAATTAAAGACTGATTTGTTATGAATATCTTTGTTGTGTATTTAAAAATATAATATTATAGAGAGATATAAGGTATAAGGTACAGTATGTTGATATCCTATAGTGCTTTTATAGAAACTCCTACAACAAAGTGATTATTGACCTTTTCAGTAGAATGACCCTTCCAAAAGAATGTACCAAAAGTAAGCGAGCAGTTTTGAGAAAGGAAACAACCAGCAAACAATACAACTCCAGGTACCAAGTTACTTTTCGGAGTATTTATACTTTACACTTTATAATTTATACATTAGCAAATGTGTCAGTGAACTTTAACTACACTACTTTAAAGAGGCATCAGAAGCCTTCAAAACTGCAATGTTGCACACTTTTAATCCTGTCCACAAAAAAAGGAGAAAAGTTATAAAAATTCACAATCACAAAAGGATATAGGATATGTGATTCGGCTCCAAATGTTCAAAAGCCACTGATTCACACATAACCATAAAGTGCATTTGTGTGTAAATTAATTTTTTTTGGGTTTGTTGAGGGATTTCTCAGAATTTGCTGAGCTTCATTTTCAAATAATGGACTTCTCATTTGTTCTAAATATCTTTGTGAGATAATTCAATTCTTCTGTATCTTGAAATCACAGGAAAGTTCATTTAAATGAAAAATCTCTATTTTCTTTTTCTTGTTTTACAAAAATACTGGAATGTTTATGCATAAAAAAAGTAATTGACAGGACAGTATTCTTATGAGGCTGAATCAATTGGCAACAAAAATGTCACAAGAGTTTTTAATAAAAAAAAAAAAAAGTTTTTAATAAAATAAAAATAATAAAATAAATGATTTGTGACCCACAGCAGACTCTTAAAATACAGGCCTGTAACTGTAAGTATGTTTGAAGTCTTTTTAATTGCTGTGAATTACAATTGTGACTTTAACCCGAGCTGTGAATTTGACCTGTAAACTGCAGTCAAAAGAAAAATCTTTAGTTAAAGCAAGTGGTAAGTCCCTTGGTAATTACCGGAAACTCTCCTTGCGTGCTGTTTGCCTTAACTTATGCAGTGTTAAAAGTGTGTGTTTGTAATACAGATAATCTATCTTTTGTGAAATGACTCATCTCTGATCCTCCTGTGCATGATGAAACCAAATTTCTGGCAATAAACAATAGTTTTAATGACTGTCTGACAAACTCCCACAAATTGAAACAGAATTTCATCATTGCACCGGTTGAGGCAAGTAAGCATGGAAAAAAAGAGTAAAGTAATCAGTACTCATTTCTTCCTGGAGGCTTATTAGTTCTCTTTAGAGAGTTAAAAGTCTTTTTAATGTGCTATATCATTTTTATTTTTAGAAGGAAATTTTTTGCCTTAAAAGTCATTAATCAGATTGTTGAAGTTATTTATTTTTGAAGTAAAAGCTATTTATGCTGCAATGAGTCTTAGTGCCTTCAAAACACTGATTCAGCCATCTTTCTCTTCTTCACTTTCTCTTATCTACATTTGTTTAGTTTTGTTCACTGAACTGCTGCACAGTTCTTTCTTCCTTATGAAGTTGCTTTGGTCTTTTTTTTGTTGCTGTTGTTAGGTTAATTCAGGTCAGGTAAATGTTAAAAACAAACATTTGTGACGTGCTATTTTTTGTTGCTAATTGAGTGATAACAATGAAGTCATTTTAATGATTTTTTTATACATAAACATTCCTACACTTATGTAAGAAAACATTTGAATATGCAAAATGTGGTCATGAATAAATTGTTTAATAACAGGGAAGCTAATCAAAATGGTAAAATTCTCTACACCCTTTCTTTAAAAACTGAACTTCCTGTGAATTTCGGGGCTTACCTAACTCTCACACACCAAACCACAAGGCTTCTTTCAAAGTCACAAACCTCAAAGTGCTAGTGTATTTCTGTTGGTTGATGTTTGTCAGTTGTGATGGTGCTTGTGGTTGAGGATAATAGCAGAAATATGCTGACAGTATATTTACAAAGCCCCGGTTGGTGCAGCTTTTCCAATGTCAAATTTACAGGCTTCAAATATAGATAAACCATGTTCCTGTGAGAAATTACATTAAATTCTCAAATATCTCAAATTAGACAAATGCAGTATGATGCAGTAGCAAACACAAAACACACACACACAAAAAAAACATACATGTTAAAGTCAGACGCATCCTGCTTCCAACAATACACAAGGTCATTTCTCACAGGTTGGTTTATTTGTACTTCAAGGCAACAGCTTCAACACTGCATAACCTGCACCAGGTAGGTCTTTGGTATCTGTCTCCTCTGCATTGTCTGCATTTGTCAGTCCGTCTACAGATCCCCAAGTCCGTGCCTTGGTTCAGAAGAGAGATGATCTGACCCTGTCACAGTGGTAAGTGCTTACTTAGGTAGCAGACCAGTTTGCTGACATTTTCTCCATAATGCATTTAGCCCATTATGAGGTACCCCACCCTCAGGAGTCATGGTGCTCACCACCAAGTTGGAGAACCTGTGACATCTCTGTGACAGTAAATCTCCAACTTACTGGCAAACAGTGTGTGCAGACATATCTTACTCTCCCTTACCCTCAGAACTAGACCTCTTTACCCTATAGTTGTGTACAGAGCCCTCTCTTTTACACTTTTACACTCAGCTCTTCCATCATTACCACATTTACTAATGGCACTGTTATGGTGGGCCTGATTTCTAATAACTACAAAAGACTTTTATAGGATTTTGTAAATAATTTCAAATATCACTTCATTTAGCAATTAAAAAAAATCTGTATAAGTCTACACTCCAAAAATGATATAAATGAATATCTAAATGTATTTAATCCATATTTTAAATTTAAAATGAATTATTTTTACAGCCTGATAGAGATGCGGGGTGTGTGTGTGTGTGTGTGTGTGTGCGTGTGTGTGAATATTTTTTAGAGTGTACTGTATGTTAATATGGATGTTAAAATGTCTTTTAAACTAGCAGCGGAACAGAAAGACACAATAGTTTGATTAACTTTTATTATTACTAAAAAAAAGTCTCTGCCATAGACAAAATTTAATTTACAATACATTGTATATGATTCATATCAGTACAGATAGATAGATAGATAGATAGATAGATAGATAGATAGATAGATAGATAGATAGATAGATAGATAGATAGATAGATAGATAGATAGATAGATAGACTGTTGAAGTGTTACAGTTTCGTGTTCATAATGCAGGTGGAAATTAAACCTCAGTTGTAAGTTTACTGTAATATTTTTGTAACTGTAATTAACAGTATGACTAACAGTTCAGTTTGGATCACATAACCTCACAGTTGAGTTATATCGCCATATATAAACCCCAACATATAGAGGCTGAGTGAATTTGGTGTGGACTCTGTGGAGGAGTGCCATCGAGTCTAAGACGCTGTAGAAGGACAGAGTTCCTGCTCTGTGATCCACATACACTCCTATTCTGGAGGATGCTGGATCTTGGATCACAGTCTTAATGTCATTGTGCCAGAAAGAGACAGAGGAAGAAGAACACTGCAGACTCCAGGACTGACTGTTGCGTCCAAACCCACACTCATAACCCTGTCCTTTCCTGCTGATCTCTTTATATGAGACTGATATGAACACATCACCACCGCTCCACTCCACCTCCCAGTAACAGCGTCCACACACACTCTCCTTACACAACACCTGAGGCCAGGAGTCAAATCTCTCCGGAAGATCAGAGTAGCTCTGTTTTGTCTCACTGCATGAAACTGCTCTGTTCATCTCAGACAGGATGAGCTGACGATGTACTGTGTTTGGATCCAGAGTCAGGTAACAGAAATCTAAAGTAAAAATGTCCAAAGTTTAGATGTTAATCACAGGATTTATAATAAGTGTGTGTGAGACACCTGTCTGTGTTTCTATCCTCCTAATGCTGCTATCTATGAAATATTATAAATAATACACAACAATGTGTGTGTGTGTGTGTGTGTGTGTGTGTGTGTGTTGTACACCTACACTGCAGAAAATCTTCTCTGATCTTCAGTTCTGAGGGTAAAATCATCTGAACTGCTGCAGCTGTGGAGACACAGATAAAACGAATAAAAAAAAAAAGTACAGTCTAAAGGATGAAAACAGATTCCTTGCTGGTTTCAAAGAGACATCAACATCACCATCTCAGAAAGCTCACCTTTAGTTTCGTTGACTTTGTTTGTCTGCTGAATTTATTTTGATGTCATTTACAAGGCTGAAGCTAATACTTTGTGATTGAATGCAGTCTTGTTCCCACTTACTGCTGATGCTTGCTTGTTTAACTTGTTTAACAAATTCTGATGAATTTCTACAGTACTCACAGATTTGCTCAGCTTGTTTTTTCAGCTCTGAGAAAAATTTCCTTGTTCCCTCAAATGAGACATGTTGATTGACAGTGAAGCTGGGTGAGTCTTCACATCCAGGAGAGACACAGAGAGACGGGAAACTCTACAGAGAGGAAACACATCATAGAGAAGGAGAAAAGTGTAGGAGAGGAACGAATGAATCTCAGACTGAATCAGACCAAAGACACACTCATTTCCAACATTTCTTCTTGCTGTAATGAGCTTTTAGGAGGAAACTTTGTGAGGAACAGCGCCCTCTGTAGATCAGACAGTGAGTGTTACCTGGAGGAAGTGGATGTGATCGTGTGTGTGTGAAAGCTGCTCCAGCTCAGTGACTCTCCTCTTAAGATCAGCAATCTCCTGCTCCAGTTGATTCAGGATTCCTTCAGCTCGACTCACTTCAGCTTTCTCCTGATCTCTGATCAGCTCCATCACATCGTAACGCTTTTTCTCCATGGAGCTGATCAGCTTAGTAAAGATCCTCTCACTGTCATCTACTGCTGCCTGTGAACGTATCTGTAAGGACACAGATCCATTTAATGAGATCCAGATCCATTCAATTACTCTATAATTTGTGTGTGTTTAGGTGAATCTCTCAATTTACTCCTCACCTTAATAATGTCCACAGTCTGTTTCAGCTCCTGCACCTTCTTCTGCTTCTCCTGGATCCTTTGCTGGAATTTCATCTGCTCCCCCTTTAGCTCATTCTGAGATAAAATAAATTCATTCATGTTCTCCAAAATTATAGTTTTAAAAATAGTATTGTATGTTTGAAAATAAAAATGCAAATGTGTGAAAGAACATGACTGCAGTGTAGCTCTTCTTCCTAGTTACTAGTTTCTATAAATCTGTGTTTTTCCACTTTGTGTGTCCATATGACAGGGCTTTGAGCAAATGCAAACATTTCATGAAAACATTCAAATCATCAGATGAAGCATTTTCCAGTCATCCGCACGGTCCTGTTTCTGTGTTTGAGCTCCTCACACAGCGTTGTGTATTGTGTAAACAGTAACACCCGTCTCCATAGTACTGCTTCAGTGTACAGGCAGTGACATGTACAAAACATGGCAGGTCCATTCACTCGGTTCCTCATTCCAGTACTGGCAGTATGTTTGGCAGTTGTTTTCATACTATCTCAATCTGCAAAGGTGAACCCTTGTCTTCTCAACAGTACATACCAATGAGATAGCATCATGCACAACACGCCCCCATAAGACATTTGCTTTTAACCAAGCTCAAAGCCCTTCCCGCCTAAGCCATTCTTATGAATCACTGCCCTTTATGTCCCGCAGACCTCCATAAAACATGTAAATCATTACTCTGTTTACTACAAGTGAATATCATATATCCATTAAATGTGTGCTAAAAGAAACTACTATGAACTAGCGACTAAAACAAAACAGTTCTGAACACTGCTAGAGCTTCAGCATGGTCATGTGTTTGCTGTAAAATGCTGTAAGGAGATTAACTTTCAAGTTGCATTAAGCTGGGCTGACCTGTTTAATACTGCTTAACCGTTAGAAATAAAATAAAATTAAAAATAGTAATAGTTTAGTTAAAGAACAATGACAAGTTCTCACCTGTTTTTCAGTTATTTCAGTTTGATTCAAAACCATATCCAGGCTTTTGTGTTCATCCACCGTGCACGAGTAGCAGGTGAAGCTTTGTTCAGCACCACAGTGGATCTCGATTTGTTCGTCTTGCTGAGAGCAGAATTGACTCTTGGAGCTCTTCATAAGGCTTCAATTAACCTGTTCTTCTGAAAGGCAGGAGACTGACAGGGCGGTTTTAGAAGAGCTTCACAACAAGAGGCTTGAGGCAACAGGCATGAATTAACAGCTATGTTTTTTCTTCCTGTGCAGAAATCTCAGGAGATGAAATCAACTTTCTGTTACTGTGTTTTTTATAGCCTCAAACAGAGAGTGGGCGTGGCTTTGAAAAGTGAAGGCATAATGAGCTTCTCTGTCATTGAGTCACATTAATTGAATCTTGCTCTGGTTTTTGTATCATGACCACATAATGTGATTGTCCTTACTTCATGACTGAAATGACTGGAAATAAAACATCAACACAGAACATCATTACAACACTGACACAGTGAACAAAAAAAAGACAGACAAATTCATGTTACAGGAGCTTCTAACATCTGTTTGACTTAAATTAATAACAAAATCTAATTTTGAAGAAAAGATCAAATCAACGTTATTGTTAGACAGGCAGCAGAGCTCTAAGAAAGTGCAGCTTTACTTTATTATAGTTTTTACCAATTGTTTACCAACTAAAATTAGAACTTGAAACGGTGATGCTGACCCTTTCTGCTCGCCGAACCTGCCTGATCCAATCTGCAGCCCTACTTCTTGTCGGAAACTCTTCACTTGGAGGTTGCTTACTGCTGCTGGGGATGGCTTCCAGTGGATAGCTTGGAGATACACTTGGATAGTGCCGCTATGTAGATGGTTTTGGACTACAATTACCTTGATCCTTTTTGCACTCACTCATTGAGCAGAACTGAACATCAGCAGAAAAGAATTCATATTATAAGTATATTGAATTTTGAAGTTATGCTGATGCTCATACTTACCACTTGCTCAAAAGCTCCTGGTTACACAACTGCACTTGACTATTTACTATAGAGTTATAGAAAGAAAATGATTTATAATCACATTATCTGGTATCACCTGGATGAGGTTCCCTTTTGAGTCTGGTTCCTCTCAAAGTTTCTTCCTCATATCATCTCAGGGAGTTTTTCCTCACCTCCATTGCCTATGTCTTGATCATTAGGGATAAATATAAATTTAATATTTTGTCATTTTTTATTCTAAATTTCTATAATCATGTAAAGCTGCTTTGCATCAATGTTAATCATTAAAAGTGTTAAACAACTGAATTTAATTGAATAGATTTGTGGCCATAACCTGAAATCCATGCACTAAATCCACTGCAAAAGGCATAAACCTACTAATGAAATTTTTATAGTGTGGTCATCAGTGTGTTGTCGGATGGTAGCTGTAACTATTCATACTACAGTATGTGTGTGGGGGTGTGTCTGTGTGTCTGTCTGAGTTTGTGGTTTTTTGTTTAGAGTTTTTGGACAATGGGTCAAAGATTCAGCAAAACATGTGTAAACAATTGGGGAAAACCTGTAAAGAACCAAGTAAACATTCCAAAAAACACAAATCCATTGATGACATCAAAAACCAGGCCCAGATCAGACAATCAGCAGACACTTTGCAAATACAGACAAAAACATTCAGGCTATTTGTAGTGTATGTGATTGTGAAGAGGTGAACTTTGAACTCCAGTAAAAATCCAGTGAACTTCGAACGTGTGATTGATTTATGTGGCATGTTAGTCCACACGAGGTGACGACTTGTGGCAGAACTCCTGTATTTTGCTCTCTTCAGTGAAGCACCTGCTGAGAAACCTAAAAGAGCTCTGGTTACAGAAGATCGATCAATTGATCGATCGATTGATCTATCCATCCATCCATCCATCCATCCATCCATCTATTTATCTAACTAACTAATCAGCACAGGTTAGGTTTATAGCAGGAGTCAGGGTGCCGGACATAGTAGGTAATCTCATGGTCTTCAGTAAGCATAGGTTCTCAAGGTAGTTTTTCACATAGGAGCTAATGATATACACATTTATTAGAGATTACTAAAAGTACATTGTAGAGGTATGTAAATTAGCGAGGGCGATGTCAGGGCCACGGAGCAGGCTACAATGACCATCAGCTAGCTGCAATTAATTGTCACCCAAGTTCCACATTATCAAGACTGTGTTTGTTTCCCAAACTCAACAAAAATGTAGAAACATTCAGAAAGTTTGTTTTTGTAACCTGATCAGAAAAAAATGAAATTATAGTGAGCCAGCACCTGTGATATGAAGCTGACAGTTAAATATTAGCACTCTTACATCTAATGCAATTACTGTCAACAAACCTATTATTGATCAGGAGTTTAATGTACTATGCTTAACAAAAACATGGATTAAACCAAATTATGCAGCATTGAATGAAGCTTGTCCACCCGGTTACAGTTGTATACATCAACCACGCCTAACAGGCAGGGAAGGAGGTGTCACAGTTATTTATCTTGGTAATCTAGGTGTCATACAAAAATCTAAATCCAACATATTTGAAGTTCTTTATACTAACATAACATATGTAGCCACAAAAAAAGTCTATTAAGTGTAATTTGGTCAATTATTTTTAGTGACCCCCAGGGCCATGCTCTGAATTCCTCAAAATTTGTAGAATTTCAAACCTAGTTGTTTCTTTAGACTAAACATTAATTGCAGTAGACTTTAATATTAGTTTAATAATCCAGAAAACCCTCTGCAGTTGTGTCCATACTAGATTCAGAAAGGCTAATCAGGATGTAATAGGATCAACTCCTAATGGAGACCACACTCTTGATCTCAGACTAACATTCGGATTAAATCTAAAATATATATATTCACATTTCCACATACAAATATTCCTGGGGGCTACAGCATGGAAGTTTATGAATATTCTCCAAGAGTTATCATCTATGATTGTATTACAGTCGGATTATTTGATGGGGGGGTGGGGGGGTTCTATAAAACCCCTGCCTTAGCCTTAGTGCCCTGCTATGGACTGCCATCCTGTCTGGGGTGTGTTGCCTTTCTCACACCACGTGCTGGACTTCAGATCCACCTCCAGACATTTTGTGTAAAGTCTACAAAGTATTCCAAATAACGATTATTACACTTAGGTTCTGTAGCTAGTAGGAAAAACAATGGTTATACTGAATGTACACAATAAAGAAAAGTAAAAGATGTATAAAAGTAAACAATGTATTAGGATTTATTGAAGTCACAGTAAACAGTACCATCAAATCAGGCCTAAGAGTACCAATGCTGAACCTTGTCTAAATTAGTTAAATTAAATATATGTAAGGAATGACAGACACAACAAACAATGACACAATGACAACAGAATTAGAAACTTTGAAATGTTATACATAAAAACTGGCTCAATGTTTACAGCAGACTGGGCAATAGTGCATCTTTAAGAATTGAAAAAACAAAAAAAACATCCATCTCAGGCCGTGTTATCCATTATCCATGCTGTTCAGTCTTTCTAATTAAACAGAGCCAAATTCATTCATCCAGGCCTCATATTTTTTCAGGTCGGCAGCAGAAACAGACTTGGAGATCTTTTTGAGTGCAATTTCAAAGTCCTCCATGGTGACAGGCATCTGCAGCTCGTCTTTGGATAGTGCTCGAATCTCCTCTGGGCTCAAGCCCTGAATCCTCCGACGCATTGCCATCATGGATGCATCTCTGTGTACGCAAACACGTATTGTTAACTGGTTTGTGAAACATGATAATAGAAAGGAGCTCACAAATTCACCTTGGAAGTATGTATGCTATAAAGCAACATGCTGAGAAGATTTATTTCTCTTTGCTGTTATAATAAGCCCCACTGTTCTGGAAAGGCGTTCTACTAGGTGTTGGAACATGGCTGTGGTGATTTGTATTCATTTAGCTACAAGAGCATTAGATCAGGTACTAATGATTGGTGAAGAGGTCTGGGGTTCAGTCTGTTTTCTAGTTCATCTGAAAAGTTTTCAGTAGGATTGAGTTAGAGTCAGGACACTCAAGTTCTTCCACGGTTCTTTCAACCTTAACCTCCACCACATGTCTTCATGGAACTCACTTTACATTGTTACAGCAGAGGTGTCAAACCTTATCCAAAAAAGGGCTGGTGTGGGTGTGGTTTTCATTCCAACCGAGCATAAGCCACACCTGAGTCTATTGAAAGCCAAGATCAGTTGATTAAACAGGTGGAATCAGGTGTGGCTCCTACTTGATTGGAATGAAAACCTTCACCCACACCGGCCCTTTGCAGATAAACTCAACCCTGTGTTATAGGATACAATGACATTCTATACAATTAAGTGTGTCCCACTTTGTGGCAACAGTTTATGGTAGCTCAAGTGGTTAAGGCTCTGGGTTGCTGACCAGAAGATCGGGGTTCAAGCCCCTGCACCGCAAAGCTGCTACCCTTGGGCCCTTGAACAAGGCCCCCAACCCTGCACTCTGACCCCAACCCACAAGGATGGGATTTGCGAAGAAAGAATTTCATTATGCAGTAATGCATATGTGACAAATAAAGATGACTTAAATAAGAACCATATATGAGAGTAATGGTCAGATGTCCACATAATTTTGACCACAGTGTAGGTGAACTGTTACTGAGTAGTGAATCATTTTCAGCATATTATTGACCCAGATATAGGTACTATTCATCAGAGAAGGGGAACCCAGAAGGACAAACTCCAGACCTG
Organism: Hemibagrus wyckioides; assembly: GCF_019097595.1. Lineage (NCBI taxonomy): Eukaryota > Metazoa > Chordata > Actinopteri > Siluriformes > Bagridae > Hemibagrus > Hemibagrus wyckioides. The sequence goes on from NC_080726.1 coordinate 2,324,801, forward strand.
CTGAACAACTGAAATGCTCCATCAGCTTTTGTTCATTCTCTCTGGTTTGTGCTGGATGCACCATGAAATAGAGAGACTTTCTTCTCTCTCTGGTTGGGGTAAGCTTGTTTTATCTCTAGCTCTTGTAAGAGCCTTCTTTTGCTTTCTCTGTTCGCCTGGGTGATGATTCAAGCAAGTTTTGAAGAATATTCTTAGCATGTTGAAAAACATTCATTCGTCAGCATCTGCCCAATCCACCATGTAACTAACAGTATACATTCACACTGTGGCTTGTAGAATAACGGATGTGACAATAACAAGGAATGATCTAATCTAAGTGCAATATAAAAGTTAAGTAATGTAGGCTAGAGGAAAGGATAAAGTCCATGTTGGCCATGTGAATGATCCCAGGAACTTATTAGAAGTGGAAAAACACAGGCACATTTATTTTTTGTATGATAAAATAAGGCCTTGAACTAATTAATTTCACACAAAAGAAGACTTCTTAAAGACCTTCAACATAATACATTTAAAGAACATTAATTAGTATGTTAATTCAGTGACTTGAATTTTGGTAAGTCTGAAGGACCTTGACCAATTGTTACTGTATGCATTCATAGTGTTGTACCTGCAGATGTTGGTGATGTCAGCACCAGAGTAGTCCTCCATCTTCTCAGCGATGGCAGCCAAGTCAACATCAGGAGACACTTCCACCTCGCTCAGGCTAATCCTGAGGAGATCCACTCGCCCTTTTACTGAAGAGAGCAGTTACAAATATTAGATAAAGTTTTCATAAACTCAGTGATGAACTTAATCTATGAATAAAAGAAGAGCACACAAGAAATCATTTGGACTGTACCAGTGGGCAGTGGAATATAGATCCTCTTTTCCAACCTTCTCCTCAGGGCTTCATCTATGTCCCAAGGAAAGTTTGTTGCAGCCAGAACCATCACCATTTTAGAGGGGTCATCATTTTCAGTCGCACCTCCTACACCTGAGTAATGAATTTAAGGTTACACACAAAAAAACTAAAACCTGAATCTCAAGCTGCAGACCTGCTCGTCCATCTCACCATCCATCTGCACCAGAAGCTCAGATTTAACTCTGCGACTTGCTTCATGTTCATCTGATGTTCCACGTCTCCCGCAAATTGAGTCGATTTCATCAATGAATATCGTAGTGGGGGCATAAAATCGAGCCTGTTGAATAGAACAATGTTTGTAGAGATGACACTTTAAATCCAATTAAGCTTATCATTACATGTTTAGGCACTTAGTTCAAATTTTAAGTAACATTTTAAGATAAAATTCATTGAAAAAGCCTGATTTGCTTTTCTATTAATTCACAAAAGTCTTACTAGCTTATGGTTATTAAAATTGTAACGGCTTCTTTACCATTTCAAAGAGCAGCCGAACAAGTTTCTCTGACTCTCCCCGGTACTTGGAGGTAAGTGTAGAAGATGAGACGTTGAAGAAAGTGGTACCACACTCGGTAGCTACAGCTTTAGCCAACATGGTCTTTCCTGTACCTGGAGGTCCAACCATCAGCACACCCTGGCACATTGTACAGAGAAACAACAAGACACTAGAAATGCATAATGGGGCAATTATTTAGGAATCAAACATAATAAAAACTCATTTGAGATTTGCTTTTAATTTAAGATTTGCTCATCATGTGTTAAACTAATGATCCGTATCACCAAGTGGATTAAATACTTTCACATTTCACATTTATGTATCTAACACCCACTGAAACTTGCCATAACCTGGTAATGTTAATCTTACTTGTATTGAGTATCTGAGTGGGTGTGGGTCATGCAAATCATGGTATCTGTGCTAACATATCCACCTTCCATGGGCGCCGGATCCCTTTGAAGAAATCTGGCATCCACATTGGCAAAACCACAGCTTCCCGTAGCAGTTTCTTGGCATCCTCCAAGTCTGCTATATCATTCCTGCATGAATCAGGATTCAACAGTTCAACACATTTTTTTAATTTATCATCATAGTGATTGACAGCTGTAATGAATAGTACAAATCAACAGATTGTTAAATATATTGTTGTCGTGTCTTGTCCTATTTTTTTTTGTATTTCTTTATCAGAGTCAAAAAAAAACAAACAAAAAAAACATTGCTCTGCAAGCTTCTGTTGATTTATTCAACATTCAGGCTACATGCTTTATTACTAGATGCCAAAAATGTTATTTCCTCCTGTTTTTATTGTGTCCATGTGGATGATTGAGTGTTTGTCATGTTCCACTCCACAGTGGAGGTTAATATGAAGCTCATAGGAAAGTAGACACTCAGGACTTTAAGAATTTGTAGTGTTTCGGAAGAATTTCCGTTTTTAGCCTAATAGGAGTTAAAATATTCATAGAAAAGTAAAAAAAAAAAAAAAAAACCCAAAATGTTGATATCAAACCTATTTCTGCTCTCTGAGATGCTCCAAGTGCTCAAATTTGATCTTCAAGCAGTAGAATTCTGTGTAAGGTTAGTCAACAGAGGGAAAAATACACGTCTAAAACACACTGAAAGCCGACAGACTCGTTTTAGATCAGACTCACAGCCTGAACATCATTCAGTTCTTTATACTGAGTGAAAACGTCCATTTCCATTCTGCGAGATGCCAGTGGACTGGTAAAGAAGGTTAAGACAGGCAAGACAATTTTTGTTGTCTATTAATCTGCATGATCTGTATCATGTGAGTTAATATAACACCTATTCAAAGAATAAACTCCTGATCCAGGATTTAGGTTTTCATATGGAAATGCAAAAAAGCAAAAAAACAAAACCCAAGACATGTAAATAACTCATAGAACACAGGAGGAAATATTGTAAAGCTTAGTTAATCTCCTTAGTAGCTTTATAGCTATCCAAAAGAGATTCTACAATATTTACCAGTGGATATTAGGATTTCTTGACACGATGTCTCTCTCCAAAATATTAACCAAGTCACTGTCATAACCTGCATCATCAAACTTCTTTAATTCTCCTTCCGCTGCCCCCTCCTGGATGTTCTTACCCTGAAGAGAACAAAAACAACACGATCAGAATTATTATCATCTTCAGACCTACAGTACTGTAAAGTTGGGATTATATCTGGATACATTTTACAGTCTATAGGGTTTTGAGACAGTTCTGTGTCACATTCAGTACACAGCCTAGTGAAAGACATTTCACCATTTCATCTGGTCATTCTGAAATGAAACGGTGGTCAAATGTAACACTTTTTCACTAACCTTCTCTTCTTTAACTTTAGGATTGCGAGGGTCACGGGCAGCAGGTCGGTCTGATTTTGAATTTGGCTGGCCCTTTCCTGCAGCACCTCGGACAGGACAGTCTTTACGCTGGACCTTAGCACCGGTGTTTGGCCTCTTCACCTGAGCAGGTATCCTGGGAGCAAACAACAAGGCAATATATGGATGATGTAAGAAATAAAATATCGTGGAATAACATTCTTTTTGTCATATCTGCATCAATCACAATCAGTATCTACTGAATATTCGTCTAATGCAATTGCACTGTTCTAACACCAGAGGTCCCAGTCTGTGCAGCCCATACAGTAATATCCACAATATAGAAAGCAGACTGGTCACATGATCGCTTTAATTTTTGGGGGATTTTAGCCGAGCTCAATTTCCAGTTAAAATTACATCTCAGGTGCTGATACAGAGCTTGTTATGATTCGATGCATCATTTTCAGCAGGTCAGAAACTTTGTTAATTGAATACAATTCGGGGGAGGACTGATAAATGTATTTATTTCTTTATTTTTAAGAAAAGGTGAACTACAATGGATTTTGTTTACCATATTAAACTAAAATTTTGAATGTCTTTTTTAAAGACAAAAATACACACTGTTAATGATTCAGAAATAAAAATTGTGTCTTTTTAGTTATCATTTTTCTTCATTGAATTGTGTTCTAAATATTATGAGAATAATATTGAATTGAATCGCCTAGCATCAGCTATCATGGTTTTTAATCTGGGCATCAAAACCTTCAGCTTGTTATAGCTGGTTTGATCAGACTGATATTCCTGCCTAAGATAAAGGCACTTGAACAGCTGGACATAGTCAAAGGTACTGTAGATCCCCACAGTAATCCTGAGCTGTACCTGTGCTCCACAGGGGTGGGAGGCGGCCACACCGCAGGGTCTCGGGCGTAGTCCTCCGGTCGAGTACTGGGAAGATCAACTGGTTTATCCATCTTGAAACTCTCCAGAGTGTTTACAATGCCTTTGACCTGTTCATATTCCTCCAACAACTCCTGTCTAACCTGAATTAGACATCCGAAAGGAATGGCATGAGATCAATAAACAAATACACTCCTCGGAAGACATGGATATGTGACTAGCATCATATACAGACAGAAAATAAACTGAATGTGAAACCGATGGATGTGGTAGCTCAGTGGTTAAGGTGTTGGACTACTAATTGAAAAGCTGCGAGTTCGAATCCCAGGTCCATCAATCTGCTGCTGCCTCTTAAGCCTCAAGTGCTTAGTTAGATTAAAAAAATGCAAGTCACACTGGATAAGGGCATCTGCTGAATGCTATAAATGATATGAAGTGTCAGTGCACACTGGCAAAAATTCTACAAGTCTTTGTAGAAATCATCAGTCAACATCTGTTCAATTGGGCTGTGAAGATTTACAACAGTTTCATACTCATCAAACCTTTCAGTAAGTAAACAAACTGTCATTCTGGAAGAGATCACTCTTACGCTTTATCATGAGGTAAAGCTGATCAGTCAGAATAAAACTGTACCACAAAATAAAATATCCAGCCATCCATCCATCCATCCTTCCACACACACCACAGAAAATTTAGATATATGTTTATCATCTTATCAAAATTGACCCCAGAAGGGCGAGCAAATAATAATCACTAAATCACTGTGCTTTCCAAAGCATGATATATTATAGAACAGATATTAATAGACAACTGGTGGCTCTGTTGTTACAATTTGGTTTGTTGACAACAAGAATGATGACCCATCCACAAGGCATTAGAGCTCACTGAATGTTGTGTGTGTGTGTGTGTGTGTGTGTGTGTGTGTGAGAGAGAGTCTTACCTGCTGCCATTTGACCTTCAGAGCAGGATCTCTAAGAGACTGACAGTGCTTGTGGATCTGTTGTAGAACGCCCTGGTAGTACACCATCGAAGAGTCGTAGTTCCCGAGCAGCGCATATTCCCTTCCCTTTTTGGTATTATCACAAATCTCTGTCAAATTCATCTTGAAAACACACCAAATCTCAATCAGAACTCGACCAAAAAACCTGATCTACGATTGCTTGACTGAAGATGCATTTGCTGTAGTTGTTGGTGTTGAACTGAAGATTCACGGAGGTCAGAAGCCCTGGCAGGTTGAATAATAGAAAGGTACATGCATTATGATGATGATGATGATGATGATTATTATTATTATTATGATAAGCTGATATGCAACTTGGATTGTTTAATAACTCATACCAACAATAATATCTGTACACATTCAGGTATTTTATTTGTGGCAACAGCTACAAACTTCATATCATTACTCTAGTCTTCTGTAGCTGTTGTGAAATAAGTCGCTATGGTTTTGTTACTAAGACCATCAATTCCCACCTGAAGCACCAGACCAGGCCTCCACAGATTGGAATACAGACTGGCGAGTAAACAACAACCAAAAATAACGATCAATAAATGATCGTGCAAATTCCTAATCAATAATGCATTAAATTGCATATTTGAACTCGAATGAACTGTTATTACCTTTCATATGAGCTGTTGCGCGGGTCGGAGCCACAGCTCGTGCCGCCCTGACGTTACCATGGAGAGACATGAAACAGGACGGAGACGGAGAAAGGGGCGGAGATACAGAGAAACCGGAAATGACAGATGTAAAGATGAGCCTTCACGCGTTTCCGTACAAGTTTCAGTATGATATAATTTTCATATTTTGATATTGAAATAGCATCTAATGCTGAAAAGCGTAAAATGGTGAGTTTGACAGTAATTAATTTTGCAGCTTTTAGGCTTCCGGTGTTGTGCCAAAATCCCCCCCCCGTCAGAAAGGGCTACTTGCTTAAACACTTCCGCTTTACAAATCAAAACAGCACCTCTGGTACCGCCCCCTCTGCTATAACGGCTAAAGCGCTATTTTACACTCTGAAGGATAAATAGTAAAGTTATATAACAAGTTAAATAATAGTAAAGTTCAAGCAAACAAAAAAACACTTTACACTTTTATATAATTTATTTTTTATCGAAAACAATTAATTTTATCTTATTATAGAATCAAAGACGGGTTTTTGTTTTCTCCACAGCACATTGACATGTTTTATTCCTCTGTCCTGGACATGTTGGAAAAGCTAGTTTTACCTCGCGTAATCTCAAAAAACCTCAAGATCTTCTTATCTGGAGCATCTGCGATCAAGTCCCTGTAAACCAGATGTTACTATGGAAACTTGTGATGTGAAAACTACGCAACACCTTCTGACCAATCAGTGGACTGTGGTGTAATTTGGAGCAAATTTGCTTTAACACATTATATTATAAAAAAAAAATTATTTATTCAAAATTTTCACAAAACACACACTACACAAGTGCACAATAACCCAATGTTCCTATTCAAGAAACTTTGAATATTTTATTTTAAACCTTTAACACGGTCCTGAGAACATCTCTATACTCTACACCTTTATTAATAATGCTAGGACTTATGAATATGCAAATTAGACACACCCACTTGTCCTCTGAGAACATCTCTATACCGTCATTAATAATGTTAGGAATTATGAATATGCAAATTAGACACATCCCCTTGTCCACCTGCCTTCCCAAATAACATTCTGTGAAGTTATAGTCACTAATGCTTTCCTCTTGCAGTAGTCATGATGATTTTAATATTGTTTAATACGTACAACATCAAACATCTGCATTAAAAGATTATTAATCTACAAAATACACTGTATGGCCAAAATGATGTGCACCTCTGACTATCACAAACATATGTGGTTCCTCTTCATGTATACACAGTATATGGTTCTGCTGCCACAAACATTTAATCACACAGTTGTATAGAATGTCTTGGTACACTGTAGCAGCGAAGCAGGGCGACATGGCCCAGGCTCACCACCAGAGGGAGACAGAGACCAGCCTCTAGGTAATTAATGACGCTCAGCAGTCTGAGCTTATATAATAATCTGCACATGTAAATATGATGGTAAGCTGAATACATACTTTTGGCAATTTATTGTCTTGTAATAAATTCACGTCACTTGGCTCAGTTGTTGAAGAATGCCTTAACATTTTTAAAAGTGACTGAATTTTTTTTTATTGATATTTGACCCACATACTGTGTGTTAACTTGCTTAGTTTTAATTATTAATGCTATTTAAAATCTATTTTATTTTTAGCATAATTTTGCAAGACAGTAAAAATTCATTTAAATAACAATATTTTAAAATATTCTCCAAATTCAATACCGCAATAAGAGTGTTTGGGGAAAAAAACCCTAATGTTTTCTATATTCATTAGGAATGGATTCAGGAGCAACAGCAATAAAAATGTAAGCAACATAATTTATAATAATCATAATTAATTAATGTACAAATTGTGGTGACAGAATGACACAGGGTTAAAAAGAAATTATAGATAATAATGAATCTAATGAACATATTTTGCTGAGTAAAACCTCTGCATTTAAAAATCCATTAATGTAGCATTTAACCACAGTTGTAGGGTGATTCATGCATCAATTAGACTTCCATTATCCCTTCACTTTACTTCTCTTCACTTTGACACACCTTCTGCTTATTTTGATACAGTAGTACATCCTTTATACGTATATATAACCATGAGAAACATGTTGCATATACTGTATCATGACCATTTTACAGAGTATACAATGTGTGGTTTTGTCTACTTCCTGTTTGGTGCTACCTGTTTTACATAAGATTTGACTTTTACTCATTAGAACAAAAAACAAGACCTTAAGATTACAGGGTGAAGAGGTGAAGAAGGTACAGGAGTTTAAATACTTGGGGTCAACAGTCCAGAGTAATGGAGAGTGTGGGAAAGATGTAAAGAAGCGAGTGCAGGCAGGTTGGAATGGGTGGAGAAAGGTGTCGGGAGTTTTGTGTTTCAGCGAGAATCAAGGGGAAGGTGTACAGGACAGTGGTGAGACCGGCCATGCTGTATGGTTTAGAGACAGTGTCACTGAGACAGAGATTAGGAACGAGTACATCAGAGGGAAGGCTCATGTCGGACGTTTGGGGGACAAAGTTAGGGAGGACAGATTAAGATGGTTTGGACATGTTCAGAGGAGGGAGAGTGAGTATATTGGTAGGAGAATGTTGGACATGGAGCTGCCAGGCAGGAGGCAAAGAGGAAGGCCAAAGAGGAGGTATATGGATGTAATAAATGAGGATATGAAGCTAGTGGGTGTAAGTGTTGAGGATGCAGAAGATAGGGATAGGTGGAGAGAGATGATTCGCTGTGGAGACCCCTGAAGGGAAAAGCCGAAAGAAGAAGAAGAACAACAAAAAACAAGACCAACATCCTTTAGACTAACATCCTCTCCACTACAGCCTGGGTCCGATTGCCAGGCAGGAAACCAACCCAGCCACTGAGGGGTTGACTCTCAGTGCAGGTCCCAAGCACGGATAAAATAGAAAGGCTTGCATCAGGAAGGGCATCTGGTGTAAAATCTGAGCCAAATGAAAATACAAAGATCAGATGATCCACTCTAGCATCCCTGAACAGGGAGCAGCCGAAGGACAACAACATTTATGTAACTTCTATGATCTGTGATAATACAGTTGATCCAATAATAACATAATCTACTACAACAACAACCTATTTCTTTGAACACTCCTACCACCTACACCACCACCGCCACCAAATAATATACTATAATATACTAGTTCTACTACTACTACTACGAATAATAATAATAATAATAATAATAATAATAATAATAATAATAATAATAATGATAATAATAATATAAATATACATTGAGAGAAAAATAATTTGATCCCCTGCTGATTTTGTATGTTTGCCCACTGACAAAGAAATGATCAGTCTGTAATTTCAATGGTAGGTTAATTTGAACAGTGAGAGACAGAATAACAACAAAAAAATCCAGAAAAACACATTTAAAAAAAGTTATACATTCATTTGCATTTTAATGAGTGAAATAAGTATTTGACCCCTTCACAAAATATGATTTAGTACTTGGTTACTTGGTACAACTTGTTGGCAATAAATGGTCAGATGTTTCCTGTAGTTGGCCACCAGGTTTGCAGACATCTCAGGAGGGATTTTGTCCCACTCCTCTCCAGATCCTCTCCAAGTCATTAAGGTTTCGACATTTGGCAACTCAAAACTTCAGCTCCCTCCACAGATTTTCTATGGGATTAAGGTCTGGAGACTGGCTAGGTCACTCCAGGGCCTTAATGTGTTTCTTCTTGAGCCACTCCTTTGTTGCCTTAGCCATGAATTTTGGGTCATTGTCAGGCTGGAATACCAATCCACGACCCATTTTCAAAGGAGGTTCTCACCCAAGATTTGATGGTACATGGCGCCGTCTATTGTCTCTTTGATGTAGTGCAGTTGTCTTGTCCCCCCCCCTCAGCATAATGTTTTCACCTCTATGTTTGATGGTGGGGATGGTGTTCTTGGGGTCATAGGCAGCCTTCCTCCTCCTCCGAACTTGGCAAGTTGAGTTGATGCCAAAGAGCTTGAATTTGGTCTCATCTGACCACAACACTTTCACCCAGTTCTCCTGTGAATCATTCAGATGTTCACTGGCAAACTTCACACGGGCCTGTACATGTGTTTTCTTGAGCAGTGGGATGTCGTGGGCGCTGCAGGATTTCAGTCTTTCACGGCATAGTGTGTTACCAATTGTTTTCTTGGTGACTGTGGTCCCAGCTGCCTTGAGATCATTGATAAGATCCTCCTGTGTAATTCTGGGCTGATTCCTCACCGTTCTCATGATCATTGAAACTCCATGAGGTGAGATCTTGCATGGAGCCCCAGACCGAGGAAGATCGACAGTCCTTTAGTGTTTCTTCCATTTGGGAATAATCACACCAACTGTTGTCACCTTCTCACCAAGCTGCTTGGCGATGGTCTTGTAACTCATTCCAGCCTTGTGTAGGTCTACAATCTTGTCCCTAACATTCTTGGACACCTCTTTGGTCTTGGCCATGATGGAGAGTTTGGAATCTGATTGATTGATTGCTTCTGTGGACAGGTCCTTTTAAAAGAGTGCTTCTAATCTCAGCTTGTTACCTGTATAAAAGACACCTGGGAGCCAGAAATATTGCTGATTGATAGGGGGTCAAATACTTTTTTCACTCATTAAAATGCAAATCAATGTAGAACTTTTTTTGAAATATGTTTTTGTGGATTTTTTGGTTGTTATTCTGTCCCTCATTGTTTAAATAGATCTACCATTAAAATTATAGACTGATCATTTCTTTGTCAGTGGGCAAATGTACAAAATCAGCAGGGGATCAAATAATTTTTCCCTTACTATAAATAGAAATTTAAATCTTCTAAATATAAATAATTATTATTATTAATTACCAAGACTTTAATCCTCATCACTTTCATTGACATATACAGTACATTCATTTAATTTTGGATCACATAATCTCACAGTTGAGTCAAAATTCCATAAACAGAACCCAGCGTATAGAGGCTGAGTGAATGTGGTGTGGACTCTGTGGAGGAGCCTCATCGTGTCAGTGATGCTGTAGAAGGACAGAGTTCCTGCACTGTGATCCACATACACTCCTATTCTGGAGGATGCTGGACCTTTGAGCTTAGTCTTAATGTTGTTGTGCCGGAAAAAGACAAAGGAAGAAAAACACTGCAGACTCCAGGACTGACTGTTGCATCCAAACCCACACTCATAACCCTCTCCTTTCCTGCTGATCTCTTTATACGAGACTGAAATGAACACATCACCGCTCCTCTCCACCTCCCAGTAACAGCGTCCACACACACTCTCCTTACACAACACCTGAGACCTGCAGTCAAATCTCTCTGGATGATCAGAGTATTGCTGTTTTGTCTTACTGTGTGTCACCACTCTGTTCATCTCAGACAGAATAAGTTTACGATGTACTGTGTTTGGATCCAGAGTCAGGTAACAGAAATCTAAAACAAAAAATGTTAATGTTAATCACAGGATTTCTAATAATTGTTAGACACCTTTCAATTCATCTAATGCTGCTTGACATGAAAAATCAGTCATCAGATGTCACATTCAGATACACAATGCTGATACACAATACACCATCTTTGGACTTCTGGAGATGTATTGTTGCTGTTTCTTTCCAACTTCTGCAACTTATTGACTACTAAAAATCTGAAGTAGTCCCAGATATTATGCTGCATCTGCTCAGACTTTCACTGCACTGAACAAAGCTCTTCTGGAGGGTGTGTCTGTGGGGATTTGTCCACTTAGGTATGAAGGCATTAATGAGGTTTAGTACCAAGAGTAAGAATGCAAGTTGTACTCTCTGGGGTGAGATCAAGGCTGTGGCCACTCAAGTTCTCACATGTCCAGCTGATTTTATTTAGTTTTGTTACTGCTCACTTCTTATATATGTTTTATGTTTTACTGTTCATCTTTACCACATTTAGAGCAGAATGACTTCTCTTACCATGAATTACAATTTTGTGAATTTCCTCTTCACAGATTTCCTCGACTCGTTTTTTTAGATGTGAGAGAGATTTCCTCACTCCATCAAATGAGAGATGTTGATTGACAGTGAAGCTGGGTGAGTCTTCACATCCAGGAGAGACACAGAGAGACGGGAAACTCTACAGAGAGGAAACACATCATAGAGAAGGAGAAAAGTGTAGGAGAGGAACGAATGAATCTCAGACTGAATCAGACCATAGACACACTTCTTCACACTTTTTTCTTGCTGTAATGAGCTTTTAGGAGGAAACTTTGTGAGGAACAGCGCCCTCTGTAGATCAGACAGTGAGTGTTACCTGGAGGAAGTGGATGTGATCGTGTGTGTGTGAAAGCTCCTCCAGCTCAGTGACTCTTCTCTTAAGATCAGCAATCTCCTGCTCCAGTTGATTCAGGAGTCGTTCAGCTCGACTCACTTCAGCTTTCTCCTGATCTCTGATCAGCTCCATCACCTCAGAGCGCTTTTTCTCCATGGAGCTGATCAGCTCAGTAAAGATCCTCTCACTGTCATCTACTGCTGCCTGTGAACGTGTCTGTTAGAACACACACACACACATACATAAATATATATTTATATTATGTGTCTCTGTGTGTTTAGGTGAATCTCTCTTTTCCTCCTTACCTTAATAGTGTCCATAGTCTGTTCCAGCTCTTGAACCTTCTTCTGTTTCTCCTTGATTCTCCACTGTGTTTTCTGCTGCTCTTCCTTTAGCTTTTTCTGAAATAAAAAAATTATTATTATTTCTGCATCAAAAGCTCAGTGTTTTAATTCTTGCATGTTTTAATAATAATCATTTATTAACAAACTTTTGCCAAACTGTCATGAAAAGGAGCTAATACAGCTGACTGCATGGACAGCGGCCAAAAGAAGAACAAGTCACTTCAATAAGTCTTGCTACACTATATTGCCAAAAGTATTCGCTCACCCATCCAAATAATCAGAATCAGGTGTTCCAATCACTTCCATGGCCACAGGTGTATAAAATCAAGCACCTAGGCATGCAGACTGTTTTTACAAACATTTGTGAAAGAATGGGTCGCTCTCAGGAGCTCAGTGAATTCCAGCGTGGAACTGTGATAGGATGCCACCTGTGCAACAAATCCAGTCGTGAAATTTCCTCGCTCCTAAATATTCCACAGTCAACTGTCAGCTGTATTATAAGAACGTGGAAGTGTTTGGGAACGACAGCAACTCAGCCACGAAGTGGTAGGCCACGTAAACTGACGGAGCGGGGTCAGCGGATGCTGAGGCGCATAGTGTGAAGAGGTTGCCAACTTTCTGCAGAGTCAATCGCTACAGACCTCCAAACTTCATGTGGCCTTCAGATTAGCTCAAGAACAGTGCGCAGAGAGCTTCATGGAATGGGTTTCCATGGCCGAGCAGCTGCATCCAAGCCATACATCACCAAGTGCAATGCAAAGCGTCGGATGCAGTGGTGTAAAGCACGCCGCCACTGGACTCTAGAGCAGTGGAGACGCGTTCTCTGGAGTGACCAATCGCGCTTCTCCATCTGGCAATCTGATGGACGAGTCTGGGTTTGGCGGTTGCCAGGAGAACGGTACTTGTCTGACTGCATTGTGCCAAGTGTAAAGTTTGGTGGAGGGGGGATTATGGTGTGGGGTTGTTTTTCAGGAGCTGGGCTTGGCCCCTTAGTTCCAGTGAAAGGAACTCTGAATGCTTCAGCATACCAAGACATTTTGGACAATTCCATGCTCCCAACTTTGTGGGAACAGTTTGGAGCTGGCCCCTTCCTCTTCCAACATGACTGTGCACCAGTGACCAAAGCAAGGTCCATAAAGACATGGATGACAGAGTCTGGTGTGGAGGAACTTGACTGGCCTGCACAGAGTCCTGACCTCAACCCGATAGAACACCTTTGGGATGAATTAGAGCGGAGACTGAGAGACAGGCCTTCTCATCCAACATCAGCGTGTGACCTCACAAATGCGCTTCTGGAAGAAAGGTCAAAAATTCCCATAAACACTCTCCTAAACCTTGTGGACAGCCTTCCCAGAAGAGTTGAAGCTGTTATAGCTGCAAAGGGCGGACCGACGTCATATTGAACCCTATGGATTAGGAATGGGATGTCACTTAAGTTCATATGTGAGTCAAGGTAGGTGAGTGAATACTTTTGGCAATATAGTGTATGTCTTATTTTGTTGGCAAAGGAGCCTTAGGTCACATGGTATCACCTGGTATTGGATGCTGATTTCAAGACATGCATTTTTTCAAGTTGAGGCATGACACTGATATTGGTATTGATGCATTGTAACTCATTGCAGATACTTTCTCCCTTAATCTAAATCATCACAGAGATACTCTCTCCTCTTTCCCTGCCCCTTAGTGGGTCAGACAGGACACATTTCTTCTTCTCTTTCCCTCTGAAGCATTACAGAAACTCTCTAGATTCCGGTGACTTTCAGCTCACATTTTTGGACTGCAACTTCACCATGAACTTGTCTGCTCTGAGCTCCAAAGTTATATCTGGACCAAGATATGAGATCTTTAAAAAGATTTAACTTCCATTAATTAAAGTCAGCAATCGTACTCTTGCTATCATCACTATTTATTATTATTATTATTACTATTATTATTTTTATTATTATTATTATTATTATTATTAGTCTTGTTATCGTCACTATTTATTATTATTATTATTCCGTTTCCTGGGCGCGCTACTAGTCCTAAACAGTAATAACTAGAAACATGGTTCCAACGCTAAAATGTTGCCCATGTTGTGGTTAAGGGTGCTATTACTTTTCATGCTGATAAGTATTGTAGTTTATTTTATAATAATTTGTAAATGCATTTTTACGGACTTCATTTCCTGGTTTCCGTACAGTTCGGTCTTTCTCAGAGGTTTTCGGTAGGTGCCATAAACGAGGATCTGTAGATGTCGTAAACAAGCATGTAAAACATTACTAGTCCTAAACGGTAATAGCTAGAAACATGGTTCCAATGCTGAAATGCTGCTTATGTGTGCTATTACTTTTCATGCTGATAAGTATTATAGTTTTTTATATGGATTTGTAAATGTATTTTTCACGGACTTCAGACCGCTGCAGTGTGTGTGTGTGTGTGTGAGACGTCAGGTAGAGTGAGTGAAGAGGTTTGTTTTTTAAGTCTTTAAACTGATATTTAAGCAGAACACACACGCTGGTTCTTTTAGACTTCATATTTTAACTGTAACTTTATTTTGTGTTTATTATTCGATAATTTTTTGCAATAGTTAAAGCATGTATAGTTTTTATATATGTAACGGAGGCTCGCGCTAGGTGCCGTGCAGCGAGTTGTATAAAGCATGTTTCAACTTGCTTATAAGTCACCTTGCTATTGCTCCCAGTAGTCAGTAGATCTCAGTAGTATTATAAGCTGCAGTTTAGCTTATTTGTTAGCGCGCCCGTGCTTAAGTGTGCTATTACTTTTCATGCTGATAAGTATTATAGTTTATTTTATATGAATTTTTAAATGCATTACGGACCTCAGACCGCTACTGTATGTGTGTGTGTGTGTGTGTGACGTCAGCTAGAGTGAGGGAAGAGGTTGGACACATCGTCTTTAAACTGTTCCCAGCGCACACACTAGTTCGTTTAGACTTCATATTTGAACTGTGACTTTAGTTTGTATATATTATTTGAGAATGTCTTGCAATAGTTTAAGCATATTTAGCGTGTATATCGTATATTGTGTATTTGATGGTGGCTAGCGGTAGTGCATGTAAAGTATTAGTACCACTGATCTCAATGACGTTAGAGGTTGCAGTTTAGCTTAGTTGGTGCTTCTGTAAGGTGTGCCTCTTGCACTTTCTGATCTTACCTTCTCACTCAGTGATTTCTGTACTTTTTCTATTATTTTTCTTTTGCTTAATTTGTGGTGTCTAATTTCCCATCTGAATTTATTTTCCCCCCTAAAACAGAGTGGTTAAAACTACTTATTTGTTGCTGTGCTGCATTTTAATCTGCACTTTGCACTGTATCTATCAATACAAATATTACATATCAGAAGAGGACACACACACATGCACACCCAGATACACACACAAACATTCTTACTCAGGTTCAAAGTACACTCAATCAACTTCAAAAATTCATAGTCATTGAACAAGTTAAATAAAAATCTAGAAATAATAAATAACATTTCAAAGAAGTGACATGGAAAGAAATTATGGAATCCAATTCTTACTTGTTTTTTATTTCTTTCGGCTTCAGCTACAACCATGTCATGGCCTTTATGTTTTTCCATCGCACACAAGTAACAGATGAAGCTTTGGTCAGTACGACAGTAGAACTCCATCAGTTTGTCATGTTCAGAGCAGATCTTCTCTTGGAGCTCTGCACAGGCTTCAACTAACTTGTGCTTCTTAAAGGCAGGAGACTGATAGTGAGGTTGAAGATGATCTTCACAATAGGAGGCCAAACAAACCAGACAGGACTTGACGGCTTTGTGTTTTCTCCCAGTGCAGGAATCACACTCCACATCTCCAGGTCCAGTGTAACAGTGAGCAGGAGAAGCAGCTTGGAGATCACTCTTCAGTTTCTCCACCACTTCAGTCAGCATGTTGTTCCTGCGTAGAACAGGCCTTGGAGTGAAAGTCTCTCTACACTGGGGGCAGCTGAAGACACCCTTCATATCCTCCTGATCCCAGCAGCCATTAATACACACCTTACAGAAACTGTGGCCACAGGGAGTAGTCACTGGATCCTTCAGGAGATCCAGACACACTGGACAGCTGAACTGATCCACAGAAAAATGATCTACTGAAATACTGGCCTCCGCCATTGTCCTGCACTCACACTGCGAGAGAGAGAGAGAGAGAGAGAGAGAGAGCGAGAGAGCGAGCGAGCGAGCGAAAGCGAGAGAGCGAGAGCGAGTGTGATATGATAGTCTAAGTTTTGTTTTCTCTGAAATAAACGTCCTGGTTCAGTGTGTTAAAGTGTGACAGAGAGAGAAGGTGTGGCTTTACAGAGAAAAGGAGTTTAGAATTTAAAGGCAAAGTGTACCTACATCACAGTAGAGAGAATTTTTTTTAGTGTAAAGAAACTTCTCTCTAATTTAAATAGACAGAAAAATCTGATTTTTTTCTGTTGTTTGTATTTGAATGAAGTACATATTTCTTGACATATTAAATGTATAATATTCAGACGTTTAACTCAGTACATTACATCTTCATAGGTGTTTATGCTACAAGTTTGGAACACATCAGTCTGAGGATCTTCTCTATTTCCTCTCTGCAGAACCTCTCAAGCTGTATCAGGTTGTATGGAGAGTGTCACTGTACCACTGGGTCACTCAGGAACATTCACAAACATGTCCAAACACATTGTCTCTGATAAGTTTTGGGGTAATTGTCATGTTAAAACTAAAATCTATAGTTTAAAAATGTCATTTTACTTTATAATTTCACGTTATTTATATTTTGTGAATGTGAACTAAACAAACAAACAAAAAAAACCCTGCATGTTTGTTCCTCCATTTGGATGAAAAGTGTGTAAAATCTGATTTGTCTAAATGTGAAGTTATTAAAAACTGTATTTGAACACAACCATCAAAAAAAATGAGAATTTAAACAGCGTCATGATGCTAATGTCTACAACGTAATAGGTGATTAAATGTAATTGATCAGTAATAGAAATGTCCAGTGTTTGTGGTACACTGTGCAAATGCTTAGATTTGTTCAGATGTAGTGCGAAAGGTTCTTGTTCATCAGGTCCAGTACTGTGCAGTATTTGAGCTCTGTGTGCATGCAGGTGCTAAAATAACAGACAAGGCCAGGGACGTGCACAGGGTGGGGCCGCGTGGCTTGAGCCACTGCCCATTTGCCTTTACAGGCCGAGGTGCCCTTAAAGCCTAGTTCACACTACAGGATTTTAAGCCCGATTTGCAAATTAACGAGCTCGCTGACAGATCGGTCTGTGACCGTGGGAAAATCAGCGGGTGATCAGCACTCGGCAATCTTTGTGTGAACTACTCAACGATGCATCAAAGAGGCTCGCTGACACGTCGCTGACAAAATCCAGATATCTGGCATGTTAAATATCTGGGATGGTCGGCCAACTCGACATCACGTGGTGTCAATTGTATCTGTGACTGTGTGTCTATGTATTTTTTTGTGTGTATGTGTGTGTTTGTGTGTGTACATGTGTGTGTAGGTGTATGTGTGTCTGTGTGTGTTTGTGTGTATATCTGAATGTATGTGTGTGTGTGTGTGTGTGTGTGTTTGTGTGTATCTAAATGTATGTATATACATTTGTGTGTCTGTGTATGTGTGTTTGTGTGTGTGTGTCTGTGTGTGTGTGTATCTGAATGTATCTATGTGTGTGTATATGTGTGTTTTGTGTGTGTATATGTGACTGTGTGTTTGTGTATCTTTGACTGTGTGTCTATGGGTTTTTGTTGTGTGTATGTGTGTGTTTTATGTGTGTGTGTGTGTGTGTGTTTGTGTGTATCTGAATGTATGTGTGTGTGTATATGTGTGTATCTGAATGTGTGTATATGTGTGTATGTGTGTGTGTACGTGTGTATGTGTGTACGTGTGTGTGTGTGTGTGTGTGTGTGTGTGTGTGTATCTGAATGTATGTATATGTGTGTGTGTGTATATGTGTGTATCTGAATGTATGTATATGTGTGTGTGTGTGTGTGTATGTGTGTGTGTGTGTTTGTGTGTATCTGAATGTATGTATATGTGTGTGTGTATATGTGTGTATGTGTGTGTGTATATGTGTGTATGTGTGTGATCAAAAATCAGTCAGGTTGTTATTCAAATTTTTTGAGACAATATCTTGCAGGGACGGATAGATATCTACACCCAAGTATGTAAAGGAATGCACCACCGGAATAAAACCAGAGAATGCTGCAGATCCAACCTGAGAATTGAGAGGGAGCAGACATGACTTTGTCCAATTAATTTTGTACCCTGATAGATTACTGAACTGATTAAATAAATTTAAAACGTGGGGGACTGATAGAACTGGATTGTCTAAAAATAGCAATATGTCATCTGCAAATAGAGATATATGATGTAGAGTGTTCCTAACCAATATAGGAAGTATAAGGTCTGACTGACGCACAGCTTGAGCAAGAGGTTCTAGAGACAAGGCAAACAGTAGAGGTGAAAGAGGGCAGCCCTGACGGGTGTCTCTTCCAATTAGGAATGATTGTGAACTTATCTGGCCAGTAAGAATGGTGGCTGAGGGATTAACATAGAGAATTTTAATCATGTTTATAAAGTTAGAGCTAAATCCTAAGTTATCTAGCACTGCCCATAAATAGTTCCACTCCAAATGGTCAAAAGCTTTCACTGCATCTAAAGAGAGAATAGCAGAGGAAGAAATCGACTGTTCGGATGAGGAGATTATGTGAAGTAGTCTACACAGATTGTCTGAAGCAGAGCGAGATTTAATAAACCCTGTTTGGTCACAATTGACAAGTTTGGACAAAAAGCCTTCTAAGTGGCAGGCTAAAACCTTTGCATAAATTTTAACATCTGTACCTAATAGAGAGAGTGGGCGGTAACTAGAACATAAAGTAGAGTCTTTATCTTTTTTTAACAGTAGAGATATAATGGCCATATTCATGTTTTGTGGAAAGGATCCTTGATCTATCGAATATTGCATCATAACTAACATAAGTGGCCCCAAATCGGACCAGAATGTCAAATAGAACTCAACTGGTATGCCATCTAGGCCTGGGGATTTCCCTTTGCTCATAACTTTGATCGATGACTCTAGTTCAATAAGTGATAAAGGTCTAGCTAAAAACTCAGAGTCTGAATCTGACAGATGTGGAAGGTTAAGAGAAGATAAAAAGGAAGTGTAGGATGTGGGTTCACATTTAGAGTTGGAGCTGTATAGTTCACAATAAAAGGAGCGAAAAGTGTTATTTATGCTCTTCTGGTCAGTCAGAACCTCACCCCTATGAGATTTCACCGCTGTAATATTAGCAAATTTTTCACTATTACATAGTCTTAGAGCCAGTAAATGGCTAGGTCTGCTACCTTGAAAGTAATAATTTTGTCTGGATCTTTGAATAAGAAATTTGGCTCTGTCTCTATATAGTAAATTAAGTTCTTTCCTAATAGTTTCAATTTTAACTGCCGTACGCTCCGAAAAAGTGTGTTGGTTTGTCTGTTCTAATGATCGGAGATTGGATTCCAGGTCAGAAATTTTCTTTCGATGAATTTTCTGGCAATGGGAAGCATATGGAATTGAAAAATTCCTTATAAAGCCCTTTGTCGCCTCCCACAATATCCGTGGGTCGTATACCGAGCCTTTATTGATGTCAATAAATTCACGTAGTTTACTTCTGAATTGATCACAAAAAGACTCATCTTTTAATAGACTGGTATTAAATCGCAATCTGGGTGCTCGTGAAGGACGCTGGATAATTGAAAGTTTCAAGAAATTAGTGCTATGGTCTGAGAGCGATAGAGGAGAGATGTCAACTTCACATATCATTGAAGTTAAGGAAGAGGAAGCAAAAATGTAGTCAATCCGTGAATATGATTTGTGTCTAGCTGAGAAAAAAAGTATATGTTTTTTGGGAGGGGTTGAATAATCGCCATAAATCTACTAGTGAAAAAGAGGTTATGCATTGGTTAAGGTGCTCAGTAGAAGCAATCTGGGAGTAAGAAAAATTGTCACTGGATCTATCAAGGTCATTGGACATTACAGCATTCATATGTGCACCCATTACTACCTCAAAGTCTGCTAGATCAGTGAGATAGGTAGATAATTCGGAGAAGAATGTTGGATCTGAGCTACATGGTGCGTAAACTTAGAGAAATGCTATCTTCCTATTCCCAACCATAGTCTTCATATAAGCTATTCTTCCAGCATTATCACCACTTCTATCTAAAATGGAAATATTTAAATGTCTTCTAACGATTATCAAAACACCTTTAGATTTATTGTCAGTTGCAGCAAAAGAAACCACCTCGTAGTATTTATTATTACATCTGTGAACATCATCCTTCTGCAAATCCAGCTTCCTGGATTAAAGCAATGTCAATCTTTTTTCGTCGCAGTAGCTCTAAAAAACTTGTACGCTTATGGGGGTCATTTAAACCATTAACATTACAACTCAGTATCTTAATTTCAGTCATAACTATCAAACAAATAAGTGAACCGAACCAATGGGACAAAGTAATACCACTGCAAATGAATTCTTATAAGTCTACCTTTAACCCAACCCTCCCTTACTGAAAAACCCAACAACCCACCGTAAACCCACCCCATAGAACTTTTACAAACTGGGGTGGAAACAAACAGTTGTCTCAATCAGTGACAGTAACATGACAGCCCGTATGATACTCTAGAACACCGCCATTAGTCCTATTATGAGAAAACAGAATAACTTCAAATTCGCCTGAGTAATAAAGAGGGATACAAAAACAAAAATAAGAAGTTTTAAATAAAGTGTATATACTCTCTATAATGAGGAAGTAACCATAAATAGTTAGGTCATGTATATTGGAAACTGTACATTAGTGATACCAAATTTCCTTACATGGAAAAACTCAACTTTAGAGCACATATTCTGGATTATAGTCATGTGAGAGACAAATTCGGTGCGCATTGCTGCTAATTCAGTTTTTAGAATGTCCTCAAACCACTTTATAGTGGCCGCCATGTTGTCCTCCATATCCGCTTGGCCTGCTGCGATTGGTGGTTTAGATTTCTTCTTAGTTGGCGGGGATGATGGTGAAGGATACGCGAGTTTCCGATTGTGTGACATCTACAAACCAGTGGCAAACAGAAAAAAACTACCCCGATGTACAAAAAGAAGACGAACAACAGTAAAAAAAGCACACTGAATGACAGTCATATAACCAATCAATGATGATCAATGATCTCCAGTTCCCACCAGTTTTTTTAGTTTTTTTCTGCTTTAGTTGAAACAGTATCATGACCTTTGTGTTTATTCATCATACACAAGTAACAAAGAAGCTTTGGTCAGTACGACAGTAGATCTCCATCAGTTTGTCATGTTCAGAGCAGATCTTCTCTTGGAGCTCTGCACAGGCTTCAACTAACTTGTGCTTCTTAAAGGCAGGAGACTGATAGTGAGGTTTAAGATGATCTTCACAATAGGAGGCCTGACAAACCAGACAGGACTTGACAGCTTTGTGTTTTCTCCCAGTGCAGGAATCACACTCCACATCTCCAGGTCCAGCAAAACAGTGAGCAGGAGAAGCAGCTTGGAGATCAGTCTTCTTCAGTTTCTCCACCACTTCAGTCAGAATGTTGTTCCTGTGTAGAACAGGCCTTGGAGTGAAAGTCTCTCTACACTGGGGGCAGCTGAAGACATTCTTCAGATCTTCTTGATCGCAGTGACCATTAATACACACCTTACAGAAACTGTGTCCACAAGGAGTACCAACTGGATCCTTCAGGAGATCCAGACACACTGGACAAATAAACTGATCCTGATCTACTGAAATCCTAGCTTCTGCCATTTTTCGTAGAGACTGAGAGAGAGAGAGAGAGAGAGAGAGAGAGAGAGAGAGTCATACAGTGTGTGACTGGGCATGGCTTAAAAAGGGAGGGAATTGAGGGGGGCTTTTTTTTCCTCTTTTTTTATTGGGTTTTACAAAAACAAAACAATTGCCAACACAGCATTAGTAAAGAATCATAAGAATTATTGACACATTAAATTTCAATAAAAAAAAACAGGGAAAAAAACTTTAGTTCACATTTAAGCTGGTTTGTAATAGATAAACAATCAGACCACCACCAGTCTACACCAAACGGGATATTAGCACCAAGCCAAACCATGAGTCTTATCAGTCCAAGGATGTTGAGCAATTTATCCTCTTAATCAGCTGGAAAAAGACCCTATATTTTACCAAATTCATTAGAAGAAGCCCATAATGAAAGTATCATCTTTACTAGGTTACAAACTTACTATACCATCAGTCTAAAACTCTGTTGGGAGGAATGAAAGCACTTTTATTAACCCATACATTAAACAAACAGGGAAAAGTAAGCACTACTTTACGGGTTTCAGGAAGCAGTAGTTCTTCATCCATCATTTGAAGTTCACCAGTGACTCAGCTGTTTGGACATCTAGGGGAAGTTCATTGAGGTCTGTGCAGGCCAGTGAATTTCCTCCACATCAAACTCGTTTATTCATGTCTTTATGGACCTTTTTTGTGCACTGGTGCTCAGTCATGTTAGAACAGGAAGGGGTCATCCCCAAACTGCTCCCACAATGTCTTGGTATACTGAAGCATTAAGAGGTCCTTTCACTTGAACTAAGGCGCCAAGCCCAACCACTGAAAAACAACCTCATACCATTATCCCTCCCTCCACCAAACTTTACACTTGGCACAATGCAGTTAGGTAAGTACTGTTCTCCTGGCAACTGCAAAACCCAGACATGCCATCAGATGGCCAGACAGAGAAGCATGATTCTTCACTCCAGAGAACACGTCTCCTCTGCTCTAGAATCCAGTGGTGGTGTGCATTACAACACTGCTTCCAACGCTTTGCATTGCACCTGGTGATGTACAGCGAATTTTACGAATGGATTTATTGCGAAGGTGGCAACCTATCACAGTACCATGCTTGAATTCAGTGAGCTCCTGAGAGTGACCCATTCTTTCACAAATGTTTGTAGAAGCAGTCTGCATGCCTAGGTGCTTGATTTTATTCACCTGTGGCCATGGAAGTGATTGGAACACCTGAATTCAATGATTTGGAGGAATGTTCCAAAACTTTTGTAAATATAGTGTAGCTGATGGAGTACATGGTAAAATAAAACAATGTGCCTCCATTCAAGATTCAAGATTCAAGAAGCTTTATTGTCATTTCAACCACATATATCTGACGCAGTACATAGTGAAAT
This sequence comes from Hemibagrus wyckioides, assembly GCF_019097595.1. NCBI lineage: Eukaryota > Metazoa > Chordata > Actinopteri > Siluriformes > Bagridae > Hemibagrus > Hemibagrus wyckioides. The sequence goes on from NC_080726.1 coordinate 2,348,327, forward strand.
GAAACAACGTTTCTCCAGGACCTGGTGCTACAGAAACATACAACATAGAGTTCAAACACAAAAGACAACACAGAGCTAGGACAGAAGTTTGTCCAAGCCACATAAAGTGCAAAGTATGCAGCTAGGTGCAAACAGAGCAACAACAAGACAGTGCAAAAACAATAAGTACAAAAAGACAACACAAAAACACAGGACACTTGCGAAAAAAAAGAAAAAGAACATGTGCAGTGAAATGTAGATGAAATGAAATAAAGTTAAATGTGCAACTTTGAGAAACTGTAGAAAACAACATATAACTAATAACATATATGTTTGTAGTGGCCTGAAAACATGTATTGTGCAAAAATACAGTAGCAATGCAAAATAGAAATTAACATAAATATAAATATAGATATAGCAGCAGATGAAATAAACACAAGGGTTGAGGTAGTGCAATAAGTAATAAACAATGTAAATTATGTGTGTGTGTGTGTGTCCACACAGGTGAGAGAGAGAGTGTGTGTGTGTGTGTGTGTGTCCACACAGGTGAGAGAGAGAGTGTGTGTGTGTGTGTGTGTGTCCACACAGGTGAGAGAGAGTGTGTGTGTGTGTGTGTGTGTGTGTGTAAGACCCATGTATCCATGACCATTGTGCTACATAAAACAATATAAAACTACATAGAACATCACAGAGCCAAGGACTATAATGTAAGTTAACTTAGCCACATAAATTGCATAGTGTGCAACCTGTTGCAAATAGTGCTGAAAGAGGTTTATTGGGCTGAACAAGATGTTATCTGTAGAGTAGGTGGTCAAGGTTCCGCAGATGAAGCAGGCATGGTTTGGCAATGGTAAAATGCCAGCTGCTCAGTTCAGGGGTTATGATGGGTCTGACAAGTATTCAGTTTAAATGCTTTATATATGTGCTTTATATATGTGGAAATTAATTGAGATATTCCTGGAAGAAGGAGCCACCTTAGTTTAGGATCAGATCTTGATTAAGGCAAATTGCATGACAAGCTCTAGTCTTTCAGGGGGTATCTTTGTATGCACTTGAAACCCCCTTGATTTTTTTGAGTAACTGGCTCCTAGAGTGTCTGGGGTCACATTAAATTTAGAGCAATAGAGATATCTCATCAATAAACAGGTAATTTGCCCATGAGGCCCGTAGAGCAAAGCAGAATTTTCAATAAGTCAATATTAAGTAAAATATATAAAATATATAAAATATGTCAATATTATATACACCTGCTAAAATCTGGCTCCTTAGGCTTCTTGGGAATAGTTGCAGCTCCTGGAATGGAAGAGGCTCTGCAGGAGGATGCATGGAGCTCTGTTGAGGCAATAAAATGTCAAGGCAATGTCTCTAGGCTGTGGCCTTAGCTGGGGCAGGGCTAGGCAGCAGAAGAGGTGGAGTTGGAACAATGTAATAAGGTGTGAGGAAAAAGGAAAACAAAAATAGAATAGTGATGTTATAAAGAGTATAGAGAATACAACCCCTGGCAAAAAGTATGGAATCACCATTCTTGGAAGATGTTCATTCAATTGTTTAATTGTGTAGAAAAAAAGACAGTCACAGACATGCCACAAAACTATTTTCATTTAACATTCCAACCTTCTGGCTTTATGAAACACTTACAAAAATAAAAAAGAAAGAAAATTGTAGTCAATTGCAACTGTTTTTACAGATCAAACAGAGCAAAAAAATATGGAATCACTCAATTCTGAGGAAAATATTATCTAATCACCATATACTTTGCAGTTCTAAAACAAACACCTGTATCCGATTACATCTGCTAATTAGTCTGCAGTTAAAAAAGAGTGCTTGCACACCTTAAGGCCTGGTCACACTACAAGACTTTAACCGTCGGCAGATCGCTTTGCTGTTCAGACTACATGACTTCACTGTATGTCTTTTTGTCCTTGTGGTGTTCACACTACGTGACGCTTGGTAAATGATCCACAAGAGAGGGGTCGCACACCACACGATCTGACAACAACTCTTGTCGTTCAACGCCGTCTCCAAACCACGTTTTGTCACGAAAACACACGCGACAGGTGGATCCGGAAATGACGCGAGACTTTCGGTAGAGGTTTGTTTTGAAAATGGACATCGGCAGGAGTCTCGCTCTAGATAAATGTTAATTTATTAAAATAAATGTTGTGTTCACACTATTTCCGAAGCCATGTTGCTGCTGCTGCTTTTCTTCCGGTGACCTCAACTCTGTTGACTTGCTCTCTCATTGGCTGGAGGTCGCAGCTACAATTGACACCACGTGATGTGGAGTCGGCCGACCGTCCCAGATATTTAACATGTCAGATATCTGGATTTTGTCAGCGACGCGTCAGTGAGCCTCTTTGATGCGTCGTTGAGTAGATCACACATAAAGATTGCCGAGTGCTGATCACCCGCTGATTTTCCCACGATCACAGACCAATCTGTCAGCCAGCTCGTTAATTTGCAAATCGGGCTTAAATCAGGCTTAAAATCCTGTAGTTTGAACTAGGCTTTAGTGAGCTGTTAAACCAAGCTGATTGACATAAATCATGGCTTCAACACGAGAGATGTCAGTTGAAACAAAGGAGAGGATTATAAAACTTTTGAAGAAGGTAAGTCTTCACAGAATGTTGCAAAAGATGTTGGTTGTTCCCAGTCAGCTGTGTCTAAAATCTGGACCAAGTACAAATCAAATGGGAAGGTTGTAAAAGGGAAGCATACTGGTAGACCATGGAAGACATCAAAGTGTCAAGATAGAAAACTTAAAGCAATTTGCCTTGAAAACAGAAAATGCACAACAAAACCAATGAGGAACAAATGGGCAGAAAGTGGAGTCAATGTCTGTGACCGAACTGTAAGAAATCGCCTAAAAGAAATGGGATTTACATCCAGAAAAGCCAAACGAAAACCATCATTAACATCTAAACAGAAAAAAACAAGGTTTCAGTGGGATAAAGAAAAGCAATCATGGACTGTGGACTGGATGAGAGTGATATTCATTGATAAATCACGAATCTGCGAATCTGCATTGGGCAGGGTGATGATGCTGGAACTTTTGTTTGGTGCCGTTCCAATGAAATTTATAAAGAGGTTGTATGTCAGGTAAAGGTATGGGAGAGATGACAGTCATTACATCCTCAATAAATGCACAAATTTATATTAAGATTTTGGACACTTTTCTTATTCCATCAATTGAATGATGATGACATCATTTTTCAGGATGATAATGCATCGTGCCATAGGGCAAAAGCTGTGAAAACTTTCCTTCAAGAAAGACATATAATGTCAATGGCATGGCCTGCAAATAGTCTGGTCCTCAATCCAATTGAAAATCTATGGTGGAAATTAAAGAAAATGGTCCACAACAAGGCTCCAACCTGCAAAGCTGATCTGGCAACTGCAGTAAAAGAAAGTTGGAGCCGGATTGATGAAGAATGCTGTTTGTTGATAGTTGAATCTATGCCTCAGAGAATTCAAGCTCTTATAAAAGCCAGAGGTGGTGCAACAAAGTACTAGTGGTGTTTTTCTTTGGTGATTCCATAATATTTTCCTCAGAATTGTGATTTCATATTTTTTTCCTCTGTTTGATCTGTAAAAACAGTTGCAATTGACTACAATTTTCTTTCTCTTTTATTTTTATTTTAAGTGTTTTATGAAGCCAGAAGGTTGGAATGTTGAATGAAAATAGTTTTGTGGCATGTCTGTGATTGTTTTTTTTTTCTACATAATTAAACAATTGAATGAACATTTTCCAAGAGTGGTGATTCCATACTTTTTGCCAGGGATTGTAATAAAGAGTAAGCAGGTGGTGCAGGGAACTCAGCTTCTGTGTCTTAGTGAATGTCAGTTATGATTGCTGATGTCAATGGCACAGGCAATGTCCCACTAGCCAGTGGGTGTGGAAGGGACTAACAACACCCTCTATTATGTGCTTTAACCCCTAAATTGTATTGTGATTGGCACCAGCAGATACTGTCCCATGCACACAGTTCACCTCCACACATTATTATTTTTTAATGCCTCAGCTTGAACCAGGCACTAGTGGACTGAGGTGGGGTTACAGCCTGAACCCACCAATAAGTGATATGTACACCCTTGAATACTCACCATTATATGGTACGTCCCAAGCACAATCAGATGTGCTCTGTGGCACAGTGGGGATCTGGCCCAATGCCCTAATATCATGCATCATTGGTCCTAGAAATGCCTGGGGTTCCCCGGAATGCATGAAGGAACATGAAACTGGTTTAAAGGGAATTGGCTCAAGGTGGCTCACAAATGGCAGCTGTTTGGCTACAAGCAGGTTTACCCCAATAGAGTTCGACTGAGTGGATTGACCACTGTGAATATGGTCAGCTCCATGCTTCCACAGCATGATCAAAGAGGTCTAATGTCTCCGTGTGGGGCTTGGCTGTGGTGTGTGCTTCTGGAGAACTGACCAACTGGACCAGGCTCCAAAGCACCTGCCAGTTCTCTGGGACAACTCAAAAGGGCTCTTTATTGGCCCTCACTACATTTTTTTCACCTTTAAAGTAAAAATAATTATATGGTGGTTGCATAAGTATGCACAGTATTTTATAAACAGGGTTGTGGCTGAGTTGGCTCTGAGTTGGCACACTTGGGCTTATGTAAAGTAGGAGTTAGCATACACCTGCCAGAAATTAAAGTGATCATGATTAACTCTAAATATAGTGCTGATGTTTTTGTAAGATGTTCTTCCCAAATGCATCCTACAGCAAAAGTCATGGTCCACAAATAAGGAATATATTTTATTATAAAGTATTATTTTATATATTCAATATCAATATTCAATATCAAAAATGGTTTTTGCACGTAGTAGGGTGTTTCCAGCAGCAGCACAAAAAGAAGCAGCAGTTTGATTTTTATTATTCAGTTTTTTTATATCTGAAAAAAAAACAAGGAAGATATCAGATCAGTTTAAAAAGCTATTAATAGTACATCCCGATAAAATTGTTTTTCCTTGCTTTTTTTAAAAAAAAAAATTTACATGCTGTATTGAGACTATGTAAGTCATTAATCTATGAATTAGATTTATAATAATCATCATCATGATCATCACTATCTGTTTCTGCACCAAACTATCCCCACTGTAGCACAAAACAATATTAAATCGGACACCAAGGTTTAACTTTTACTAAACACGTGTTTTAATTCTTCATTTTGGATCATATAACCTCAAAACTGAATCTAAATTAAGTAAACAGAACCCAGCGTATAGAGGCTGAGTGAATGTGGTGTGGACTCTGTGGAGGAGCCTCATCGTGTCAGAGATGCTGTAGAAGGACAGAGTTCCTGCTCTGTGATCCACATACACTCCTATTCTGGAGGATGCTGGACCTCGGAGCTCAGTCTTAATGTTGTTGTGCCAGAAAAAGACAGAGGAAGGAGAACACTGCAGACTCCAGGACTGACTGTTGCATCCAAACAAACACTCCTTACCCAGTCCTTTCCTGCTGATCTCTTTATATGAGACTGATATGAACACCTTGCTGTTCCACTCCACCTCCCAGTAACAGCGTCCACACACACTCTCCTTACACAACACCTGAGGCCAGGAGTCAAATCTCTCTGGATGATCAGAGTATTGTTGTTGTGTCATTCTGCGTGTCACCACTCTGTTCTTCTCAGACAGAATGAGTATAGGATGTTCTGTGTTTGGATCCAGAGTCAGATAACAGAAATCTAAAGTAATAAAATGTTCACAGGTTAGATGTTAATCACAGGATTTTTTAAAAGAGTGTGTGAGACACCTGTCTGTGTTTCTATCCTCCTAATGCTGCTCTCTGTGAAATATTTTTTAAAAATTTCATTTTAAACACTACCCAGCATCAGTCAACAGGTAAAAATGGTTCAGATAAATAATACACATACTTTGTATGTGTGTCTGTGTGTGTGTGTTTTGTACACTTACACAGCATAAAATCTTTTCTGATCTTTAGTTCTGAGGGTAAAATCATCTGAACTGCTGCAGCTGTGGAGACACAGAGACAAAATGAAGACGGAAAAATGATGTGGAAACAGTTTAAAGAATGAATGTGATAAAATTGGATTCCTCATTTTTTTAAGACATGTCAACATCACCATCTCAGTACGATGACTTTTACTTTAGGCTTCAGCTACAAATTTCTCCAAAAAGATTTTGCTTTGTTTTTCTGCTAAATTTATCTTGATGTCATTTACAAGGCTGATGCTGATACTCTGTGATTTTATGCAGTCTTGTTCCTCCTTACTTCTTATTTCTGTTAGATGAATTTTTATAGCTCTCTTTACTGCAGATTCAGAAAAAATGTTTACTTGTTTACCTTGTGGACGGATTTTGTTGAATTCTTCCTCACAGATTTGCTTGACTCGTTCTTTCAGATCTGAGAGAGATTTCCTCACTCCATCAAATGAGAGATGTTGATTGACAGTGAAGCTGGGTGAGTCTTCACATCCAGGAGAGACACAGAGAGACGGGAAACTCTACAGAGAGGAAACACATCATAGAGAAGGGGAAAAGTGTAGGAGAGGAACGAATGAAGCTCAGACTGAATCAGACCAAAGACACACTTGTGATCTCAGACAGGAACATTTCTTCTTGCTGTAATGAGCTTTTAGGAGGAAACTTTGTGAGGAACAGCGCCCTCTGTAGATCAGACAGTGAGAGTTACCTGGAGGAAGTGGATGTCATCATGTATCTGTAAAAACTGCTCCAGCTCAGTGACTCTCCTCTTGAGATCAGCAATCTCCTGCTCCAGTTGATTCAGGAGTCGTTCAGCTCGACTCACTTCAGCTTTCTCCTGAGCTCTGATCAGCTCCTTCACCTCAGAGCGCTTTTTCTCCATGGAGCTGATCAGCTCAGTAAAGATCCTCTCACTGTCACCTACTGCTGCCTGTGAACGCATCTGTTAGAACACACACACACACACACACACAATATTAAGTATTATTTAAATATCAGATATCAATTCTTTCTACTGTGACCCCATAATATCCATATTGTGTGTCTCTCACCTTAATAATGTCCACAGTCTGTTTCAGCTCCTGCACCTTCTTCTGCTTCTCCTGGATCCTCTGCTGGGATTTCATCTGCTCCTCCTTTAGCTCATTCTGAGACCAAATGAAATATATTTAATTATTCCAGCATCAGGAAATCAGAATGTCAATAATAACTTAAGCTAAATATAATATAATATAATATAAACACAAACTAAAAAAACAGCGACATTACATATTGTATTATGAGTTTACATGTAAATCCAAATCCAGAATACACAGTGTACACAAGATCACACACACATGCTCACACAAGTACATTTGTGTGGGTTCATTTCTTTTTTCAAGTAATAGTAAGCAAATCTGAATATACCTACATTACAGTGTATTAGAAATAAACCCAATTAAACTGTTTCTAATGTAAACACTGTATTAACACTGTTCTAGCACTTCTCCATTCATGTGTCTACAGTACTTTACCTGGAGAGTATCATATGAATAATATTGGGTGTTGGCTGTGCGGTCTGACCAGATTAACACTTCTAACCAGCAACCATTTAACATTTTCATTTTATAGTCTATGATAATCACATAAAATAAATTTAATATCAGCTGAACAGAAATTAGATTAGAAATAGAATTTATATAAATTGACTTGGAAAATAATAATATTGTCCAGTTCTCACCTGTTTTTCAGTTCTTTCTGTTTTAGCTGAAACAGTATCATGTCCTTTGTGCTGATCCATCGTACACAAGTAACAGATGAAGCTTTGGTCAGTACGACAGTAGATCTCCATCAGTTTGTCATGTTCAGAGCAGATCTTCTCTTGGAGCTCTGCACAGGCTTCAACTAACTTGTGCTTCTTAAAGGCAAGAGACTGATAGTGAGGTTGAAGATGATCTTCACAATAAGAAGCCAAGCAAACCAGACATGTCCGGAGAGCTTTGCGTTTTCTCCCAATGCAGGAATCACATTCCACAGACATTTCAGTCTTCTTCAGTTCCTCCACCACTTCAGCCAGCATATTGTTCCTGCGTAAAGCAGGCCTTGGACTGAATGTCTCTCTACACTGGGGGCAGCTGTACACACTCCTCTGATCTTCTTTATCCCAGAAGCCATTAATACACACCTTACAGAAATTGTGGCCACAGGGAGTAGTCACTGGATCCTTCAGGAGATCTAGACACACTGGACAGCTGAACTGATCCTGATCTGTGGAAGTACCAGCCTCAGCCATTTTCTGTGAGTTTTACACTGAGAAAGCGAGAAAGAATGAGAGGGGGGGGGGATGAGTAAGGGAGGTACAAAGGGAGGGGCAGAAGGCAGGCCACTGAGGTTCTTAAGTTTCGTTTCCTTTGAAATGAGCTTTCTGGTTTTGTTTGTGGTGTAGAGTGAGAGAGATAGTGGGTGTGACTTTAAACACACAGTTCAGGTGTATAGAATTTTTAAAGTGTAAATGAGCTTCCCTGTTATTTAAAGATTCAGGTGGGTTGAAGATTGATTTCCTATAAATATCTGTTTCCTGATCACATATTGCATATTTGAATGTGTTTATATCATTGCTGGAATGTTTCTGTATTAAAGCATAATTGACATCACGGATTCATTCAACACCAGATGACACCTATTTTCACAAAAGTATATCTGAAATAAATTATGTAACAATAAGAAATGTACAAAAGTAAGGATAGTCAATTTCTTGAGTCTAAATCCAACTAGTGAACAAAGTATTTGTGACTACAGATACCTCAGTGTTCACATCACGCAGGACCTGTCATGGTCCTGTCACATCAACATTGTGGTGAAAAAGGCCCGGCAGTGTCTCTACCATCTCAAACACTTGAGAGACTTTAGACTGCCCTCTAAGGTGCTTAGGAACTTTTACTCCTGCACCATAGAGAGCATCCTGACGGGAAACATTACAACCTGGTTCGGGAACAGCACCATGCTCGACAGACGAGCTCTTCAGCTGAGCGCATCATTCAATTCAATTCAATTCAATTTATTTTGTATAGCGCCTTTTACAATGAACATTGTCTCAAAGCAGCTTTACAAAAGAAGAAAAACAGAGACAGGGGAGGGGAAAAAAATTAAAATAAAATAAATAAATAAAAATAACTAAATAACTAGAAATAAAAGTAAATCATTAAATTTAATAATTAAACTATTTTATCCCTAATGAGCAAGCCTGTGGCGACGGTGGCAAGGAAAAATGCCCTGGGATGGAATAAGGAAGAAACCTTGAGAGGAACCAGGCTCAGAAGGGAACCCATCCTCCTTTGGGTGACACTAAACAGTAAATAATGTAACTGTAACTGATTAATGTCCTTTCTACAACAGCAATCAATGGCCCATGAGGAACTATTAGGTCAGTGTAGTTTCTGAGGTCATTATAGACACTAATTCTTTGCTGTCACAAGCTGACAGATGTAATGGCAGATCTGTGACTGTATGAAAGTCCCCAAGTGGCTCTGTCCATGGCTATCTCCTGGTCCCCACAGATCCATCCACAGCATCAGTGGGCACCAACAAGCGACAAGACTCCAACCAGGGGTAGGGCAGTGGTCAGAAAGAGAAAGATATTAAGTATGATTCTGATCATGTGATGTTTAAGACAATGTAGATTATGTGTAAAGTGCAAGCAGGGACTCCGGCAAGACTAGCTATGACAGCATAACTAAAAGGGAGAGCCAGAAGGTCACAGACATGAAGGCTTCCCGGGACATAAGGCGTCCAACCACTTCACAGTCAGCAAACCTGAGCGACTTGCAAGGGTGGTAAGATGACAGCATCCAAACATCCCAGTACACCAAACACTCTATGACCATGAACCTTCCAGATCTGCTCCTTTACCTAAGAACTATATATTAAAAGCTCGACTAAACAAATGTGTCTTTAGCCTAGACTTAAACACTGAGACTGTGTCTGAATCCCAAACACTAATTGGAAGGCTGTTCCATAACTTTGGGGCTTTGAAAGAGAAAGCTCTGCCCCCTGCTGTAGCCTTTGCTACTTGAGGTACTACTAAGTGACCAGCACCCTTTGATCAGAGTAGGCGTGGCGGATCATAAAAGACTAAAAGATCGCCCAAGTACTGCGGCGCAAGACCATTTAGTGCTTTATAGGTTAGTAACAGGATTTTATAATCAATGCGATATTTGACTGGGAGCCAATGTAGTGTAGCTAAAATAGGAGTGATGTGTTCATATCTTCTGGTTCTAGTTAGGACTCTAGCTGCTGCATTCTGGACTAACTGGAGCTTGTTTATGCTCCTACTGGAACATCCAGACAGTAAGACATTACAATAATCCAACCTAGAGATAACAAAAGCATGAACTAGTTTCTCTGCATCATGAAGTGACATCATATTTCTTATCTTAGCGATATTTCTGAGATGGAAGAAGGCTACCCGAGTGATATTATCTACATGAGCATCAAACAAAAGACCAGAGTCAATAATCACACCAAGATCTTTTACTGCTGGACAAGATGAAACTGAAAGACCATCCACCATTACTCTGTAATCAAAAAGCTCACTTCTAGCTGCATGTGGTCCTAGTACAAGCACCTCTGTCTTGTCCGAATTAAGCAGGAGGAAGTTAGTGGCCATCCAGTGTCTAATGTCCTTTACACATTTTTCTACTTTAATAAGCTGGTGTCTCTCATCTGATTTAGCTGAGACATATAGCTGTGTGTCATCTGCATAACAGTGGAAGCTAATACCATGTTTATGAATAATTGCACCAAGGGGTAGCATATATAGGGAAAAATCAGTGGGCCTAAGACAGAACCTTGTGGAACACTGAACATAACCTTGGTATGCATAGAGAAGTCACCATCTAGATCTACAAACTGATATCGGTCAGTCAAATAAGACCTGAGCCAGGAGAGGGCTGTTCCTTTAACACCAACAACATGTTCCATGCAGGTCTGAACATAACTGCTGTGCTACAGCCTTTTCTAGGATCTTGGAGATAAAGGGCAGGTTTGATATCGGTCTATAGTTAGACAGCTGACAGGGGTCGAGGTCCGGTTTTTTAATCAAGGGTTTTATAACTGCTAGCTTAAAGGATTTAGGCACATAGCCAGTGCTTAGGGAAGAATTACTGATTTTTAGAAGGGGTTCGGTAGCTACTGGTAATATCTGTTTAAGGAAAGATGTGGGTAAAGGATCTAGGATGCATGTAGAGTTTTGAAGAGGAAATTAGTGAAATTAGATCAGGCTCTTGAAGTGGAGTGAAGCACTCTAAGCTCTGATCAGAAATAGCTATATTATCTAAGGAATTATCTAACAAATAATTTGGTTTTAAATTAGTAGACTAAATTTTTGCCTGATATTGTCAATTTTTTTCATTGAATAAATTCATGAAGTCATTGCTGCTAAATATAGATAGTGTGCGCTTTTCTACAGTGGTTTTACTCCTAGTTAGTTTTGCTACAGTACTAAATAAAAATTTAGGATTGTTTTAGTTATTTTCAATTAGGGCAGAGAGATACACTGATCTAGCAGCACTAAGAGAATTTTTGTATTCTCAGAAGGCTTTCCTTCCATGCTAACTGAAATGCTGCTAATTTAGTTTGACGCCATTTACGCTCTAGTTTCCTAGCTGATTGTTTTAAAGCTCGTGTGTGGTCGTTGTACCAGGGTGCTAGTTTCTTCTCTTTAATTATTTTCCATTTAAGTGGAGCTACAGTGTCTAGGGTGTTCTGAAACATTGACTCCAGGTAATCAGTCGCCTGGTCAAGTTCTGTGGGGTCAGAAGGTGAACCAATCGTGTGATAATTCTGGGAGACTATCGGTAAATCTCTCTGCAGTAGCAGACGTAAATGTACGCTTCATACAGTAACGCAGCAATTCGAGCGACTCGTGTCTAAGACGCATTTTAAATGAAACTAGATAATGATCTGAGATAGCTTCCGACTGTGGAAGAGTGACTATGTTTTCTATATTTAATCTGAATGTAAAAATGAGATCCAGAGTGTGACCTCCATTATGAGTGGGTCCTATTACATTTTGATTAACACCTAATGAATCTAAGATGGACACACCTGCTGTTCTCAGAGGGTCTTCTTGCTTATCAAAATGAATGTTGAAGTCTCCTACTATTAATGCTTTGTCTAAAGAAACAACAAGGTTTAAAGTAAAATCTCCAAATTCACTGAGGAATTCAGAGTATGGCCCTGGGGGTCTGTAAATAACAATTAGTGGAACTGACTCTGTGAACTTATTATTTGTAGCTGCATGCATTAGGTTAGTATAAAGAACTTCAAAAGTGTTGATGTCTGGATTTTTGTGTGGCGCCTAGCTTATTATCATGAATAACTGCGACACCTCCTCCCCTGCCTGTTAGACGCGGTTGGTGCATATAGCTAAAACCAGGTGGACAAGCTTCATTTAAGGCTACATACTCGTTTTGTTTAATCCATGTTTCTGTTAAACAAAGAACACTAAACTCCTGATCAGTAATCAGTTCATTAATAATAAGTGCTTTAGTTGACAGAGATCTTATATTTAACAGTCCTAGCTTCAGATCAAAGGTGCTGGCTGTGCATTCACTATCATCTAGTTTTTTGTTAATCAGGTTACTAAAACAAATTTTCTGATTTCTGTTAAAACATTTTCGTTTGGTTCGGGGAACAGACGCAGTCACAATGTTATGAACCCTGTGTGATGACTCTTTGCAGCCAGCAGATGGTTGGATTAACTTGCTTGTCTGCTCCCTGGCCCTGGCCCTGGATTGTCACCGATTAACTAGATCTGCTCTAAGACTATGTGCTATGCTGCAAGAAATGAGAGCAGCACCCTCCCGAGTGGGATGGACACCGTCCCGTCCTAACAGGCCAGCCTTGCCCTCAAAAGAGCTCCAATTGTCTATGAAGCCCACATTGTTTTCGGAGCACCACCTGGACATCCAGCAGTTCAGCGACCATAACCTGCTGTAAGCTACATCACCATGCCACATTGGGATGGGGCCAGAGCATACTACAGCATCGGACATCGCCTTCGCTAATTTACACACGTCTACAACATTACTCTTAGTAACCTCAGACTGACGAAGGTGTATATCATTAGCTCCTACATGGAAAACTATCTTCAAGAACCTGTGCTTGCCTAGGACCCTAAGATTACCTGCAATGTCCGGCGCCCTGGCTCCCGGAATACACCTAACCTGTGCTGCTGGAGCCCCTAAAGGCCTAGCTAATTTCACATGCCTTAAAATGGAGTCTCCTATAACCAGAGCTCTTTCAGGTTTCTCAGCGGGTTCTTCACTGAGGAGAGCAAACCTGTTAGACATGTGAAGCGGAGAGGAGTGGTGCTCCTGTATGCAAGCCTTAGCGTTAGCCTTGGCTTTGCAACTATGCCGCCGAGTCTTCACCCATTTTTTGATAAGTTGCTAAAAACAGTTGTTTGCCATTGTGTACAAGCTTTCAGTGATGCTAATAGCCATTGTAACTGCTACTATAAGGAGAATAGTTGTTTATGTTATGATAATTTATAATGTGATATTAGTCAAGACACAAACACTGAATATTGCTGTTTTGTTTTCATCACAGTTTTCACCACAAATGTTAATGAGGAAGAGTGACAGTAAATGAATCAACCTTACTAAGACTGTCTTCATTGGCTATGGTTTAACTTGGTGTTTAGTCAGAGTTTCAACACACTGCATGAGAACACTATAGTGAAAAGGCAGCATTTGATGTCGAAGTGGTTAAGATGGCCACAAGCAACAAGTCGTCTGTGTGCAGCACTAGAAGCAGTAAATCATCCACATCATTGGCAAGTGCAGCCCGTGCCCGGGCCAGAGCTGAAGCCGCCAAAGTGATAGCATCATATGTCAGCCAAGAGGCTAAACTGAAATTGGAGAAAGCAGCAAAAAAAGCTCAAAATCAGCTGGAAACAGTAAGAATAGACACTGAGCTGAAAGTGTTAATGCTTCAACAGGAAGCTGACGCAGCCACTATGGAGGCACAAGTGCTGGAAGATGCTAAATTAGCAATGCATGCTGCAGTTGAGAGAGGAGGATCTGAATCAGAGAAAGTAAAATTTGAACGTACCAATGAATGTCAATTCTCTAATCAAACATGGAGTCCACCTGTGAAAGATGCTTCACGCACACAGTCTATCAACAACAGGCCAAAGTCTGAGAAAGCTGATAGTACGCACTTACCTGCAAAAAACCTTCATTGCACCTGCTATCTGATCAGTCTGCAGGTGCGATGAAGTCGGCAGTGTCGGCCGGCTAGGTTTTGTTTTTAGTCTAGCACGGACACCCGCCTTGCCGTGCTTCCGCTTTCACACGCACTGCTTCTGTCGACTCTTCTCCCGGCCACCGGTATCAGGACAATCACAGGACAATAGCACCATTTTTGGTCCGGAGTGGCCGCTGCATGCTACTGCTGTGCTGCCATCTTGACTCTGGTGAAATGGTGAAGCGCATCCACTCAGTGCATGTCAGCAACCCCAATCTTGCTTTACACAAAGCATGGGAAAGACTACGTGAGTGCTATGCTGTCCCAGAAATCATTGAAACGTCACAGTTTCAGCGATTGGACAGTTTTCCTAGGATTCCAGCTAAAGACCATGCCAAATTACGTGAACTTGGGGATTTGAAATCCAAGATGCTAAAGAAGATGGTCATCTAGCAGGTCTCTCATACCTTGAGACTTTACATGGAATTGCACCAATCATAGATAAGCTTCCATATGGAGTTCAGGACAAGTGGGTGACTTCTGGGTCATGGTATAAAGAACAAAATCATGGTCACTTTCCTCCCTTTGAGTATTTCTGTAACTTTGTGTGCTATGAAGCAAAGAAGCGAAATGACCCTAACTTTATGCATCAAAGTAGTACTACAATAACTGTGAAACCAGATGGATCCATTGTGAAGGGTTTCCATACCAACAAACCCATCTCAGTGCACAAAACAGATGTGGGTGCGGCCAATGACGACCCTAACAAAATCTGTCCATTACACAATAAACCACACCCCTTGAAAAAATGCAAAACATTCAGAAACAAACTCCTCGATGACAGAAGAAGGAGAAAGGAATATGTTTTAAATGCTGTTCTTCAGTTTCTCACCTTGGAATGCAAGTCTTCGATGAAATGCTCTGAATGCAGCAGCACCAGTCATGATGCAGCCATGCACCCTGACCCATTGCCTCATGAAGTCAAGGCTCCATTCACCATCACAAGAGAATGTCAGGGAGGGAGAAGATCATTCTGAGAAGACTGTTGTCAATACAAGCTGTACAGAAGTTTGTGGACCAGGTCAGTGGGGCCGCTTATGCTCAAAAATCTGCCTTGTAAAGCTGTACCCAAAGGGTTCTAAGGACATGGCTATCAAAGCCTAGGTAATTCTAGATGACCAGAGTAATCGTTTGTTAGCCAGACCAGAATTCTTCGAGTTGTTCAATGTGAAAAGCAAACAATTCTCATATCATCTCAGAACTTGCTCTGGCATTATAGAAACATCTGGCAAGAAAGTAGAAGGATTCCAGATTGAGTCCCTGGATGGGAAAGTCCTCATCTCTCTTCCACCACTCATTGAATGTCATGAGATCATGAACAATCGGTCTGAGATTCCAATGCCAAGTGCAGTTCTTTACCAGCCTCATCTCCGACACATTGCCAAACACATTCCAGAACTAGAACCAGAAGCAGAAATACTGTTGCTACTCGGAAGAGATGTGATTAGGGCACACAAGGTCAGGGAGCAGATCAATGGACCAAACAACACCCCCTTTGCCCAACAACTGGACCTGGGCTGGGTAGTAATAGGAGAGATGTGCCTGGGTAATGTACATAAGCCAACAGTCAACACATTCAAGACCAACATGCTGGAAAGTGGTCACCATTCAATTTTTCAACCCTGTACAAGTTTTATGCAAGTCAAGGAGATGCAGCAAAGCTGTAACATGTCTAACAAAGCAACCAAGAAGATGCTTGGACAGACAGTGTTCAGCAGAACTGAGCATGACAACAAACCTGCTCCATCTGTGGAAGACACGGCCTTCCTAAAAATAATGGACACAAACATCTACAGAAACGATGCTAATGGCTGGGTAGCTCCGCTACCATTCAAAGAACCATTACAGCCCTTGCCAAACAATAAGAGGCAAGTTGTTAATCGATTCACATGCTTGCAACGAACCCTGAAGAGAAAACTTGAGATGCAGCAACAGTATGTGGCATTCATGGAAAAGATCTTTACCCATGGACATGCTGAGGTAGCACCACCACTGAGAGAAGGGGATGAATGCTGGTACCTTCTTACAATCCTCAAAAACCCAATCAGATCAGGGTGGTCTTTGACTGGCAAACGTGTTTTTCTGAGCTCTGTCAAGCTGACCTACAATTTAGCTAAGTTTCTAGATTTCTATCCTAGATCCAATCCCAGATCATAACTTTTTATAATATCTTCATTAGCTGATAGTGTCACATAACATTCTCATTCCAAATGCTTTTTAAATCATGAGTTTTATTTGTTTTCCTGAACACCCACTTACAGCTGGTTAGCCCACTAGCACCCTAACCCGTTAGCCCACTATTAGTGTGCTAACCCACTAGCCCGGCTATCTCAAGTCTGTTTACATTTTACATTTTTCACCAATTATCTCTGTTATTCTATTTCATTTTAACATTATGTTGGTTGTAGGTTTGCCTTTGAGTGCAGGTGAGGATTCCTTCGAGCTGCATTCGGTGGATGTGGAGCTGGAGGCTGTGGAGAAGCAGATCCGCGACCTACAGGTGAAGCAGGCCCAGCTGCGACAGCGGAGAGCCGTGCTGGAATCATCCCGGGCTGACGCGCACCTGTCCCAGGTAAATCCGCGGTGTGATCACTCCCACAACCTCAACACTGCGTGTTTCTCTGCCCAGGCGCAGTGCAGCTAGGACGCAGCCTGCCCAGGTTTTGTTCACTCCGGCGCCGGGGTACCATGGACCCTGGATGCAGCAGCAGCGGAAGACACGAGCCTTGCCCCAGCCGAGGACCACGCCCCCTCCACTGCCACCCGTCTTCGAGATCCCGACCTGCAATCGCTTCGCTCCCCTTCGCAAGACAGTGTGCGATGCAGTGTGATCTTCAGAGACTCCATCGTCCAGCACGTCCATCCTACCGCAGCTAAAGGTAAGGTGCGCACTCGTTGTTTTCCTGGTGCTCGTGTTCTTGATGTTACTGCACAGGTCCCCACGATCCTCACCAAGAACATCGGAGCTGTGGTCCTCCATGCTGGCATGAACAACATCAGGCTGAGGCAGACAGAGATCCTGAAGAAGGACTTCAGGAACCTGGTGGAGAAGGTTCGCACCACATCACCCCCGACGAGGATCATTGTGTCAGGACCACTTCCCACGTTCCAGTGAGGAATCAGAAGTTTCAGTAGGCTATTTGCATTTAATGAATGGTTACAGTCATGGTGTCAAGAACAGAAAATACCATTTGTTGATAATTGGAATGTTTTCTGGGAGCATCCTAGGCTCTACCGTTACGATGGCCTGCAATCAAGCAGAGCTGGAGCAGCAGTCCTCTCGGACAACATATCCAGGACACTGCACACCATCTGACTGGTAAGTCATACCTCAGATCACATTTATAATAGCTACTATTCAACTCGCCAGACTAATACAAGTTCACACATAGCTCGTCATATAGAAATTGTGTCTGTTCCCCGATTAGTGAGATTAAAGGATAAATTCGTTAATAAGTCTCGAAATAATCTAATCACAATTAAACCTGAAAAAGGCCAAATAGGTAAAGAAGAACAATTTCTTAAGTTTGGGCTTCTCAACATTAGATCCCTTGCACCGAAAGCACTTTTTATTAATGAAATGACCTCAGATTATAGTTCAACGCACTCTGTCTTACTGAAACCTGGTTTAGACCAAATGAATACATTGGCCTAAATGAGTCTACTCCGTCAGGATATTCATATAAGCATGAGCCCCATCAGATAGGTTGTGGTGGTGGTGTTGCAACCACCTATAATAATTCTCTTACCGTTACTCAGAAAACAGGACCCAGGTTTAACTCATTTGAAGTGCTTGTCCTTAACGTTGCACTCTCAGACATACATGAAAAATCTCTACTATATCTTGTTCTGGCCACTGTGTATAGACCCCCAGGGCCCTACGTTTTTTTTCTTAATGAGTTTTCACATTTACTCTCAGATCTTTTGATCAGTTTTGACAAAGTGTTAATTGTAGGAGACTTTAATATTCATGTAAACGATGCTAACGATACGTTAGGACTCGCATTTATAGATTTACTAAATTCCTTTGGGGTTAAACAAAACATCAATAGACCAACTCATCGTTTTAATCATACACTAGACTTAGTTATATCACATGGGACTGATATAACTGATAATTTCTGATATAACCATTCTACCTCAAAGCGATGATATCACAGACCTCTTAGTGTACACTTTACCTGTAGAACATATTAGACACATCTCTCCACGTTATAAACTTGGTAGAACTATAACTTCGACCACTATACACAGATTTACAAACAATCTGCCAGATCTGTCTCAACTTCTTTCTAGACCCCTAAATGCAGATGATCTAGATGAAGTAACCAACAGCATAGGCACTATTTTTACCAGCACAATAGACACTGTTGCCCCCATCCAACTAAAAAAGTTCAGAGATAAAACACCTGCACCATGGTACAATAGTCATACTAACGCCCTCAAGAGAGCAACCCGTAACCTCGAGCAAAAGTGGAGAAAAACCAAATTAGAAGTTTTTAGAATTGCGTATAAAGACAGTCTGTCCAACTATAGACAGGCTCTAAAAGCTGTTAGGGCTGAGCATCTGAGCAATCTGATAGAAATAAACCAGAACAATCCCAGATTCTTAGTTAGTACAGTGGTTAAACTAACAAAACAGATTTCTGGAGAGAGTATTTCAGCACAGTTTAGTAGTGAGGACTTTATGAATTTCTTCACTAAAAAAATTAATAGTATCAGGAACAAAATATTGGATGTTCAACCTTTGACGGCATCCGGTGATCCAGACCAGCCTATAGCTCCACACTTAAAGCTACAGTGCTTTACCAGCATAGGGCAGGAAGAGCTAGTTAAACTTATCACCGCGGCTAAATCAACAATGTGTTTGCTAGATCCAATTCCAACTAGATTGCTGAAAGAAGTGATACATGCAGCTGGAGAGCCTCTTCTCAATATTATTAACTCCTCGTTATATCTAGGTCATGTCCCAAAACCTCTTAGGTTAGCAGTTATTAAGCCTCTTCTTAAGAAACTGAAACTAGACCCTGATGAAATATCAAATTACAGACCGATTTCAAACCTTCCATTTATGTCAAAAATATTAGAAAAGGTGGTGTCAGCTCAGTTATGCTCCCTCCTTCAGGAAAACAATATCCTTGAAGAATTTCAGTCAGGTTTTAGGCCCCATAATAGTACAGAAACTGCACTAGTTAAAATCACAAATGACTTGCTTTTAGCTTCGGACCAAAGCTGCATCTCCATTTTAGTCCTGCTTGATCTTAGTACTGCATCCGACACTATATATCATAATATTCTCATAGATCGCTTACAAAATCACATAGGTATGCAGGGACAGGCATTAAAATGGTTTGGATCCTACCTGTCTGATCGATACCACTTTGTAGATTTAAATGGAGAACTGTCCAGTGTAGTGTCAGTGAAATACGGGGTCCCACAAGGGTCAGTTTTAGGACCTCTGCTTTTCTCGGTATACATGCTTCCATTGGGTAACATCATTAGAAGGCATGGGATTAGTTTCCATTGTTATGCCAATGATACCCAGCAGATGAAATATCTAATTTGTCTAGACTAACTGAGTGTGTTAAAGATATTAGAGATTGGATGACCGATAATTTTCTATTACTAAATTCTGATAAGACAGAGATATTAATTATTGGGCCAAAAACCAGTACACAGAAGCTCTTACAATTCAGCTTGCATCTAGAAGGATGCACTGTTACTACTAGCTCAACAGTGAAAGACCTGGGCATAATATTAGACAGCAACTTATCCTTTGAAAATCATATATCCAATATCACAAAAATAGGTTTAGCTCCCACCTATCTCTCCAGTCTTCTAACACGTTACAATCCACCATGCTCTTTAAGATCACAAAATTCCAGACTTCTAGTAGTTGCCAGAATATCAAAGTCCACAAAAGGGGGTAGAGCGTTTTCATATTTAGCTCCAAAACTTTGGAAGTCTTCCTGACAGTGTTCGGGGCTCAGACACAGTCTCCCAGTTTAAATATAGACTAAAGACTTATCTCTTTAGCCTGACATACATCTAACACATCCCATAACCTTGTGCTCCAGTACATCTGATTAAATGCACATTATCATCTAGTACTGCTAATATTATGAACAGCAGCTATGCTAATGCTGTTCCATTGTTTCCCTTCTTCTACCCATCCCGAGGCATACAGAGACTGTGCCGGCTCCAGTGGCATCCGGAGATGGACCAGCTCCAGCCGGGTTCTGCTTGTGAGGATTGGGGTATTCAAGCAGCGCTGTGGACAACAACCTCCTTATTGATTTACATAACATTATACACATGCTGTATCTGCATCACACAATTGTCACCCAAATGAGGATGGGTTCCCTTTTGAGTCTGGTTCCTCTCAAGGTTTCTTCCTCTTACCATCTAAGGGAGTTTTTCCTTGCCACAGTCATCTCAGGCTTGCTCACTTGGGATAACATCTAGGACTGTTTGTCTGTTTATGTGTTTGTTGTTTTCTTATGTTGTTTCTTATGTAAAGCTGCTTTGAGACAATGCTTTTTGTTAAAAGCACTATACAAAAATAAATTGAATTGAAGTGAATTGAATTTAATAGATTCCAGTGCTCAATACTCCGGTGTCTCTCTCAACGATGTGCTCCTCACAGGCCCCGACCTCATTAACTCCCTTGTCGGTGTCCTGCTACACTTTTGGAAAGAGAAAGTTGCAATCCTAGCAGACATTCAGCAGATGTTCTGTTGTTTCTTGGTGTGTATTGACCATCGCAACTTCCTCTGCTTTCTATGGCACAAGGACAATGACATCAACAAGGAAGCTATTGAGTACCGAATGAAGGTCCATGTTTTTGGCAATCAGCCATCTCCTGCCGTGGCAATTTACGGGCTGCAAAGAGCCATCAGAGAAGGTGCACAGTAGCACCTCATGGGGCACAAAGAACTGTATATTTTCCAATGAATCCATTAAGGCCATAGGTGCTGTGGAGTATCTGAAAGTACTTCAGAAAGATGGGCAAATTGAAGTAGGATTTGTTATGGTCAAGGCGAAACTAGCACACCTGTCTGAACCCACAATACAAATAGCTGTGTAAGCATTTCACTACATGTCATACTGTGTACAATTGTGTATGTGACAAATTAAAATTTGAAATGTGAAATTTGAATTTGAAATTTGACTATAAAAGTAAGTATTGCTACTTTACTTTTGTACTTTTACAGACCTTGCTTCTGTCAAGTCAAGAATCTTTATTGTCATTTCAACCACATATAGCTAACACAGTACATAGTGAAATTAAACAACATTTTTCCAGGACCCTAGTGCTATATAGACAACATACAACATATAACTACAAAACTGAAACAACACAGAGCTAGAGACAGAAAGTTTGTCCTAGCTACATAAAGTACAACATGTGCAAACAGTGCAAGTAAAGACAGTGCAAAGTACAAAAAACAACACAATACAGGACAGTACAGGACGCATAGTGCCAAAAACATGTGCAACAAAATAGAATGTGCAAAACTCAAGAAACTGTAAAACCAGTAGTATCTTATACATATATGTTTGTAAACAAACATAAATAGCAGCATTACAGTATGAAGTGTGCAAAATTGGCAGTAGCAGCGGTTGAATTAGTACAAATAAAATGTAAACAAACATCTAAAGTGTGAGTCAGTTCACGTGTGTGTGTGTGTTTGTGTATGAGAGAGTTGATACAGTTTCAGTTCTGGATGTTGAGGAGTCTGATTGTGAGGGCCCAAATGCTTCGGTACCTCTTTCCAGACAACAGGAGGGTGAAGAGTCTATGTGAGTGGTGTGTGAGGCCTTCCACAATGCTGTTGGCTTTGCGGATGCAGCGTGCAGTGTATATGTCTGTGATAGAGGGGAGAGAGACTCCAATGATCTTCTCAGCTGTCCTCACTATCCACTGCAGGGTCATACGATCTGAGATGGTGAAATTCCCAAAACAGGCAGTAAAGCAGCTGCTCAGGACACTCTTGATGGTCCCTCTGTAGAACACAGTCAGGATGGGGGGAGGGATATGGGCTTTCCTCAGCCTCCGCAGAAAGTAAAGATGCTACTGGGCTTTCTTGGTGATGGAGCTGGTTTTGAGTGATCAGGTGAACACCAAGGAATTTGGTGCTATTGATGATCTCCACAGAGGATCCCTCGATGCTGGTGAGCTATTAAAATGCTCAATCTGGCAGCGTGTGTGGACACTGTGGCTTGAAGCTGCAGGACATACTGCAGCATTTTTATTTTATTTAGTGGTTTTAAGTTTACTTTTACAAGCACTTGGACAAGCTGCACTGCTTAAAATAGGAAATAAATTTCAGAATTACACCCTCGGAGACCTTAATTCGATACCTCCAGAGATTCTGCACCCCAAACAGCTCAGCGGAATGATCATTATCCCACCCATGAGGTGCTGGAGGTGGCATAGACACAGGAAGCAGCAGCAGGACAAGAGAACTGGTGCAAAAGTTAGGCTACAGGCTAATCCACATAGACCAAGGCTGCTGAGTCTCTTTCTTAGGAACTCCCAGTCACTTGTCAACAAGATGGACAAAATATGACTAAGGATTACTTCTCACTGCATGAACAGCTGCGTGATGGTAATCACTGAGACTTGGCAGGATAGTGCTGTCCCTGACATGGCAATCGAGCTAGCTGGTCGCTTTGTTTCCTGAGCTGACGGAACTGCCGACTCTGGTAAGAACAAAGGTGGAGGAGTGTGTATATATACTAACAATGCCTGGTGTACATCTGCAGACATTATTAGGACACATTGCTCTCCTGACATAGAATATCTGGCTCTAAAATGCAGACCCTTCTATGCACCTAGAGACTTTACTGCTATTCTGGTCACAGCTGTTTACATCCCACCATGGGCTACTGCTAAGCTAGCCCCGGAGGAGTTGCATGAAGCTATTAACAGCCAGGTTAATGTTTATCCAGAAGGAGCTGTGATTGTAGCAGGAGACTTTAATCATGCAGATCTAAAAACTGTGATGCCAAGACTACACACCAATGTACACTTCCCAACCAGAGAGACGAGCATACTGGATCAAGTGTACACAAATATTCCACAAGCCTACAAAGCTTCACCATCTCCACACCATTGTCTCTTCAGACCACATCTCCATAGAGATGACTCCATATTACAGACATCTCATCTGCAGAACACAACCATCCTTTTCAAACTGTCCAAGTATGGAGTGGGGAGTCTACCTCACAGCTGCAGGACTGTTTTGAAAACATGGACTGGGAGTTATATAGCTCATCTGTTTTGGCCTACATAGCCTTCTGCACCGACACTGTGCTAACCACCAAGATCATCAAGGTGTTAAAATTATATATAATATTATATATATATTAAATATTATATATATACCAAATATATAATAACCTATATAAATAACGGACTATAAGAGCAGCACCCCACTGACCAGCAATGACACCACACTTCCTGACACCCTGAATGGCCAGGTGAAAGCCAGGTGAAAACTCAGACAAGAGAGATGAGCCAGTACTCATCCTCGAGAGCCACCAGGTGAGATCCTTGCTGAGAAAGATTGACCAAAGCAGCAGGACCAAACAGGGTGCCAGGCCACACACTGAAGTCATGTGCTGACCATCTAGCAGGGGTGTTTACCAATATATTCAACCTGTCCCTGCAGCAGGCCTTAAATCCACCACCATTGTCCCTGTGCCCAAGAAAAACAAGTCAGGTGTCTCATTGACTATCGTCCATTCGCCCTGACTCCAATTATTATGAAGTGCTTTGAGAGCCTGGTTCTCCCCTACATCTAGGCCAGCATTCCTACTGATCTGCAGAGCCTACTGGGAGAACATATCAACAGAGGATGCAGTCTCAACCGCACTCCACACAAGCCTGTCCCAGCTGGAGCATCCCAACACATAAGTAAGGATGTTATTTATTGACTTCAGTTAAACTGGTTGGTCAAACATAACAATTTGGGATTAATCACCACACTGTGCTCATGGATTCTGGACTTTCTTACAAACAGACCACAGAATGTCCAGGTGAGGAACCACACATCAGCCGTTATCACCCTGAACACAGGAGCACCACAGGGCTATGTCCTCAGCCACACATGACTGCAAACCCATCCACTCTAACACCATAGTTACGTTTGCTGATGACACCACGATATTGGGACTGATATCAGGAAACGAAGAGACACACTACAGAGAGGAGGTTCAACATTTGGTTGAATTGTGTGTGGAGAGTGACCTGGTTCTGAATACCGCTAAAACAAAGGAAATCATTGTGGACTACAGGAGAACCCAAAAAATGACACCTTCACCTCTCCATATAGTCAAGAAGCTTTTATTGTCATTTCAACCACATATAGCTGATGCAGTACATAGTGAAATGAAATAAGCTTTCTCCATGACCCTGGTGCTACACAAACATACAACATATAATTACAAACACAGAAACAACAACACAGAGCTAGGACAGAAGTTTGTCCTAGCCACATACTGTAAAGTGCAACTAGGTGCAAACAGAGCAAAGGCAAGACAGTGCAAAAATAGTAAGTACAAAAAAACAACACAAGACACACAGCACCAAAAAAGAACATGTGCAATAAAATGAAATGATGTACAACTTTGAGAAACAGTAAAAAAAAAAAACAGGTATCTAATAACATACACTACTCACAAAAGGTTAAGGATATTCAGCTTTAGGGTGAAATTTCAGGATGCACCTAAAATGCACTATAACCTTTACAGGTGAACTTAATTTGACCTTCTCTACACTTTTGAATGCACATGTCCAACTGTTCAGTGTTTCAGTACTTTTTGCATAACTTGCTGTTCTCTAACAAGGTGCTTAACGGCAAAATTCACAACTGGTGTTTGATCCATGAATCAACCAATAAATTTTCTGGTTCAATTAGAATTGGTATTTAAACAGTCCTCTTCATCAAGCTGTTCACATTTTGACATCATGAGACCAAGACCACACCTAACAACTGATCAACAGAACCTCACCATTGCAAGGCTTCAAACAGGATGTTCTCAGAGGGAAGTGGCCACTGAGCTTAGAGTGTCACAGAGTGTCATCAGCAGGTTGCGACAGAGATACAGAGAGACTGGAAGAGTCACAGAAAGTCATAGAAGTGGACCTCCTTTGGCCACATCCTACGTTGATGACCACTTCATTGTGAACAGTGCCCTGTGGAACCCGATGATGAATGCCACTCAACTCCAGGCACATTTAAGGGAGGTGAGAAGCACCCAAGTCTCACGTCAGACCATTCAAAACCATTACATCAGCGTGGTCTGCATGCTAGACGACCTGCAAGGGTACCTGACCACACCACTAGGCACAGTGCATGGGCCAGGAAGCATTTATTCTGGACGAGGGACCAGTGGGCCTCAGTGCTGTTCTCTGATGAAAGTTGATTCACATTGAGCAGAAATGATGGTCGCCAATGATGTTGGAGACGTCAAGGAGAGCGCTTTGCCTCAGCCACTGTTGTGGTGGTGTTACAGTCTGGGCAGGTGTGTCTACTCAATACAGAACTGCCCTACATCTTGTGAATGGTACATGAACAACACAGGCCTAATTTCATCTTCATGGACGACAATGCTCCAGCTCATTGAGGTCACATCATTAGGGAATGGCTGCTGGCGGTTGGGGTATCTCAAATGGAGTGACCTGCACTTTGTCCAGACCTGAATCACATAGAAAACCTATGGGATCAGCTGAGTCGCCATGTAAAGGCTTGTAACCCTGCACCCAAGAACCACAATGATGTGAGGGCTGTCAAGGGCACATGACATGAATTATTGAGACATTGACATTTTTTGTTGTGGTATACCCACCACTGTTGTTGGCTTTTGTTTCAATAAATTGTTTGAGATGAGTAAATCACCATTGCATGCTTCTACTTAAATGTCCTACTGTCATTATATAATATCACTGTAGCATGAACTTCACATTTTCCATAAATTTCACCCAAAAGCCAAATATCCTTAACATTTTGTGAGTAGTATATATCAGAATGTGCATTACTGCCAAGGTGCTGGAGAATACACAGACATAAATTGTAATATAGAAAAATATAGAAGTACAGATATAAGTAGGATGGAAAAATAAATAGAGTACTTATGGGTACTTATTTACAGTATTGCACTTGTGCCTTTATACCTACATGTATATATAGATTATTATTGCACTGGGGGAGATAGCAGACAGATTAATTGTTCAGGAAATTAATGGCTTGAGGGAAGAAGCTGTTCTTGGGTCTGGATGTCCTGATGTGATGATGTGTGATGGCGTTTACTGCTCTGTAGCACCATCCGGAGGGTAAAAGTTGAAAGAGGGGGTTGGCTGGGTGTGTGGGGTCCAGAGTGATTCTACCTGCACGTTTCCTTATTCTGGATGTGTAAAGTTCTTGAAGAGTGGGCAGGTGGGCACCAGTAATCCTCTCAGCAGTCCTGACTATCTGTTGTAGTCTTTTCATATCTGATTTGGTGGCTGAGCTGAACCAAGCAGTAATAGACATACATGGGACAGACTCAATGACAGCTGAGTAAAACTGTGTTAACAGCTCCTGTGGCAGGTTGAACTTCCTCAGCTGGTGAATAAAGAACAACCTCTGCTGGTCTTTTTGGCAAAGGAGTCAATGTGTGTTTCCCACTTCTCTCAAATGACTTCATGACCACTGACGTGAGGGCGACAGGTCTGTAGTCGTTGAGTCCTTGAATCATTGAATCGATGAGATTTTGGGTTTTTTGGGGACGGGAATGATAGTGGATTGTTTAAAGCAGCGGGGGACTTCACACTGTTCAAATAATCTGTTGAAGATATGTGTGAAGATGGGGGCCAGCTGGTCAGCGCAGACTTTCAGACAGGCAGATGAGACACCATCTGGGTCTGAAGCTTTCCTTGTCTTCTGTTTCTTGAAGACCTGACACACATCCTCCTCACAGAACTTAAGAATATGCTGTGTAGCAGGAGGGAGGCAGAGGGGGTTTGCAGGAGGTGTTAATGGATGTGAGGGGTGAAGATCAGGGTGGGTGAGAGGTGTAAAACTGGGCTTCTCAAACATGCAGTAAAACACATTCAGATCGTCAGCCAGTTGATGATTCACTACAGAGCAAGGTGTTGATGTCTTGTAGTTGGTGATGCTACTCCACACAGCTGCTGGATCGTTAACTGAAAACTGTTTTTACAGCGTTTCAGAGTGCTTTCTTTTAGCCACTCCTTACTCAGTGTGTTTCTGGCCTGATTGTTCAAGATTTTGTCCCCACTCCTGTATGCATCCTGTTTGGCACGACGAAGCTGTTTGAGTTTTCTTGAGAACCATGGTTTGTTGTTGCTGAAGGATAGGAATGTCCTGGTAGGGACGCATATATCCTCACAGAAGCTAATGTATGATGTTACAGTATCTGTGAGCTCACCCAAATCTGTATCTGCAGCTTTAAAAACATCCCAATCAGTGCAATCGAAGCAGGCTTGTAGTTTCCACTCTGCTATGTTGGTCCATCTTTTAACAGATTTAACAACAGCTTAGCTGTTTTAAGTTTCTGTCTGTAAGTTGGAAGGAGATGAACCATGCAGTTATCAGAAACTCCTAAAGCTGCACATGGGACAGCACAATATGCATCCTTTACAGTGGTCCAGTGTATTATTGTCTCTGGTTGTGCATGAGAGGTGCTGTCTGTATTTTGGAAGTTCACGGGTGAAGGTAGCTTTATTAAAGTCCTCCATAATGATAATAAGTGGACCTGGGTGTTGCTGTTCTGAGTTGATGTGATCAGCAAGCTGTTGCAGCGTGGTGTTGATGCATGCTTGTGGTGGGATGTAAACACTCACCAGAATAAATGAGGAAAACTCCCGTTTTGAGTAGAAAGGCCTGCAATTAATGAAGTTAATTCAAAGTTGGGACAGCACTTCTGCATCAACATTGTTACATCAGTACACCCACTTTCACTGATGTAAAAACACGTCCCACCGCCTCTCATTTTCCCCGATTATTCAGTGTTGTGGTTCACTCTGAACAGCTAGAAACCCTGCATATGTAGAGTGCTGTCCGGAATGGCTTTGTGCAGCCAAGTTTCCATGAAACACAAAGCAGTGGAGTTGGAAAAGTCCTTGTTAATCTGTGTCATGAGAAGCAGTCAGATGTATGCTTGGGAGCGGAGTTCTAAAGCCACGTTGACAGAGTTTGCGCCTCCAATTAAGATGTCCACCAAAACATCCGAATAGTCAAAAACCAGTGTAAAATTATCAGGTATGCTCTGCTGAAGGTACAGCAGTTCTTCCCTGGAGTAACTGATAAGGAAAGAGTGACACAAAACATGACAAACAAACAAAAGTAACAAAACACTAGAGGGCTCCACACCGAGGCTGCCATCCGCTGCGCCCTCTCATAGCAGCCTGACAATGTGTATTGTGCAAAAATGCAATAGCAGCAATTGAGATAGAAAATAGAGATATAGAGATAAGAATAGCAGTAGATGAAATATTAACAGCAGTTGAGGTATTTCAATAAGTACTGAACAATATTAGTCTGTTCACACAGGTGAGAGTGTGTGTGTCCTGGGTGTTGAGGAGCCTAATGGCTTGAGGGAAGAAACTGTTACACAGTCTGTTTGTGAGGGCCCAAATTCTTCGATACCTCTTTCAAGATGGCAGGAGGGTGAAGAGTGTGTGTGAGGGGTGTGTGGGGTCATCCACAATGCTGTTTGCTTTGCAGATGCAGAGTGTAGTGTAAATGTCCATGATAGAGCGGAGAGAAACTTTAATGATCTTTTCAGCTGTCCTCACTATCTGCTGAAGGGTCTTGCGATCCACAATTCCCAAACCAGGCAGTAATGCAGCTGCTCAGGATGCTCTTGATGGTCCCTCTGTAGATCAAAGTCAGGATGGGGGGAGGAAGGCTTTCCGCAGCCTCCTCAGGAAGTAGTAGAGGTGCTGCTGGGCTTTTGCTGATTGAGCTGGTGTTGTTGAAGTTCTCTGCCAGGTGAACACCAAGGAATTTGGTGTTTATGACGATCTCCACAAAGGATTTACACCAGGCTATTAGGTGTTGCACCTCCTCTCTGTATGCTGACTTGTTCTTGCTGATGAGACCCACCACGGTTGTGTCATCGGTGAACTTAATGATGTGGTTCGAGCTGTGCAATGCTGCACATTTGTGAGTCAGCAGAGTGAACAGCCCTGTCATTATCACAATGATTTGCGAATCATTAGGATGATTCGCAAACTGCAAGGGGTCCAGTGAGGGTGGTAGCTGGGTTTTGATGTGCTTCATGATGAGCATCTCGAGGCATTTCATCACGATGGCTGTGAGTGCGATGGGACAATAGTCATTGAGACAGGAAACTGTAGACGGCACAAGGACAATGATCATTGTCTTGAGGCATATAGGATCAATGGTGCTGCTCAGGGAAATGGTGAAGATGTCAATGAAGACATCCATTAGCTGTTCTGCACATTCTCTGAACACTCTGCCAGGAATGTTGTCTGGTCCAGCAGACTCCCTTGGGTTAACTCTGCATAGAGTTCTCTGCATGTCAGCTGTGGATAGACAAAGCACCTTGTTGTTGGAAGGAGGGATGGTCTTCTGTACCTTGAACTGAGCATAGAAGTCATTCAGCACATCTGGAAAGGAAGCGTCACTGTCACAGTCAGGTGATGTGGTCTTTTAGTTTGTGATCACCTGTATGCCCTGCCACATGCGCCAGGAGTCTCTGCTGTCCTGAAAGTGGGCTCAGGACAGTCTGGCCCTTGCTGTTTTTAAGTTTTTCTTGTCCCCTGCTCTGAAGGTGGAGTCTCTCAACTTTTTTCTGGTTGGGGCATGTGGTGATGGTCTTGAAGACGGTCACATCATCTATGCACTTGCCGATGTAGCTGGTCACTAATGCTGTGTACTCCTCCAAGTTGATAGGGTCTCCACTGGTTGCAGCCTCCCTGGACATATGCCAGTCAGTGCATGCAAAACAGTCCTGAAGAGCAGAGGTGGCTCTGCATGGTTGAAATCTTATAGTTTAAAAACAATAATAAACAGACCATTGGGGTGAGCATTCTGCAGATCACTAATAGCCCCTATAGAGTTCACAGTGCCTCATTAGTATTAGCGCTGCGGGAAATGTACACTCAGACAATGAAAGCAGTGGTGAATTTACATGGTAAATAAAATGGCCTGCATCTAACCCATCACATCACAAACTCATCTAATGATGAGTAGTAGCTAGAAACAAGCACAGAGTTCTTGCACCATTCTGTGTTGATGTAAACACACGCACCACAACTACGAGTCTTACCGCACAGAGCTGCATTTCTGTTGGCATGAAACGTGGTGAGCCCGGCCAGCTGAATGGCGGCATCTGGAACTCTGTCGCTGAGCCATGTCTCCATGAAAACAAAGATGGAGCAGTCTCTGAACTCTTGCCGTGTGGTTCGCTGGAGTCAGATGTAGTCCAGTTTATTGTCCAGTGAGCAGATGTTAGACAGAATAATGGACAAGAGAGCCGGCCAACTAGGGTTTGTTTTTAGCTTAGCATGGACACCCGCCCGCTTTCTGCACTTCTGCTTCCTCGAGCACCACTTGCAACCTCCTCTCACCCGGTATTACACGATGCTGAGGACTGAAGGCCTGGTCTTCGCAGCAAGCCGAGGTCATTTAGTTTTTGTAATTTGTTTTGGTGGTCGTATACATGAACAACACTGTCTTTGGTGTCCATGCACTTTGATGTTTGGGCTAAAACACACAAATAGCACCATTTTGGATCCGAAGTGCCTGCTGCGTGCTACTGCTGTGCCACCATTTTGGATCATCAACCTTGGATCTTCTGCTCTTGTTCTGGATTTATTTGCCTTGTGTTCATACAATCAACACCACATATGGATTCTACTCCTACTGCATCTAATTCTACATTACATTTACCTGCATTTGCATCTACCACTGTGAATCTTTCATGACATAACAATGAAATCCCCTGCCTATAAAACAGTGGGATGTTGTAACAATAGTGAAAACCTTTATTATTTTCCTTAAATATGTTGCAGAAATGTAACAGGTAGGAGTTGACTAGTGGAGTGTACGTGTGTGTGTGCTAGAACCCTGTTATAAACATGAATGAGCAGAATGGGATCATTTTAGGTAATGCCCTGAAAGGGGATGTGGCCCCTTCAAGAAAGCTGCATGCTTTAGAGCATGCTCAGAGTATCAGGGCTTGAAAAGTGGGAAAGTGAGGGCTCGAAGAGTGTATGTGGAAGATAATCAGCTAAAAAAAGGGTTGGCATTGTTAAGTGTGATTACATATTCTGTCTTAAAAAATTAAGTTTTTGGTTTATCAAAGCGACAGAGCAACGGAGAAAGTTCACATCGAGCTCCATGTATGCTATTTATGAGATCATTGAGAGAGGCTGCTACCAGTGTTTGTTAGGAGGTTAATATCCTTGAATCATTATCATGGATCTTAGTTTTGTGAGTTT
Organism: Hemibagrus wyckioides; assembly: GCF_019097595.1. Classification (NCBI taxonomy): domain Eukaryota; kingdom Metazoa; phylum Chordata; class Actinopteri; order Siluriformes; family Bagridae; genus Hemibagrus; species Hemibagrus wyckioides. Next base: position 2,380,033 of record NC_080726.1, read on the forward strand.
AAGGCAGGATAATCTGCTTAAGGTTTACTGTAGAATATAAGGGAGGGGACAAGCTATTTATTTTCTTTGTTTAAAACTGTGACTTTATTTATTTAATTGTCCTTTTTGAGAATCCCAAAACTTTAACATACTTAATGCTGTGTCCATAAGGTCACTGTTGGGAACAAAGGATCCCCATATCAAATATATCTGCTTTGATTGTCCCTATATCCTGACTTACCAACACAGGGCCCAAAGAAATATTTATACTTTATAGAGTAAATCTTTCTGTCACCATTAACACTTATTTCACTCTTTTAAAAAAAAAGGAGAAGGTTCATTTTACAGCTTTTTTCCTCCCCCTTAATAACATATTGCATTCAAAAATGTTCAAAATTCTTTATAACACAATGCTGTCACGGATGCACCAACTACAGCCACTCAGCCACGCCCCCAATCACCAGAGTTTTAGCACTGACACCTGCGCCCAATCACCAGAACACTATAATACACCTTCACTCCACTAAGTCTTTGACTGTTATTATGGTTGCTACCTCTGTGACCGCCCTTCCTGACCGTGGCTTTGTTGGAGTTACCGGCGCTCATCCTGCCAAGCTCATCTCCAGTGGCATTAATACTTTTGCTCTACAGCGTGGGTTTCGGATAAGACTGCTTTCTGTTTTCTCTCCAAAGTGCCCTTTCAGTTTTGTTTACTGCACCACCCTATCTCTGTGCTAAATAATAAAAGAGCACTTTACTTACTTGCTTCTTCTCAGCCTTTGTCCTTGGTGTTGTGACAACTGCAAGAATTAATTTCAGAATTCAAGAATTGTTCAATTCTGAAACAATTAATTGTTTAAACAAAGTTTTGAGCTATTAAGCAACAGATTTATAAATTCAGCAATTTCTATATTCACTGCAGTCTTTCAAATTTTTATTCATAATAAAGTTTACTGGCAGCAAAACACTGAAAGATTTATTTATAAAGAAACATACAAAAAACACTTTCTGGGAAACAGTAAATTTTTCATATCAGTATAATAAATCTTGTAAAAGGAGTTGGTTTAATAAAATTTTTGTTCTACAAACATACATTCTGTGATAAAAGATTATTTATGTAAGTTTTTGTTAATAGAAATCTAACTATAATTGTTTTAAACACCGCAATGCTACTGTAGCTTGAAAGTTATTTCACTAAACACCTTAGGGCGGTTTCCTGGACAGAGTTTAAATTAAACCAGGAGTAGGCCTTAATCTAGAATTTAAAAATGGCTTTCTGAAACACAAATTAAGTACAGCTTACTAACAACTGGACTAAATTAAACTAGATTAAATTAAAACCACCTGTGCAAATCTGAAGTAGCTGGATGGAGGTTGCTTATAAAACATGAAATGAACTAAGAAAAGTTTAAAATTGTATTCAACTGAGAAGCAAATGACAATGGAAGATAAAATGGAGTGTGTTCAAAGAACTTTACTGAACATGAGAAAAGTCTTTTAAAGCAAATAGTTTCAAGACATCCTGTTATTGAAGGCACACAGCAGCTGTGGAATCAAAGAAAAGGGATGGCTGGAAATGTATTTGGAATGAATTTAATGAAAATGAACCAAAAAAGAAATGGACCTCTACAGTATCAATAAAAGAACTTAAGTTAAAGATCATTAGATTTATCACCTGACTTTTTGCTTGACATCACTTTTATTATTGTATTAGTTATTTAATACAGATGTCGAAGAATATAAAAAATTAACCTCAGAAAAGCTGCTGAATCTCGGGGAGAGGATTAAGAGGACCTGCAAATAAAGACTGATGAGTTGGATGAGTTATTGACAGGAACAATGGAGAGCCAGCAACCTTTGGAGAACATACCAGATGATAACCATCTAGATAGTTCAGATGATGGAACACACACAACTTCATTAAGTATATGAATTTCATTTTGGCTTTTGTTTCTGTCCTCTCAAACTTTAATTTGCTTCTGTCATCTGATGTGAAACATCATTCCATTTAATCTGTATTTATTTGACTATATATCTGAACTGTTCTTGTTTCAAGGAGAAAGTCAGAACAGAACTGAAAAGTTGGTGGCAGTTTACCCTCCACATCCTCCGGAGCAAGGGTGACAATGTCTGCCAGTACTGGTCACCAGAAGAAAAGACTCACTGTCCATGCAAGGTTGTCTATTGAATTGTTCAGCTGTTGTTTGGTGCAAGTATGGTGTGAACAAAAAATTCTTCTGAGCATACCCACTGTCACCAAGCAGTATTCCATTATGATCTCCTCTTACAAAATGAGTATACAGAGATGAGTTGCACCATTTCAACATGAAACAATGTTTTAAAACTGTAATTGGAGTGCATACACCTTGGATATAAGACTTTACATACTGTTGGTTCACTGACACCACATAAATCACCAATTTTGTGCTAAAAGGTGCCACATGCCAAAAACCTTAAAGTTATGAGCACCTGGAAACAAACTGGAGCAGGCTTAACAGATGAAAGCCTGGGTTCTAAAAGTGAAACCGCATTCACTTTATGCATTCGGAAGCGATCTAGAAAATGTTTTTTCTATGACCAGACTTAATCTCTGCCCAGGAAACTGCCCCATTTACAAACATTTTATTTTCGATCACATAACCTCACAGGTGAAGAAGTTCGTATCCTGAACCCAGCATATAGAGGCTGAGTGAATGTGGTGTGGACTCTGTGGAGGAGCCTCATCGTATCAGAGACGCTGTAGAAGGACAGAGTTCCTGCACTGTGATCCACATACACTCCTATTCTGGAGGATGCTGGACCTCGGAGTTCAGTCTTAATGTTGTGTAAGAAAGAGACAGAGGAAGAAGAACACTGCAGACTCCAGGACTGACTGTTGAATCCAAATCCACACTCATAACCCTCTCCTTTCCTGCTGATCTCTTTATATGAGACTGATATGAAGGTATAAACGCTCCACTCCACCTCCCAGTAACAGCGTCCACACACACTCTCCTTACACAACACCTGAGGCCAGGAGTCAAATCTCTCTGGATGATCAGAGTATCGCTGTTTTGTCTCACTGCATGTCACCACTCTGTTCTTCTCAGACAGAATGAGATCAGGATGTGCTGTGTTTGGATCCAGAGTCAGATAACAGAAATCTAAAGTAATAAAATGTCCAGAGGTTAGATGTTAATCACAGGATTTATTAAAGTCTGTGTGTGTGTGTGTGTGTGTGTGTGTGTGTGTGGTGGTGTTGTACACCTACACTGCAGAAAATCTTCTCTACTCTGTGGTTCTGAGAATAAAATCTTTTGAACTGGTGCAACTGTGGAGACAGATAAAATGGAGATGGAAAAATGACAACAAAAAATTTTTTTATAACTTGTTTCAGACAGAAATGTTAATGTCATGTATTCTGTCTGGCATCTGTCCAGATTTGATGATTTTCCAAAACATGTAAAATTAGTTTGTGAATTTGTGATGAAGTTTCATTGACTTTGTTTGCTAAATTAATCTTAATGTAATTTTATTCAGTCTTGTTACTTGCTTCCTTCTTATTTCTGGTTTGATGCATAACAATGTTTGCTTGTTTACCTTGTGGATGGATTTTCGGTAATAAGACTTCTTCAATTCGTTTTTTCAAATCTTAATGTAAATAAATATTACCCAACATCAGTCATCAGGCATAATCATAAAATATAAATGATCATATTTAGGTTATACAGTGTGTGTTTGTACACCTACTTTGCAGATTGTGTATGTTGATCTTTGGATCTGATGGTAAATTTTTCTGAGCTGCTGCAGCTGTGGAGACAGAGACAAAATGGAAATGGAAAAATGATGTGGGGGAAAAAAGATGAAAAATTTGATTAATGTTTTTAGCATCTTAACTCAATGGGTCTTAATCTAAGGCATCATGTTTAGAGTTTGATAAAGTTCTGTTGATTTTTCTGGTAAATTATTCTATAATTCTGTCTATGAATTCTATCTAATCATACAGCCCTATTCCTGCTTACACATTACAAGTTCCTACCTATTGCTGTTGTATTAATTTTAAGGCTCAATTTACCGTGATACAAAAACAAAGTTTACTTATTTACCTTCTGGTCTAATTTTCTAATTTACCTTGTGGACGGATTTTGTTGAATTCCTCCTCACAGATTTGCTCGACTCGTTTTTTCAGATCTGAGAGAGATTTCCTCACTCCATCAAATGAGAGATGTTGATTGACAGTGAAGCTGGGTGAGTCTTCACATCCAGGAGAGACACAGAGAGACGGGAAACTCTACAGAGAGGAAACACATCATAGAGAAGGGGAAAAGTGTAGGAGAGGAACGAATGAATCTCAGACTGAATCAGACCAAAGACACACTTGTGATCTCAGACAGGAACATTTCTTCTTGCTGTAATGAGCTTTTAGGAGGAAACTTTGTGAGGAACAGCGCCCTCTGTAGATCAGACAGTGAGTGTTACCTGGAGGAAGTGGATGTGATCGTGTGTGTGTGAAAGCTCCTCCAGCTCAGTGACTCTCCTCTTAAGATCAGCAATCTCCTGCTCCAGTTGATTCAGGAGTCGTTCAGCTCGACTCACTTCAGCTTTCTCCTGAGTTCTGATCAGCTTCATCACCTCAGAGCGCTTTTTCTCCATGGAGCTGATCAGCTCAGTAAAGATCCTCTCACTGTCACCTACTGCTGCCTGTGAACGCATCTGTAGGAACACACACACACACACACACACACACAGATCCATTTACAGATCTACTCTTTCTCATAGAGTGACTCTGTAATTTGTGTGTCATTTGTTTCCTCCTCACCTTAATAATGTCCACAGTCTGTTTCAGCTCCTGCACCACCTTCTGCTTCTCCTGGATCCTCTGCTGGGATTTCATCTGCTCCTCCTTTAGCTCATTCTTAATATAATATAATAATCATTCTAAATACAATATAATATAATATAAGCATAAAAAAACCCTACACAAGGTTACTTATTGCTGAGACTATGGGAAGCCTTCTTTGTGGAAGCTCTGAATTGAATAATGCCGATTTATCAGTTCAGGTAGGTCATGTGACATAGCGAAGCACACCAGCAAAAGCATAAAAGGGCATTTTCATCACATTTCTTCAGCTTCTCCTTGTCTGAAGGAAGCACAATTGGATGGCTAAGGCTATGGGAACACCAATATCATTAGCACCATTAGAGCTGTAAGACTCAGGATCCAGGAGTGGGGTCCAGGTCTGGGTTATAGAACCCGTCAGAGCACAAATATCCTGGAGGGGAATGCCCCCAAGTGCTGAACAAGTGATACACCTGGTGGAGTGAGCTGGAATCCCTAGAGACAAAGCAGTCTCTCCTGCTCAGCTGACTTGTGGGGCAGAGGGCAGAAGGCCTGCAGAAAGGCCAGACGACTGGCTTATAGCAGAGCCATTTCCAGGGTCAGAGACTTCTCAGAGGCTGACTACATTTGCTCAATGGGTGCTTACCGAAGCCCCTGCAGGTACCAGGAGGGGAGACGACTTCTGCAGGAAAGGTTTAACTGCCTGGCACCATGCAGAAGGCGAGATACCAGAGAACAGGCATGTGACTCACAGCAATAGCTGCCACATATACCTCAATGTAGAGCGTTATAGCCCATCAAAAAGTTGTGTCTGCAGGAACACTAGCACTGTACTAAAAGGGCAGTGAACTAGATCCTGACAGTTCAACACAAACTCAGTTCAGAACTCAAAGCGAGAAAATCCGAGTCAGGAGCAAGCACAAGAGAAAGTGAATCACCTGTCTCAGAAAAGTTTCACAGTGCATGCAGCCGGCACCCTTGAGAGCCACGTGTCCATGCTCCTCTGCCAAACAAACAACACAGAAAAAGCGCAGGTTGTCCCCTGTAATGTAGTGGGGCATGGATGCACACATTTTCTAAACTTGCTTGCCATCTTCCCTAATCTTATCTATCTATCTATCTATCTATCTATCTATCTATCTATCTATCTATCTATCTATCTATCTATCTATCTATCTATCTATCTATCTATCTATCTATCTATCTATCTATCTATCTATCTATCTATCTATCTATCTATCTATCTATCTATCTATCTATCCTGTGTGTGTGGAGTTTGCATACTCTCCCTGTGCTTGGTGGGTTTCCTCTGGGTGCTCCGGTTTCCTCCCACAGTCCAAAGACATGCTCCTAGGCTGATTCTAGTCTCTAAATTGCCCGTAGTTTGTGATTGCGAGAGTGAATGAGTGTGTGTACCCTGCAATGGGTTGGCACTCCATCCATGGTTTATCCTGCCTTGATGCCCGATGACGCCTGAGATGGCTCCCCGTGACCCAAGGATAGACTGGATAAGTGGCACAAACAATGAAATGAAATAAATGTATTTATTTATTTATTTATTTTTTTCACTAGTCTAGACAGACAGGACAAACAATTGACACAACCACACACCGAGCGCTTCCTGAAGTCAAAGAAGCTGGAGTAATATGACGTATATGCCCTTTTATTTTATGCTCCCCTTTGTCACATGATCAACCCGAGCCGATAAATCTGCATGATTTCACACAGAGCTTCAGACACAGCTTACACAAAGAAGTGTTCACACAGCATCAGCCAAGACACAGCATCGAGTTTCCTTGAAAGGGAACAGTGTATTACACATTATGTTGTGAGTTTACGTGTAAAACCAAATCAGAATCACTTTGTGTCTGTACACAGTGTACAGAAAATCACCACACACACATACTCACAGTAGTACATGTGGACATCTGTAGCTTTTGTCTTTTGTCAAGTAATATTAACTGAATCTAAATCTGTGCAGTCTGACCAGATTAACACTTCTAACGAGGAACCATTTAACATTTTCATTTTACAGTCTATAATAATCACATAAAATAAATATAATACCAGCTGAACAGAAATTAGATTAGAAATAGAATTTATATAAATTGACTTTGGAAATAATAATATTGTCCAGTTCTCACCTGTTTTTCTGTTCTTTCTGCTTTAGCTGCAACTGTATCATGACCTTTGTGTTGAACCTTTGTACACAAGTAACAGATGAAGCTTTGGTCAGTACGACAGTAGATCTCCATCAGTTTGTCATGTTCAGAGCAGATCTTCTCTTGGAGCTCTGCACAGGCTTCAACTAACTTGTGCTTCTTAAAGGCAGGAGACTGATAGTGAGGTTGAAGATGATCTTCACAATAAGAGGCCTGACAAACCAGACACGTACTGAGAGCTTTGCGTTTTCTCCCAATGCAGGAATCACATTTCACAGACATTTTAGTCTTCTTCAGTTCCTCCACCACTTAAGCCAGCATGTTGTTCCTGCGTAAAGCTGGCCTCCAAGAGAGAGGAGGAATGAGGAAGGGAGGTACAAAGGGAGGGGCAGAAGGCAGGGCACTTTGAGTTTATTAAGTTTCGTTTCCTCTGAAATGAGCATTAACAAAATGAGTTTTGTTTATGGTGTACATTATAGTGTGATAGTGAGATAGAGATAGTGTGTGTGAGACTTTAAAAACACAGTTTACTTGGAAAGAATTTTTATAGTGTAAATGAGCTTCCCTGTGATTTAAAGATTCAGGTGGACTGAATATTGATTTCCTGTAAATATCTGTTTCATTATCACATATTGCATATTTGAATGTGTTTATATCATTGCTGGAATGTTTCTGTACAAAATCATAATTGACATCACAGATTCATTCAACACCAGATATGACACTTTTTTCTCACAAAAGTGTATCTGAAACAAATTAAGTAACAAAAATATACTTATATTACATAAGTATATTATATACTTATACATACTTCATATTCTCACTCATTGTTTAAAAGGATTTTCATTCATTCAATCGCTCCCTCTGATCTAGTAGCACTGCTCGACTGTTCACTCCAACTCTTAGGGTACAAGGTATCCATCTAGACCAGGAGTCGCCAACTGGCGGACTCCGGTCCGAATTCGGACCGCAATATGTGTCCATCTGGACCGCAAATCCTTTTCACCTAATGAAATAAATACATGCCAAATGCTATTTTCTAATAAAATCAAATTTATATCAGGCACATCAAGGTCAGCTCAGTAGAGCTGTTTAGGTCCTATGGAGCCACAGTTTGCTACTACAGTTACTATGCTTACTGTTACTACATTCAGACATGCAGTTAATGCATGCAGTGAATAGAGCAGAGAGCGGTGCGAAAACAGATGAATCTTTCAGTGAGTGAAAAACAATGGCATTCTCAAAAATAAGGTAAGTTGACGCTGAAAACGCAGTTTTCCTGGTCTTAGGAAAGTGGCACTATACACACCTTGAGCATGTTTGGTTCAACATATAGCTGTGAGCCAGCATTCTCAACACTTAACATTATCAAAAGTAAAAACAGGTCAAGAATGACCAGTGAACATTTACATTCCAGTTTGAGGATTGCACTGACTCCATTCCTTTCAAAATTCAAAGTGATAGCTGTAATCAGAAAATGTTTTAACTAAGTTTTATGCTTCCACCTTTAAGTTCAACTCAGTCCAGCCGAACAGGAAATTTTATTTAATTTTAATTGAGTTTTTATGGACTTTAAGAAACAGTAAAAAGTTAACAGATAAAGGGTTTCTTGCTCTCATTTTCATTCTTCCAACACTAGCACTTTATTTTTGCCTGTTTGTTTTTCTGAATGATATTGCTGATGATCTTTTACCAATGCAATGTGAAGCACAGAAGAGAGCAGTGTTCAGCATTAGATAAATTTAGTTAAGAAGAGACAATACATGTACCTGTAAAGATAAAATGTGATATGAGATTTCTATTTTTATTTTTTTTTTGTGTTGTGTTGAACCAGTGAGGTTTGCATCATTAATTATGATTGTTAAGCAAAAAAAAATCACTTTATTTTTTCTTTTATCTATTATATTGTGTCCAATAGAAATGTTGTTTACACTCATTTGTTTAGTCTGGCAAAAAGCATCAGTTCGTGTTTTAAGGTATATAATTTTCCGGACCTCACCTGGCAAGGAAGGTTAATTTACTGGACCTGAAGCAATTTTGGTTGGAATGAACTTCCCCTAGATGTCCAAACAGCTGAGTCACTGACCATCTTCAAACAACTGATGAAGACCTACTTACATGAGACATGAAGACACTTAAACTAGCTATTATTTTCCGTTTTTTTATGTATTGATCTTTATTGACATAGTCCGAGTAATCCCTGTGACCTCTAAATGACAAATCTGAAGTTAAAACTGCCTCCTCTTAGGTTTAATTTAAGACTCAGTTTAGAGCTGAAGTATCTCCAGGAAATTTGTCTGTTAGATTTTGGACTAGACTGTCTAAGACTATTTAAAACCATGACAGAGAAGCAGATTTCTGTTAATCGGGTTTAAAGGGTCCTTTTGGCCCAATTTACAAACATTTTATTTTCGATCACATAGCCTCACAGGTAAAGAAGTCCGTATCCTGAACCCAGCGTATAGAGGCTGAGTGAATGTGGTGTGGACTCTGTGGAGGAGCCTCATCATGTCAGAGATGCTGTAGAAGGACAGAGTTCCTGCACTGTGATCCACATACACTCCTATTCTGGAGGATGCTGGACCTCGGAGCTCAGACTTAATGTCATTGTGCCAGAAAGAGACAGAAAAAGAAGAACACTGCAGACTCCAGGACTGACTGTTGCATCCAAACAAACACTCATTATCCTCTCCCTTCCTGCTGATCTCTTTATATGAGACTGATATTGACACAACACCGCTCCACTCCACCTCCCAGTAACAGCGTCCACACACACTCTCCTTACACAACACCTGAGTCCAGGAGTCAAATCTCTCTGAATGTTCAGAGTATTGTTGTTGTGTCTTACTGCGTGTCACCACTCTGTTCATCTCAGACACAATTAGATGAGGATGTATTGTGTTTGGATCCAGAGTCAGATAACAGAAATCTGAAGTAATAAAATGTACACAGGTTGTATGATGTTAATCACAGGATTTATAATAATTGTATCTGTGTGTGTGTGTGTGTGTGTGTGTTGTACACCTACACTGCAGAAAATCTTCTCTACTCTTTGGTTCTGAGGGTAAAATCATCTGAACTGCTGCAGCTGTGGAGACACAGAGGTAAAATGGTGATGGCAAAATTACCTAAAAGCAAAATTTTGTCCCTTGTTTCAGACAGAAATGTTCATATTGCCATTTTGTCTTTTTGGCATCTTTCCAGATTTGTAACTTTAATGTGTCAACAATGATTTTCCCATGTCATGTGAAAATAGTTTGTGAATTTGTGATGAAGTTTCATTAACTGTTTGCTATATAATAACTGTTTGCTGTTTGCTATATAACTGCTATATTAATCTTAATGTAATTTTATTTAGTCTTGTTACTTGCTTCCTTCTTGTTTCTGTTAGGATGCCTAACAAATGTTTGCTTCTTACCTTGTGGACGGATTTTCGGTATTTTCAAATCTTAATGTAAATAAATATTACCCAACATCAGTCATCAGGCATAATCATAAAATATAAATACTCATATTTAGGTTATACAGTGTGTGTTTGTACACCTACATTGCAGATTGTGTTTGTTGATCTTTGGTTCTGGGGGTAAATTTTTCTGAGCTGCCGCAGCTGTGGAGTCAGAGACAAAATGGAATTGGAAAAATTATGTAGAAAAAAATTGGTTTCAGCATCTTAACTCAATGGGGCATCTTTCCAGATTTAAATTTAAGGCATCATGTTTAATTAGATTTGTATAAAGTTCTGTTCTAATTCTATTTAATTATGCTAATATTTTGTGATTTTAAGCAGTCCTGTTCCTGCTTACAAGTGACAAGTTCTTATTATTGCTTCACTGTGAATATTATCGCTCTCTTTACTGTGATGCAGAAACAAAGTTTACTCGTTTACCTTGTGGACGGACTTTGTCGAATTTCTCCTCACAGATTTGCTCGACTCGTTTTTTCAGATCTGAGAGAGATTTCCTCACTCCATCAAATGAGAGATGTTGATTGACAGTGAAGCTGGGTGAGTCTTCACATCCAGGAGAGACACAGAGAGACGGGAAACTCTACAGAGAGGAAACATCATAGAGAAGGAGAAAAGTGTAGGAGAGGAACGAATGAATCTCAGACTGAATCAGACCAAAGACACGCTTGTGATCTCAGACAGGAACATTTCTTCTTGCTGTAATGAGCTTTCAGGAGGAAACTTTGTGAGGAACAGCGCCCTCTGTAGATCAGACAGTGAGTGTTACCTGGAGGAAGTGGATGTGATCGTGTGTTTGTGAAAGCTCCTCCAGCTCAGTGACTCTCCTCTTAAGATCAGCAATCTCCTGCTCCAGTTGATTCAGGAGTCGTTCAGTTCGACTCACTTCAGCTTTCTCCTGAGTTCTGATCAGCTCCTTCACCTCAGAGCGCTTTTTCTCCATGGAGCTGATCAGCTCAGTAAAGATCCTCTCACTGTCATCTACTGCTGCCTGTGAACGTATCTGTTAGAACACACACACACAGATCCCTATTAAGATCAACTCTTTCACTTACAGTGACTATAATTTGTGTGTGTTTAGGTGAATCTCTCAATTTTCTCTTCACCTTAATAATGTCCACAGTCTGTTTCAGCTCCTGCATCTTGTTTTGCTTCTCCTGGATCCTCTGCTGAAATTTCATTTGCTCCACCTTTAGCTCATTCTGAGACAAAATAAAACATTTAATTTTTCTGTATCAGGAAATCAGCATGTCAATAATAACTGCAGCTAAATCTAACCTAATATAATATATTATATTATATTATATTATATTATATTATATTATATTATATTATAATATACTATAATATAATATAATATAATATAACATAATATAATATAATATAACATAATATAATATACTATAATACAAGGATTATCAAAAAAAAAACTACACAAGGTTACATATGGCTGAGATTATGGGAAGACTTCTTTGTGAAAGTTGTGTCTGCAGCTCTGTGTGGAATCATGCCAATCTATCAGCTCAGGTAGGTCATGTGACGAAGCGGAGCATGTAAGCAAGACCATAAAAGGGCATCTTCATCACATTGCTCCAGCTTCTACTTGTTTGAATGAAGTGCAAGTGGACGCCTAGGGTGATGCAGCAATTCATCGCCCTTTCGAAGGAACTCGATGCTGCTTCTAGGCTGAAGCTATGGGAATGCCAATACCATCGATGCCACAGGCTGTCTCGGATGTCATGCAAGGGCACAAATAAGCTAGGAGCAGAGCACCATTAGACATTTAAGGCCCAGAATCCAGGAGTGGGGTCCAGGTCTGGGTTATAGAACCTGAAAAGTGTGTGTGTAGAGGACAAACCTGCTGGAGCACAAATATCCTGGAGAAGAACATGCCCAAGTGCTGGACAATGTGATACACATAGTGTGAGGGAGCATTCGTCGAAAGAGTCTTGTGATGATGAAGAGTGAGACCCAATGTGAGAAACCCAGTCTGTCCATATAAGAAGGGTACAAACTCATGATTCATGAACCTTGTGACCCTGCGTTTTTGCAGGGGTGAAAACCCTTGCTCCTGAGACAGAGTTGAAAAGGTCATATTTGTAGTAGATCCAAAGGAATTGCTTTGGCCACTACAGTCATGAGCTGTGCACCCTCTAAGCCTGTGAGGTAGAGAGGCATTGGCCTTGTCTGATGTCTTTTTAGGCAGAAAGGATGGAGCCCCCCCCCCCTTCTCAGAGAGGAGCACACACTTCACTGGGTTGAAGCCTAGGGACCTCATGTGGGCAAACATGGCATCTCAATGCCTGGCTGCCATTTCCATTTGACTGAGCCAAGATGAGCCAGTTATCTGGATAATTGAGTACATAAGTGCCCCAGGGTGCAATGATAGGAAAGTAGCCTCCATGCATTTTGTGAGGGTGTGCAATACTAGACCTAAAGGTAGAACCCAGCAATGGTATGCTTGTACAGTGTGTGTGTGTGTGTGTGTGTGTGTGAGAGAGAGAGAGAGAGAGTTTTGTACAGTTCAGTCCTGGGACTTGAGGAGCCTGATGTCTTGAGGAAAGAAACTGTTACACAGTCTGGTTGTGAGGGCCCGAATGTTCCGGTACCTCTTTCCAGATAGCAGGAGGGTGAAAGTGTGTGTGTGAGGGGTGTGTGGGGTCATCCACAATGCTGTTAGCCAGTCACTGATGCCGTGTACTCCTCCAAGTCAATAGAGTCACCATTGGTTGCAGCCTCCCTGAACATGTCCCAGTCAGTGCACTCAAAACAGTCCTGAAGAGCTGATATGGCTCCTGCTGGCCAGGTTTTTAACCCGTTTCAGAACCGGTTTAGAGCGTCTGACGAGTGGTCTGGAATCAACATAACAGAGATGTGGGCTGAGTAGCCGAGGTGGGGGCGGGGCTCTGCACGATACGTGCCAGGAATGTTTGTGTAAACAGGGTCCAGTGTGTTCGCCTCTTTCATAGCAAAGTCCACATGCTGATGAAATTTAGGGAGCACTGTTTTGAGATTTGCATGATTGAAATCTCCAGGGATGATAAACAATCCATCGGGGTGAGCATTCTGCAGCTCGCTAATAGCTCCGTACAGCTTACACAGAGCCTCCTTAGCTTTAGCGCTGGGTGGAATGTACACTCCGAAAATGAAAGTGGTAGTGAATTCCCGAGGCAAATAAAAAGGTCTGCACCTAACGGTCACAAACTTCACTAATGATGAACAGTAGTTAGACACAAGCACAAAGTCCTTACACCATTCCGTGTTGATGTAAACACACATCCATCACAGTCTGGTTTGCTGCAGCTACAGCCAGGGACAAGACCAAGCTTCAGGGTGTCATCCACTCTGCTGAGAAGGTGATCAGCTGCAGTCTTCCATCTATCCAGGAGCTATACCTCTCCAGGACCCAGAGACGTGCAGCCAAGATCACAGCCGACCCCTCTCATCCCGGAAACAAACTTTTTCAGTTCACAAGAACAGTTTTTTCCCCCACTGCAGTCAGCCTGCTGAACAGTGCCTCACTTACCCCCCACCAACCCGGACACTCACTTCCACATTCTAAATTGCACTACTGTTCATTCAAACTAACACTTTTATACACAATACTTATCTCATTCTACATTGTGTACATACCTCACATCTGTATATATGTTACAGTCACTTTCACTTTTTACATTTTTCTATTGCACAAATTTTCATACAAGTCACCTTATACAGTATTTATTTAAATTATTTACCTGTGTATATGTTTGCACCTGACACCAAGACAAATTCCTAGTACTGTAAAGTGCTCCTTGCTCACACTTTGCTGTACCTGGCAATAAAACTTTTCCTGATTCTGATTCTGATAATGTAGCAGGGCATGGATGCACACACTTTCTGAACATGTTTGCCATATTTCCTAATCTTTTAATTATATCTTCTTTTTCTCTAGTCTAGACAGACATGTCAAACAATTGACACAAACATACACAGAGCGCATTCTGAAGACAAAAAACTGGAGTAATGTGATGTGGATGCCCCTTTATGGTCTTGCTGGCATGCTCCACTTCGTCATATGACCTTATCAAGCAGATAAATGCATTAACACTGTTTTAGCACTTCCCCATTCATGTGGCTACAGTATTTTAAATGACTGTTGGGTGTTGGCTGCACAGTCTGACCGGATTAACACTTCTTACCAGCAACCATTTAACATTCCATTTCACAGTGTATGATAATTACATAAAATGAATAAAATCAGCTGAACAGAAATTAGATTAGAAAAAGAATTTATATAAATTGACTTGGGAAATAATAATTATATCCAGTTCTCACCTGTTTTTCTGTTCTTTCTGTTTTAGCTGCAACAGTATCATGACCTTTGTGCTGATCTATCGTACACAAGTAACAGATGAAGCTTTGGTCAGTACGACAGTAGATCTCCAACAATTTGTCATGTTCAGAGCAGATCTTCTCTTGGAGCTCTGCACAGGCTTCAACTAACTTGTGCTTTTTAAAGGCAGGAGACTGATAGTGAGGTTTAAGATGATCTTTACAATAAGAAGCCAAGCAAACCAGACAGGAATTAACAGCTTTGCGTTTTCTCCCAATGCAGTAATCACACTCCACAGACATTTCAGTCTTCTTCAGTTCCTCCACCACTTCAGCCAGCATGTTGTTCCTACATAAAGAAGGCCTTGGAGTGAATGTCTCTTTACACTGGGGGCAGCTGTACACACTCCTCTGATCTTCTTTATCCCAGAAGTCATTAATACACACATTACAGAAATTGTGGCCACAGGGAGTAGTCACTGGATCCTTCAGGAGATCCAGACACACTGGACAGCAGAACCGATCCTGATCTGTGGAAGTACCAGCCTCAGCCATTTTCTTGTAGTCTTACACTGAGAAAGCAAGAGAAAATGTGTGTGTGTGAGAGAGAGAGAGAGAGAGAGAGAGAGAGAGAGAGAGAGAGAGAGAGAAAAACAGGAAGGGGGGAGGGGGGAATGAGGGACAGAGGTAAGAAGGGAGGGGCAAAAGGCAGGCTCTTTGAGTTTGAGTTTCATTTTCTTTGAAATAAGCTTTCTGGTTTTGTTTGTGGTATAGTGTGAGACAGATAGTGGGTGTGGCTTTAGAGTGGCAGTAGATAGAAAAGGAAATAAGGTGTCACACCAACTGCAGTGACAAACTCCAAAAACAAGTTCACTGTTGACTACACTCACCACAACACACACATACTTCACACTCTCACTTATTGTTTAAAAGAACTTTCATTTATTTACCATTGCCTTTTTACAGTCCTGCTTTTGTTCTTGTTTTTGGATTTGTTTGCCTTGTGTTCACACAATCAGCGGCGCATATGGATTCTATTCCTACTGCCTCTGAGTCTACATTACATTTACCTGCATTTGCATCTACTCTGTGAATCTTTTATGACATAATGATCAAGTCCCCTGCCTTTAAAACAGTAAGGTGTAGTAACAACAGTGAAAAACTCTCTTTTTGTCCTCAAACATTTTGAATTAATGTTTATCGTTCACTAGAGTAAATCTTTCTGTCACCATTAACATTTATTTCGCTCTTTTAAAAAGCAAAAGTTCCATTTTACAGCTTTTTTTTTTTTCAAACACCTTCATAACATATTTTAATACTAGCCATTGGTCAATTCTGAAAGATTTAATTGTTTAAACAGAAACTTTTGAGCATTTGAGCAAAAGATTTATAAATTCAGCAATTTCTATATTCACTGTACACTGTTCAATTTTTCAAATTAAAATTTTTATTAATATAAAGTCTAACAGCAGCAAAACACAAAAAGATGCAAGTTTTATTATTTCTGAAGAAACGCAAAAAATGGCAGCTGAAATGGGAGTGTGTTCAAAGAACTTTACTGAACATGAGAAAAGTCTTTTAAAGCAAATAGTTTCATGACTATTTCCATTCTGAGACCATTCTTTATTAAAAATAAACTACACACATCAGCTAAGGAATCAAAGGAAAGGGATCTTTGTAATGAATTTGATGAAAATGAACACACATCTACAATAACAATAAATGAAAAATCATCGGCTTTATTACCTGACTTTTTACCTGACATCACTGTTGTCACTGTATTTGTTATTTAATACAGGCATTGTGGAAGAATATAAAAATAATCCTCTAAAAGCTGCTGAAGCTCGTAGAGACAGGATTAAGACTGGCAGAGGACCTGCAAATAAAGACTGACGAGTTGGATGAGTTATTGACAACAATAATGGAAAGCCAGCAACCTTTGGAGAACATACCAGATGATAACCATCTAGATAGTTCAGATGATGGAACACACACACCTTCATTAAGTATATGAATTTCATTTTGGCTTTTGTTTCTGTCCTCTCAAACTTTAATTTGCTTCTGTTATCTGATGTGAAACATCATTCCATTTAATCTGTATTTATTTGACTATATATCTGAACTGTTCTTGTTTCAAGGAGAAAGTCAGAACAGAAGTGAAAAGTTGGACGGCATTTTACCCTCCACATCCTCCGGAGCAAGGGTGACAATGTCTGCCAGTGCTTGTAGATGCTGATAAACATTGATCTTTTTTGACTTAGTCCAAGTAATTCATGTGTCAAATCTGAAGTTAAAACTGCTTCATGTTAGGTTTAATTTAAGACCCAATAAGTCCTGAAGTAGCTTTAGTCTTTCTCCAGGAACTCTGTTAAATGTTGTACTAGACTGTCTAAGACTATTTAAAACCATGATAGAGGGGCAAATTTCTGTTAATTGGGTTTAAATCGTCATTTTTTGTTTAAACTAGGCTTAATCTCTGTCCGGAAAACTGCCCCATTTACAAACATTTTATTTTCGATCACATAACCTCACTGGTGAGTTATAACTCCGTATCCTGAACCCAGCATATAGAGGCTGAGTGAATGTGGTGTGGACTCTGTGGAGGAGTCTCATCGTGTCAGAGACGCCGTAGAAGGACAGAGTTCCTGCACTGTGATCCACATACACTCCTATTCTAGAGGATGCTGGACCTCGGAGCTCAGTCTTGATGTTGTTGCTTCAGAAAGAGACAGAAGAACACCACAAACTCCAGGACTGACTGTTGTATCCAAACCCACACTCATAACCTCGTCCTTTCCTGCTGATCTCTTTATATGAAACTGATATGAACACATCACCTCTCCTCTCCACCTCCCAGTAACAGCGTCCACACACACTCTCCTTACACAACACCTGAGTCCAGAAGTCAAATCTCTCTGGATGATCAGAGCATTGCTGTTGTGTCTTGCTGCATATCACCACTCTGTTATCCACTCTGTTATAGACACATTGACTTGAGAATGTTCTGTGTTTGGATCCAAAGTCAGATAACAGAAATCTAAAGTAATAAAATATACACAGGTTAGATGATAATCGTAGGATTTATAGAGAAAATCTTTTCTGTTCTAAGGGTAAAATCATCTGAAATGCTGCAGCTGTGGAGACAAAGAGACAAAACGGAGATGGAAAAATTATGTGGAAACACAATGATGTCAGTTTTTCTATCTGACATCTGTCCAGATTTGTAACTTTAATGCATAAACAACGATATGAGATTATAAACATCTTTTCTAGTTTGTAAATTGTCATTAAGTTTCATTGACTGTATGTGTCCTGAATTTATCTTAATGTAATTTTATTTAGTCTTGTTACTTGCTTTTTTATAATTTATAATTTATATATTATAATTTATAATCTAGCCATAGGGGTCACAGTCCAGTGACTTCTGTGCCGGTCACAAAACCGGATAAATAGAGAGGGTTGCATCAGGAAGGACATCTGGTGAAAAACATTGCCAAATTTAATCGAGCGAATCGTCAGTACTGATCGGTCGAAGCCCGGGTTAACAACAACTGCCATCTGCGCCGTTGACCTACAGGGCGCCAGTGGAAATTGGGCTACTGTTGGTCGAGGAAGTAGAGGAGGGAGGAGAGTGCATAGACAGAGAGAGAAGAGGAAAGATAAGAGTGTAGGGCTGAGAATAGGAACTCTGAATGTTGGTAATATGACAGGGAAAGGTAGAGAGCTGGCTGATATGATGGAGAGAAGGAAGGTGGATATACTGTGTGTACAGGAGACCAGGTGGAAGAGTAGCAAGGCTCATAGCATAGAAGCAGTATTCAACCTGTTATATTATGGTGTGGATAGTAAGAGAAATGGGGTAGGTGTGGTCCTGAAGGAGGAGTTTGTGAGGAATGTTCTGGAGGTGAAGAGAGTGTCAGACAGGGTGATGAGTCTGAAGTTAGAGCTTGAAGGGATGATGTTGAATGTTGTTAGTGGTTATGCCCCACACGTAAGTTGTGTGTTAGAAGATTTGTTCTGTGTTCTGTGAACTTTATGGCTTTCTTTACTGTGATACAGAAACAAAGTTTTCTTGTTTACCTTCTGGTCTTATTTTGTTGAATTTGTCTTCACAGATTTGCTCGACTCGTTTTGTCAGATCTGAGAGAGATTTCCTCACTCCATCAAATGAGAGATGTTGATTTACAGTGAAGCTGGGTGAGTCTTCACATCCAGGAGAGACACAGAGAGACGGTAAATTCTACAGAGAGGAAACACATCATAGTGTATGAGAGAACCGAATGAATCTCAGACTGAATCAGACCAAAGACACACTTGTGATCTCAGACAGGAACATTTCTTCTTGCTGTAATGTGCTTTTAGGAGGAAACTTTGTGAGGAACAGCGCCCTCTGTAGATCAGACAGTGAGTGTTACCTGGAGGAAGTGGATGTCATCGTGTGTTTGTGAAAGCTCCTCCAGCTCAGTGACTCTTCTCTTAAGATCAGCAATCTCCTGCTCCAGTTGATTCAGGAGTCGTTCAGCTCGACTCACTTCAGCTTTCTCCTGACTTCAGTTCAGCTCTGTCACCTCAGAGCGCTTTTTCTCCATGGAGCTGATCAGCTCAGTAAAGATCCTCTCACTGTCATCTACTGCTGCCTGTGAACGTATCTGTTAGAAAACACACACACACAGTTCCATTTAAAGATCAACTCTTTCTCTTAAAGTCTCTATAAATTGTGTGTGTGTGTTTAGGTGAATTTCTCGGTTTCCTCCTCACCTTAATAATGTCCACAGTCTGTCTCAGCTCCTGCACCTTCTTCTGCTTCTCCTGGATCCTCTGCTGGGATTTCATCTGCACTTGCTGTAGCTAATTCTGAGACCAAATAAATTCCATTATTTCTCTATCAGATAATTAGCATGTCAATAATAACTGCAGCTAAATCTGATTTAATATACTCCTAATATAATCTAATCAAATATAAAATAAGCATTAACAAAAAAAACTACTCCAGGTTATATATGTATCCCGTTTCCTTGAGAAGGAAATAAGATGCTGTGTCATGACTGAGACTATGGGAACATTTCTTTGCGGAAGTTCTGTGCGGCAAATTCCATGCTGAATCAGAGCACACTGGCAAGGCCTTAAAAGGGTCTCTACATCACATTACCCCAGTTTCTACAAGTCTGAAGAAAGCCAGAGTGGACATCCAGGGTGTGGCTAGCAAAGCAGCTTCATGGCTGACTCAGTGGGAACACCAGTATCAACTCCACCACACAGGAAATGTCTGTTCCAGAGGTTTTAAAAGGGCACACACAAGCTGGGAGCAGAGCACCATTACCCCTGTGTGTGGTTCAGGTCTGGGTTATAGAACCTGATAAGAGTGTGCGGGGAGGACAAATCTGCTGCAACATAAGGACAGTAGGCCTGCAGAAAGGCCAGATGACAGGCTTACAGCCGTTTCCGTCAGAGACTCCTCAGAGGCTGACTCCATTGGCTCAAAGGGGGCTTAGAGAAGCCCCTCAAGGACCACTGAGAGGTACCAGGAGGGGAGACATCGTCTGCAGGAAAGTGCTCCCTTGAGTGACGCGTGTGCACACTCCACTATCAAACAAACAACAAAGAAAAAGTTTGAGCCGTCTCCCATAATGTAGCAGGGGAGGTATGCACGCAATGTCTGAACTTCCTTGCCACCTTTCCTAATCTTTTATTTATATTGTCTTTTTCCATAGTCAAAACAAACATGACAAAAATTTATACAAACATACACAGAGCGCTTCCTGAAGACAAAAAAGCTGGAGTAATATCATGTAAATGCCCTTTCATGGTCTTGCTGGCGAGCTCTGCTTCGTCATATGATCTTATCAAGCTGATAAATATATTAACATTGTTGTAGCACTTCCCCAGTGATGTGTCTAGTATTTTAAATGAATAATGTTGGGTGTTGGCTGTGCAGTCTGACTGGATTAACACTTCGAACCAGCAACCATTTAACATTCCATTTCACAGTGTATGATAATCACATAAAATGAATAAAATCAGCTGAACAGAAATTAGATTAGAAAAAGATTTTATATAAATTAACTTGAAAAATAATAATGATCCAATAATAATAATAATCATATCGAGTTCTTAGTTTCAGTTCTTTCTGCTTTAGCTGCAACAGTATCATGACCTTTGTGTTTATCCATCGTACACAAGTAACAGATGAGGCTTTGGTCAGTACAACAGTAGATCTCCATCAGTTTGTCATGTTCAGAGCAGATCTTCTCTTGGAGCTCTGCACAGGCTTCAACTAACTTGTGCTTCTTAAAGGCAGGAGACTGATAGTGAGGTTGAAGATGATCTTCACAATAAAAGACATGTCCTGACAAACCAGACACGTCCTGAGAGCTTTGCGTTTTCTCCCAATGCAGGAATCACATTTAACAGACATTTCAGTCTTCTTCAGTTCCTCCACCACCTCAGCCAGCATGTTGTTCCTGTGTAAAGCAGGCCTTGGACTGAACGTCTCTCTACACTGGGGGCAGCTGTACACACTCCTCTGATCTTCTTTATCCCAGAAGCCATTAATACACACCTTACAGAAATTGTGGCCACAGGCAGTAGTCACTGGATCCTTCAGGAGATCTAGACACACTGGACAGCTGAACTGATCCTGATCTGTGGAAATACCAGCTTCAGCCATTTTCTGTGAGTTTTACACTGAGAAAGCAAGAGAGAATGAGAGAGAGTGTATGGCAGAAGGTAGGCCACTTTGAGTTTTGTTTCCTTTGAAATGAGCTTTCTGGTTATGTTTGTGGTGTAGAGTGAGAGAGATAGTGGGTGTGGCTTTAAACACACAGTTCAGGTGTATAGAATTTTTATAGTGTAAATGAGCTTCCCTGTGATTTAAAGATTCAGGTGAACTAAATATTGACTTATAAATATCTGTTTCATGATCATATATTGAATATTTGAATGTGTTTATATCATCACTGGAATGTTTCTGTATAAAAGCATAATTGACATCACGGATTCATTCAACACCATAACATTCATTCAACACCAACACCATCATTCAACACCATTTTGGGACCTTTTTGTCCCAAAAATGTATCTGAAACAAATCAAGTAAAAAAAAAATGTACAAAAGTAAGAGTAGTCAGCTTATTCAGTCTAAATCCAAATAGTGAACAACATATTTGTGAATATACAGTAAGTATTGTTAGTTTTGATGATTTTTCTCCATAGGCATCAGTTATTTGTGTTGCTTTTTCATTTCTTTTTCCATTTACTGTCCATCCTGGACCTGCCTTTTGCTTCATTCTCCTCATATCTTTACTTCTTATTTTAAATATATCAGGTAAATCCCTAGCAAATGAACAAATAAAGTGATCATAGACTCAGCAGGGAACATTACTCTTATTGCAGTACATCCTACAACAATCTGATGAATAGCTTATTGGACCTCTAAGGAAAAAAAAAGGACTATTAAATTAATTTGACATTTTTGGTCATTTATCTGACATCCACCCTCATTTCAGTACAAAGGAAGGTAAATAAGGTGTTACACCAACTGCAGTGATGAACTCCAACAAACATGGCCACCGCAGACTACATTACCCACAATACACATATACACACTAACAGTCACCCAGCTACTGATTGACCACAGATGAGCTTGACACTCTCACTCGATGTTTAAAAGTCTATCAATTATTGTCTTCAAAAACTGCGATGTATTTGCTCAGTTCATGTTGTTGTTACATTACCTAGCCTTCTTTTCATTGTGATTGCTCCGTGTTTTGACCCTGACCGTGTTTCTAGTCTACCTGTGTTTTGCATTTGCCTTTGATAATCTTTTTATACATTGCTTTCCTTCTGCCTATTTTTGACTCTGAATCATCCTTTCATTTGGACTGTTTGTTTGGAAATATATTAAAAGGTTGTTTACCTGCATTTGCAGCTACATCCATTAATCTTTCATGACAAAACAAATAAGTCCCCAGCCCTTAAAATATTTGGGTGTAGTAACGACAGTGAAAAGCTTTATTATTGTCCTTAAATACTTTGAAGGAAAACAAATCTTTCTGTCACCTTCAAAATTTATTTCACATAATAATTCTTGTATAATTCTGAAAAATGTAATAGTTTAAACAGAAACATTTGTGTTATTGAGCAACAAATCGTAGTACATTTTTCATATCACTATATGATACAATAAATCTTGTAAAAGGAGTCGGTTTAATGACATTTCTTTGTTCTACAAACATTCTACTTTCTGTGATAAAAGATTATTTACGTAACTTATTTGTGAATAGAAATCTATTTATAATTGTTTAGTGTTAAAGTTTCTAGACAGCAATGCCACTGTAGCTGTATCCTGTAGATTTCATTTTCATTGTAAATTTCATTAAAACACATTTACAAACATTTTATTTTCGATCACACAAAGAAACTGGTAAATCATAACTCCGTATACAGAACCCAGCGTACAGAGGCTGAGTGAATGTGGTGTGGACTCTGTGGAGGAGCCTCATCGTGTCAGAGACGCTGTAGAAGGACAGAGTTCCTGCACTGTGATCCACATACACTCCTATTCTGGAGGATGCTGGACCTCGGAGCTCAGTCTTAATGTTGTTGTGCCGGAAAGAGACAGAGGAATAAAAACATTCCAGACTCCAGGACTGACTGTTGAGTCCAAACAGACACTCAGAACCATCTCTTTTCCTGCTGATCTCTTTATATGAGACTGAAATGTTCACATCACCGCTCCTCTCCACCTCCCAGTAACAGCGTCCACACACACTCTCCTTACACAACACCTGAATCCAGGAGTCAAATCTCTCTGGATGATGAGAGTATCTCTGCTCTGTCATTCTGCGTGTCACCACTCTGTTCTTCTCAGACAGGATGAGTTCAGGATGTGTTGTGTTTGGATCCAGAGTCAGATAACGGAAATCTAAAGTAATGAAATGTGCACAGGTTAGATCACAGGATTTATAATAAGTGTGTGTGTGTGTGTGTTGTCCACCTACACTGCAGGAAATCTTCTCTGCTCTTTGGTTCTGAGGGTAAAAGACACAGAGCACAATTCTAATCACTTGTTTTAGACAGAAATGTTAATAATATCTCATTTTCTGTCTGGGATCTGTCCAGATTTGTAACTTGAATGCATCTACAATTATTTTCCCAAACATGTGAGATTAGTTTGTGAATTTGTGATTAAGTTCCATTGACTGTCTGCTAAATTTATCTTGATGTAATTTTATTCAGTCTTGTTACTTGCTTTCTTCTTATTTCTGTTATGATGCATAACAAATGTTTACCTTGTGGATGGATCTTCGGTAATAAGACTTCCTCAACTCGTTTTTTCAAATCTTAATGTAAATAAATATTACCCAACATCAGTCATCAAAATATAAATAATCATATTTAGGTTATACAGTGTGTGTTTGTACACCTACATTGCAGATTGTGTTTGTTGATCTTTGTTTCTAAGGGTAAAATTTTCTGAGCTGCTGCAGCTGTGGAGACAAAATGGAAACGGAAAAATGATGTGCAGTCTCAACTCAATAGGAGATCTGTACATTAGTGGACCAATGCAAATGCACATAGTTTGAGGTAGGAAGGTAAGATAAGGTGCAGGTGCACTATGGCTCTGAGTCGTGTGAGTTAATCAACAAAGGGTGGTTTGTGCATTAATGTCCAAGGAGGCAGATAATGACCATGCTGGTCCTATATATTGTTGATAAGGCCAGGTGCTGATGAAAAGAAACTCATTACTGCATGAGGGCAGTACATCAAAAAGATTGTGTCCAAGGTGGAAGTGTACAGGTTCTGAAAAGGTGGCAAAATGCAGCCAATCACCTTCTCAGTAGAGTGAATGCAGTCTGTTTTTGTCCCTGGTAGTGGCAGCAGCATACCAAGTAGTGATGGAGGAGGTGAGTATGGATTCAATAATGGAGTTGTAGAAGTGCTCCATCATTGTCTTTGGAAGTTGAACTAGTTTAGTTGCCACAGGAAGTAAAACATCTGGTGCACTTTTTAATTAAAGAGTTTATGTGTAGCGTCCACTTGAGGTCCCAGATGATGATGGGTCCCAGGAAATGGAAGGAGTACACAGTATTAACTAGGGAGTCACATAGGATTATAGGTGAAGGTGGTGCTGGGGTCTTCCTAAAGTCTCCAAGCAACCTCCAGGTTGTTCTGACTGCCCTAGGTCACCAGATGGTCAATCTCCCTCGTGTAGGCAGACTCATCCCCAAAGATGGTAGTGTCATTCAAGAATTTCAATAGTTTGATGGACTGCTGACTGGTGGTGCAGCTCTTGGTGTACAGGAGCACAGCCTTGTGGGGAACTGGTAATGATGGTCTATCAGTTAGAGACATCTTTTTCCAGTCTCACATGCTACTTCCTGTCGGGCAGTAAGTCTG
This sequence comes from Hemibagrus wyckioides, assembly GCF_019097595.1. Lineage (NCBI taxonomy): Eukaryota > Metazoa > Chordata > Actinopteri > Siluriformes > Bagridae > Hemibagrus > Hemibagrus wyckioides. The sequence goes on from NC_080726.1 coordinate 2,405,168, forward strand.
TGATCCACTGACAGGTGGAATCAGGCACATTCAGCTTTAAGAGCTTGTCCTGTAGCACAGCTGGAATAATAGTATTGAAGGCAGAATCGAAATCCATAAACAGGATCCAAACATAGGTTCCTGGGGAGGATGAAGTGGAGGGCCATTTTAATTGCATCGTCTACAGAACTTTTGGCTCTATAGGCAAACTGCAGGGTCTGTGATGGATTTGAGGTGGGGCAGCATGAGGTGTTCAAAGCAATATCATTACCACAGATGTCAGAGCAACAGGTCTGTACTCATTAAGTCCTGAACTCCTGTGTTTTCTAGGAATTGGGATAATTGTGGAAGTCTTAAAGAAGGCTGGAACATGGCATATCTCCAGTGAGGTGTTAAAGACGTCTCTAAATATTAGTGTATTTACCTTGTGGATGGATTTTGTTGAATTCCTCCTCACAGATTTCATTGACTCGTTTTTTCAGATCTGAGAGAGATTTCCTCACTCCATTAAATGAAAGATGTTGATTGACAGTGAAGCTGGGTGAGTCTTCACATCCAGGAGAGACACAGAGAGACGGGAAACTCTACAAAGAGGAAACACATCATAAAGAAGTGTAAGAGAGGAACGAATGAATATCAGTCTGAATCAGAACAAAGATACACTTGTGATCTCAGACAGGAACATTTCTTCTTGCTGTAATGAGCTTGTAGGAGGAAACTTTGTGAGGAACAGCGCCCTCTGTAGATCAGACAGTGAGTGTTACCTGGAGGAAGTGGATGTGATCGTGTGTGTGTGAAAGCTCCTCCAGCTCAGTGACTCTCCTCTTAAGATCAGCAATCTCCTGCTCCAGTTGATTCAGGAGTCGTTCAGCTCGTCTCAGTTCAGCTTTCTCCAGACTTCTGATCAGCTCTGTCGCCTCAGAGCTCTTTTTCTCTATGGAGCTTATCAGCTCGGTGAAGATCTTCTCACTGTCATCTACTGCTGCCTGTGAACGCATCTGTTAGGACACACACATAAGATTAAATTCCATTGATATATCAACACTTTTTTTTACTGTGGCCCTATATTATTCATATTGTGGTAATAGTTGTGTGTATGTGTTTCCTCCTCACCTTAATAATGTCCACAGTCTGTTTCAGCTCCTGCACCTTCTTCTGCTTCTCCTGGATCCTCTGCTGGGATTTCATCTGCTCCCCCTTTAGCTCATTCTGAGACCAAATAAAATGTTTTATTATTTCTGAATCAGGAGTTCTGCATATTAATAATACCTACAGTAAGTAGTTAAACTTCCTGTAACTTTCTTTACATCCCCAGCTTTATCTTTCAGAACTTTTAAAGAAGATTCCAATTCAATGGGCTTTGTGTAGACCATACTAAACATTTTCTCACTTGAAAATCAGTGTGATCGATAATTGAATTATTCCCTTTTGAGGGAACTCAATGCTGTATCATGGCTGATGCTAAAGCAACACTCCTTGTGGAATGGTGTCTAAAGCTCTGTGTGAAATCACACCACTCTTTTGGCTAAGGAGGTCATGTGATGAAGCAGAGCACACCAGTAAGGACATAAAGGGCATCTACGTCATATTACTCCAGCTTTCTTTGTGTTCAGGAAACAATCTGTATATGTTTGTGTCAATTGTGTCGCAGATCAGGTCCAAAGACTGGTTTGTAATGATAATCCTGAAGGATGACTATCTTGCATAGGCATCTTGCCAGATAATAGGAGACTCGCCAAGGGCAAATCATTCCGGTGCAGGGTTCTCTCTTTTGGCTTAGTTTTATCACTGCTCACTCTCACAAAGTGCATGCAGGTTGGTCTAGCATTATTGCATCACAGGGAAATGACTAGTTCATCTTGTTTTAGATGAAGGACATGGCAGACAATCATTGAGATGCTCTACTTGCCCACATGAGGTCCCTTAGCCACCAGGAAAGTGTGTGCTTTCTCACTGTCAGAGAACCACATTTTAGGGGCAGTTTGGGATTCAACCATGATGCAGGCATGTATTTTTCCCACTCGGGTGGATTGCCTCCTTTGTGCTGTAAAGCACATCTGCTCAGAATGAGATCTCCACCTGCACGTGGTAGAACATATATGCCTATTTTTGGCCAGGGGTAAGTGGCTTTGTTCGGCTCTGGGGAGTCGACCTACTGTCTACTGTGGCTTTCTTTTTTTATCAGCCACTCTGGGGCTGGAAACCATGGTGCAGACATAGCCTATGCTCCATTTGTACACTATTCCCTGCTATCACTGCCTACAGGGGTCCGAGCCAGGGTATTGTCATTGGCAGGATCTCTCTCAGGGCCTCATTGAGGAGGCATCCTCTGGTCTCTCACTTTCTGTATGGCATCTGAGGCTTTACTGCTGAGCTGAGCTGAGACCATGTCTCCCCTCCTTAGACCTAACAGTAATCCTAGAGCTCCAAGCCCCCTTTGAGCCAAATAAGTTTCTGAGGAGACTCCATTGAGAAATTTCTGACCCTAGAAACAGTTATGTTTTTAGACTTGGCCTCCCTAATAAAGATAGGAGTTCAGTAGGCCCTCTCCTGCCTAGAGTTTGCTCCTGACTGCTCATGATCAATGCTGCCCTCCATCTCATGGTGGGTCATGTTCCCAATGGGCACATAATGAATGACCGTAAGGTTTTTCTGCAAGCCTTCTGCCCACTGTCCTGCAAGCTAGTGAAACAGGAGACACTACACCTGCTGTCCCATGTTCAGGCTGTCAGCGCTTACATCCATTGCACTGCTTTGGTGGCTGCAAAGCAGTGCAATGAGCTGGGCAGTGGTGGCTATCACCCAGGCCCATGAGGTGCACAGTGTGTCAGGATATTTGTGCTGTGGTGGGTTGGTCCTCTCCTCACACCCTTATTGTATATACCTGGACCCCATTCCTAGGTTTTGGGTCTTACACTACTAGTGGTGCTTGGCTCCAGGCACATTCATGTCCTGTTCACAACCTCCAGGAGAGACATCTCCCTGCTTGTGGCGGTGTTAATATTGATGTTCCCATAGCATCAGCCATTTCATTGCTACATAGTCAGCAGAGTGAACAGCAGTGGTCTGAGCACATAGCCCTGAGGGGCCCCAGTGATCACTGTGGTGGTGCTGGAGATGCTGCAGGAATTCTAAAGCCTATGAACAGCATTCATATGTAGGTGTCCTTTCTGCCCAGGTGTGTAAAGGCCAGATTGTCATGGCAGACATGATAGCCAAACTGCAAGGGGTCCAGTGAAAATGGCAGCAAGGTCTTGATGTTGATAGTCATTGAGGCAGGACACTTAAGGTCATAGCACACAAATTTGGACTATCCTAAAAAGGTGAAGTATACATTTGAAGAGATACATGCTTTTCAATACTGGATTCACTAAATTCTAAGCATTGCTAGATGGACAATGCCTTTGTCATTCTTCTTCTGGCCATTGCTTCATTTCAGATAATGAAATAAAAAAAATAACAATACTTATGTTTTATTGATTAACCGCTGCCTACATGTGGCATCTTCGTGCTTCTTGCACAACTGCCTCTCGGTTGCTGAAACAACAGTGCCATTTCTTTACCTCCATTGCTGTAGACTGCAAAGAAGCATATGGCCGCAGGGTGGGGCAACACGACTGTGCCAAGAACGATAATCAGTCAGAGCAGTGGCACTATTCATTCACCCTCCTGGAGACGAGGAAAGAATGCGATAGGGTGTGGTGTCCTCAGGAGGTAAGCTAACTTTGTCAGAACATGAACACGTCTGTGTTTTTCATTTGCAGAGCCATAAAAGAGACGAAAGACAATGATCCCTGATTCCACTGCAACCCAAGCTTCTTCACTGCTCCACACCAAGGGAAATGTTCACTGCACAAAGCACCCCCTCCATGCCAAAATGAACTCCACTTACACCCCACCTTTAACTCAATAAAAGATCACTATTTTCCACAATCCTTGTTTCAGGTGGATTTGTGTTTTGCCCTCACCAGGCCGAGTTTCTACATGATTTATACTGTTAAGTACTTATTTGTTTTAAACTTTGTATTAAACCAGAGCCTTATTGGGACTTTTTTGATTTGTATGAAGCTAGTGACAAATGCAAAGAACTAGGCTAAAAGTGGATTACGCAAATGTCATTTATAATTGTAGTTTTATTGTTGGATCTGCCAAAAAAAGTACAAAATTATATATATAAATTTTAAGGAATGTTGGAAGTTTGATCTGATGTTTTCTCTCTTGTATGTATTGGTTTTTGTATACAGTAGTAAAGTGCAGCACTTTGTACCATAATTTCAGTTTTCTGTTATTTGACCTGTTTTATGGTTTGTATTTTATTTAATTAGACTATGTATATAATAATTAATGAAACAATCTGGCTTTTTATGATCAGCTAACAAACAGTTTTTTTATTATTTGTTACAAAAACAAGACAAAATTTAATTTTAATGTAATCCTTTAAGTTGGATGGTCTTGAGTTCGTATTTGTTAAGCTACCTCATAAAAATGCTTTTAATAGATTGCCTTATTATTTTAACTTTTAAAATCTAAATCTAATAGAATAAAATACCCAAAAATTGAAATGAAAACAGAAAATAATATAATCAACACCTTAAAAACACTGTTACAGAGCTTTTACAGGATGGAACATGCTATAAGAATGATTGGGTGTTGGCTGTTCAGAGTGCACAGAACTCTCTGCCCTGTTTAACACTTCCTTATCAAACAGCATTGACTTTGTGTGTTGCCTGCTTACAGTGATTTAGTTACATAGCCATGTAATTCAACTGAATCTAAATTATATTAGACATACAATTTGAATAAATGTACTTGGAAAAGTATAATGATATCCAGTTCTCACCTGTTTTTCAGTTCTTTCTGTTTTAGCTGAAACAGTATCATGACCTTTGTGTTTATCCATCGTACACAAGTAACAGATGAAACTTTGGTCAGTACGACAGTAGATCTCCTTCAGTTTGTCATGTTCAGAGCACATTTTCCTTTGGAGCTCTGCACAGGCTTTAACTAACTTGTGCTTCTTAAAGGCAGGAGACTGATAGTGAGGTTGAAGATGATCTTCACAATAAGAAGCCAAGCAAACCAGACAGGAATTAACAGCTTTGCGTTTTCTTCCAATGCAGGAATCACATTTCACAGACATTTCAGTCTTCTTCAGTTCCTCCACCACCTCAGCCAGCATGTTGTTCCTGCGTAAAGAAGGCCTTGGACTGAACGTCTCTTTACACTGTGGGCAGCTGTACACACTCCTCTGATCTTCTTTATCCCAGTGGCCATTAATACACACCTTACAGAAATTGTGGCCACAGGGAGTAGTCACTGGATCCTTCAGGATATCCAGACACAATGGACAGCTGAACTGATCCTGATCTGTGGAAATACCAGCTTCAGCCATTTTCTTGCAGTCTCAAACGTAAAATGTGAGCAAGAGAGAAAGAGAGAGAGAGAGAGAGAGAGAGAGAGGGAGGGAGAGAGAGAGAGAGAGAGAGAGAGAGAGAGAGAGAGAGAGAGAGAGAGAGAGAGGGGGAGGGAGGGAGGAAGGAAGGTACAACGGGAGGGGCAGAAGGCAGACCACTGAATGTATTATGTTGCGTTTTATTTGAAATTAGTGTTCTGGGTTTGTTTGTGGTGTAGAATGAGAGAGATAGTGGGTGTGGCTTTAAACACACAGTTCAGGTGTATAGAATTTTTATAGTGTAAATGAGCTTCCCTGTGATTTAAAGATGCAGGTGGACTGAATATTGATTTTCTGTAAATATCTGTTTCATGATCATATATTGAATATTTGAATGTGTTTATATCATCACTGGAATGTTTATGTATGAAAATGTAATTGATATCATGGATTCATTCAACATAAAAAGAGACACCTTTGTCAAAAAAGTGTATCTGAAACAATCTTTTAAACAAAATCAAATGTACAAAAGAAAGAGTCAGCTTACTGAGTCAAAATCCAACTACTGTAGTGAACAAAATAATATATAAAAGTAAGTGTAGCATTATTGGCTATAGTGGGATGGCTAACCTGAGCTCTTTCTCTTTTCTATAATTTATATTGAGTAGAGTTTCCACTAATAATCACCTATTAGGGATGCACGATATTTATCGGACAGATAAATTATCGGCCGATGTGAGTGAAAATTATGTCATTTTTATTGATCCGATAAATAAATTAAACCCGATTACTAGAGCTGATAAAGTATGCTTGCTGGTAAATCAATCAATTAATCAGTCTGATTAATCTGAGATTCATCTGCATTCCGAGTGCAGGTGACTGCAGCTTTAACCTGCAGTGACTCTCAGCCTGTGTCATCATCTGTGAACATGTCTTTGCCGGTCTGGAAGTTTTTCTCAGTGGCAGCGGAGGACAATGCCATTGCTAGTTGCAGCGCATGTTCAGCAAGGATTCCAAGAGGAGATAAAAAGGCATCAAATCTTATATCTCACTCTCAGTTTCATCATCGCAGCAAAGCTGTATTAAAAGAATATGAAGCATCCGCTCCATCAGCAGCTACTAGCTCTAGGCCTAAAACACGGAGCATGTGACTTAAGGTCTATATACCTTCCTCATCCTCATGCACTTAAAAGGTTGAATAGATGCATTTCTTTGTTATGCATTAAATACTTGAATATAAATTTGTTGTTAATGTTGTTAAAAAATAAAAACATCTGAAGAATGTTTCCAATGCTGTATTGTCTGGCTTGTCTGTTCTTTGTCTTATGCGATCTAGTTGTAAATTGTTTATTTCTTTTTCTTTGCGTGTCTGATTATATTTTCTATAGTTGTGTTTCTGTGCATGTATAATTGTTTTTCTTTCTTTTGTGTTCCCTAGGAGTCAAGCCCCAGGGCAGGCCTCAAATTGTCCTTCCTGTTTAGTGGTGGTGCTTCCTTCACTGCAATTAGGTGGGAGCAGGAGGGGATGCCGGGTGGGGCAAAGTCAATCCATTCCTGTGGCACATAGTTTTCAGTACGGGGTGCATGGGGATGCCCAGTTACATAGAGACAGTCAGCCCCGGCAGTCTGAGATGAGTGTGGTGAGGGAAATGCTAAAATTGCAGCAGGCACAGTTGAATCAACTCACCCAAAGCATCGTGCACTTGCATGGGATTCATTCCCACCCTCGCACCCCGCCTGTTTGAAAGGGTCCAGTTATTTGTAGAAGCTGTCATAAGCCTGGTCATATTGCTGGAGAGTGTGAGGAACAGCGTGTTCTCCCTCACCCTCCTGTGCATTCTCAAGGAGGTCCAGGAGCATCAGAGGGTGGACAGCCACGGTCTACTCAGCCTTAGGAAAACTAGCTCCCGCCTTGCTGAAGAGCCACAGTTCAGGTGGGGGGAAAGTTGGCTCCAATATCAATGTCCCTTCTAATTCTGTTCCAAACCTAATGTCAGCCTGTCTACATCTGGATGTTCTTATGGGTGGTGTGTCTGTTCCATGTTTAATAGACACAGGTTCAATGGTATCAATGATTACGGAGAGATGTTTTCTACAGCACTTTGAACCATGGGGTTATGAGCATCTTAGGTCCTGTTCTTGGTTGCAGCTTCGGGCTGCCAATGGTCTTTCTATCCCCAATATTGGGTATATGGAGTTGGATATTAAATTATGTGGTAAAATAGTTTCGCAATGTGGGGTGCTGGTGGTCAGAGATCCTTCAGGGGGCTTGTGTGTCCATGTCCCTGTTGTGTTGGGGATGAATGAATGAGTGTTTCAAGACTTGCAGCACTGTCATCAAAGTAATGGTCAGTTTAGGGGTGTGGCCAAGGTTAAGGTGCGTGGTCCTCGGGCATGTCGCATCCCAGGCTAGACCATAACTTGGTAGCAGCCACCTGTGCAGAACACTTTGCCAGTAGTTCAGTGCTTCTTGAGCCTTTAGAGTCAGGGTTACCTGAGGGTTTGCTGGTATTTCCTTTATTGTTATGGGTGACTGGAGGCACTGTGTATGTGCCGGTGTCCATGTGGGCATGTCAGATGTCTTGCTCTTTCCACACAGAGTGTTGGGTACCCTGACCAGTGTGTATGTACTCAACTTACCAGTAGGTATTACTGAGGTTAGATCAGAAATAGCCACCATGTCTTCCCAAGCCATACAGACTGTGGGTTCAATGGTTTTGGAACAGATTCGGGCAGTGGACCTTTCAGTGTTGCCTGTGAGGGAGCAGGGCTAGATCAAAGCTTTGGTTGAGAAGTACCAGACCATTTTCTCAAGTATAGTTTAGTCTTTATCTCTGTGTTTAGCTCTATGTTTGTCTGCATCACTGTACTTTGTCTTTTTATGAGGTGACAATAAAGCTTCTTTGACTTGACTTGACTTTGACTCTAAGACTAGATGGGATGCATTTCCGTTGCTGCATATTGAGGAATCGCTAGATGCCTTGACAGGGGCCTGCTGGTTTTCCACTATGGATCTAGCCAGTGGGTATATTCAGGTCCCTGTCACTGAGGGAGATAAGCTTAAGGCCGCTTTTTGTACTCCCTTCGGCTTGTTTGAGTGGAATCGGATGCACTTTGGACTCTGTAACGCTGCAGAGAGGTGTAAAATGAAACATGACCAGCATGTTAGAGATGTGTCACTGGCTGAAGGCCAGTTGGTGTACCTCTGTGAGTATGGGTTAAGGGGACACCATAAAATCCAGGATTTGTGGAGCCAGGTAGTGTATCAAGTGGTTAGAGCGCCTAAGGAAGGGGGTGCAGTGTACACTATCACCCCAGTGGACGATTTGACTAAGGTTAAGAATGTGCATTGTTCCTTACTAAAGGGTCAAGTGCAGAAAGAACTGGCAGCATAGCAGGGCAGTGGGTGGAGCCCGGGACCCCATGACAAATGAGTCCTTGTCAGATGAAGATGAGGAGATGGAATTGTGGGCTGTGGTACCAGCAGGTGACCAGTGCTTTGGGCTGGTCAAAAGCAGTGAGGTAGGTCAGAGGCCCCAACAGGAGCTAAACTGTGTTAATGGTAACCTTCTTAATAGTGGGGAGCCAAGGGCAGAAGTTCCAGTTGGAGAGGCTGGGAAGGGGTTGCAAAGGACAGGGTGGGGACCGGCAGGTCGCCACTGTAACCCCCATCATCTTCCTCAACCCGCAGGAGAGGGTCATGGGAGCCCTCCTCAGCCTAGGTCTAGTACTATCATGGGCATTTTTAGACCTTGGCATTAATTGTGGTGGTTTGGTGATCATCGGCGTGATGACCCGAGAGTGTGGGGTAGATTGTAGTGAGTCACACAGTGATTGCCAAAGATTGGATTGTGCTTCAAAGCAGAGCTGTAATGAGTGGGGTGTGGTTTAATTGCAATATGTTTGGGGATATACACTACACACAAAAAGTTCAGCTTTCGGGTGAAATTTCAGGATTTTTGCCCTATAACCTTTACAGGTGAACTTAATTTGACCTTCTCTACACTTTTGAATGCACATGTCCAACTGTTTAGTGTTTCAGTACTTTTTGCATAACTTGCTGTTCTCTAACAAAGTGCTTAATAGCAAAATTCACAACTGGTGTTTGATCCATGAATCGACCAATAAATTTTCTGGTTCAATTAGAATTGATATTTGAACAGTCCTCTTCATCAAGCTGTTCACATTTTGACATCATGAGACCAAGACGACACCTAACAATTGATCAACAGAACCTCACCATTGCAAGGCTTCAAACAGGATGTTCTCAGAGGGAAGTGGCCACTGAGCTTAGAGTGTCACAGAGTGTCATCAGCAGGTTGGGACAGAGATACCGAGAGACTGGAAAAGTCAGAAAGGCATAGAAGTGGATGTCCTTTGGCCACGTCTCACGTTGATGACTGCTTCATTGTGAACAGTGCCCTGCGGAACCGGATGATGAATGCCACTCAACTCCAGGCACATTTAAGGGAGGTGAGAAGTACCCAAGGCACCATTCAAAACCATTTACATCAGCATGGTCTGCGTGTTAGACGACCTGCAAGCTCCACAACACCACAGCACCAGGCACAGACGTCACTGTTTACATCATTTGCGCTGGATGAGGGACCAGTGGGCCTCAGTGCTGTTCTCTGATGAAAGTCAGTTCACGTTGAGCAGAAATGATGGCTGCCAATGATGTTGGCGACATCAAGGAGAATGCTATGCATCAGCCACTGTTGTGGTGGTGTTACAGTCTGGGCAGGTGTGTCTACTCAATACAGAACTGCCCTACATCTTGTGAAGGGTAGAATGACAAGCAAATACTACCTGAATAACATCATTAATCCAGTCATTGTGCCCCTGCATGAACAACACAGGCCTAATTTCATATTCATGGACAACAATGCTCCAGCTCATTGAGGTTGCATCATTAGGGAATGGCTGCTGGAGGCTGGGGTACCTCACACTGCATGAAAAGTCAGTTAACGACACTGTAAATTGCCACAGAATTTCAGGTTAACGACTGTTCACGGGATGTGCAGCCAGCACAGATAATTGTCGGAAACTGCCAAAAATTGACGTGAAAAAGGGCTTGGCAGTTGACCTCCCCCCCCACGTTCCTATCACCTTGGTCTGGGTTTAGCTTTCATATGTAAATGACTACAGTGAGCTATACAAATGCATATCAGGATAGTGTGGGGAAGGGGGACTCACTGATTGAGAGTGTGCTTATTACCCAAATGTAAAGAAAATCTAGTGTAAAAAGCTCAAAAGATTTTTAAATTGTTGCTTGAATTTTAAATTGAGATTTGTATGTAAGTATGTGTGTGCGGACTACAATCTCTTCAGCTGCAGTATGAGAAAGCACTCAAACAGAGAAAAACTGTTATGATTGGCTGTGTTTTATGATTGATTGTGTTCAGTATGGACACAAATTTCCTATTGCTGGAATCATATCACATCACGTCTAGACTAATTACCTTGTGTACTACTAAAAGACACAAAACATTAATAATAATAAACAAATAAGTGTGTGTGTGTGTGTGTGTGCTATATATGTAAAGCATTGAAAAAATGTGGATTTTCTTTATTTTGGTATGGTTGTCTTTGGTATGGTCAAATGTCTTTCCCCGCAAACTCCAAATTTCTATGGGTTTTTCATAAAAATGACGGTCTGGATGGGGATGAAGCCAGGAGACTTCTGTAATGACATGTTTAAATTATTACCTTTTGACACAATATGTACAACAATAAGCCTCTTGATAATAGCCAGCTGTGGTTCTGCTATATAATAGAATATAATAGAATAGAATAAAATAAAAAATAGAGCTAGACAGAGCTAGCCAATGTGGCTACAGCTAATAAGACCTCGGCCCGGAGTCGCCGGAGGAGGAAGAGGGTAAGACAGATTAGAAATAAATTTCTTTTACTTATTTCTGTTGCATCAGTATAAACTAATAATAATGTACACGTAGCTTATTATATGTAATAATTGTGTTTTCAGCTCTTGGAGGTGAGGCAAAGTGTACTGGCTGTGGACGAAGTGGACTTCTGGAGGGGAATGACCGCTGACATGATGTCAGATGAAGAAGACGGTGCCGTTGATGGAGTCTCGGGGTGGATTGTGAGACCTCCATCGTTCCACAGCCAGGAGTTCAGCAATCTGTGTGCTAAACTGCAGATGAGACTAGAAGCCAGCAGCACTGCATCACCGGCGTCTGTGAACTGGGCTTCCGTCTGACGGAACACCACCCGCATACCTACGACCCCGAAGCAGCAAAAACACATTTGATGCCAAACGTGATGCCATGACAATAATCTCTGGGTACTTTTTGTGTATTTATATTTCATATGTCTATTTAATAAAACTCTTATAATTAATCTCTCCCAAATGTCTGTTTTCCTAATATTTACTGTTAGCCTTTATGACACCTATATTGTTATAATACATCTTTAACAATTTTTATAGATTAATATAATAAATAAATATTATTTATATAATAAATACACTATATTGCCAAAGTATTTGCTCACCCATCCAAATAATCAGAATCAGGTGTTCCAATCACTTCCATGGCCACAGGTGTATAAAATCAAGCACCTAGGCATGCAGACTGTTTTTACAAACATTTGTGAAAGAATGGGTCGCTCTCAGGAGCTCAGTGAATTCCAGCGTGGAACTGTGATAGGATGCCACCTGTGCAACAAATCCAGTCGTGAAATTTCCTCGCTCCTAAATATTCCACAGTCAACTGTCAGCTGTATTATAAGAACGTGGAAGTGTTTGGGAACGACAGCAACTCAGCCACGAAGTGGTAGGCCACGTAAACTGACGGAGCGGGGTCAGCGGATGCTGAGGCGCATAGTGCGAAGAGGTCGCCAACTTTCTGCAGAGTCAATCGCTACAGACCTCCAAACTTCATGTGGCCTTCAGATTAGCTCAAGAACAGTGCGCAGAGAGCTTCATGGAATGGGTTTCCATGGCCGAGCAGCTGCATCCAAGCCATACATCACCAAGTGCAATGCAAAGCGTCGGATGCAGTGTTGTAAAGCACGCCGCCACTGGACTCTAGAGCAGTGGAGACGCGTTCTCTGGAGTGACGAATCGCGCTTCTCCATCTGGCAATCTGATGGATGAGTCTGGGTTTGGCGGTTGCCAGGAGAACGGTACTTGTCTGACTGCATTGTGCCAAGTGTAAAGTTTGGTGGAGGGGGGATTATGGTGTGGGGTTGTTTTTCAGGAGCTGGGCTTGGCCCCTTAGTTCCAGTGAAAGGAACTCTGAATGCTTCAGCATACCAAGACATTTTGGACAATTCCATGCTCCCAACTTTGTGGGAACAGTTTGGAGCTGGCCCCTTCCTCTTCCAACATGACTGTGCACCAGTGCACAAAGCAAGGTCCATAAAGACATGGATGACAGAGTCTGGTGTGGAGGAACTTGACTGGCCTGCACAGAGTCCTGACCTCAACCCGATAGAACACCTTTGGGATGAATTAGAGCGGAGACTGAGAGCCAGGCCTTCTCATCCAACATCAGTGTGTGACCTCACAAATGCGCTTCTGGAAGAATGGTCAAAAATTCCCATAAAAACACTCCTAAACCTTGTGGACAGCCTTCCCAGAAGAGTTGAAGCTGTTATAGCTGCAAAGGGTGGACCGACGTCATATTGAACCCTATGGATTAGGAATGGGATGTCACTTAAGTTCATATGCGAGTCAAGGCAGATGAGCGAATACTTTTGGCAATATAGTGTATATAACAAAAGGGGAAAAGGGAGGGGTTTACTCAAAACAGTATTATAATTGCCCAGACTGACCAATAGCAACACATCTCAGCCAATCACGGGTGATCTTTCTGTTTTAAAAATTGTGCTTTCATCCAGTAGGTACTGTAGAACATTCAAGGTGGTTTCATTCATATGCTAATTCACATTTCACTCCTTGTACCTCAACACACACCTCCCTCCCTATACACCCCCTGGTACGAAAACGACTGTTTCTGTCACTCGCGAACGGGAACTTCCCAGGCTGTGAATTGTCGATAACTGCCGGTGATTAGAGAGATTATCAGGCATTCACGGGGACGAAAATCTGCCTTTTCATGCAGTGTCAAATGGAGTGGCCTGCACTTTCTCCAGACCTGAATCCCATAGAAAATCTATGGGATCATCTGAGTCGTGTATAGAGGCTTCCCTTCAAGAAGTGTGGAATGCCATGCCTCAGCAGACAATAAGTCGACTCGTGAACAGCATGAGACGTTGCTGTCAAGCTGTAATTGATGGTCAAGGGCACATGACAAATTATTGAGACATTGAGATTTTTGGTTGTGGTATACCCACCACTGTTGTTGGCTTTTGTTTCAATAAATTGTTTGAGATGAGGAAATCACCATTGCATGCTTCTACTTAAATGCCGTATTTTCATGATATAATATCACTGTAGCGTGAACTTTTTACATTTTCCATAAATTTCACCCAAAACCAAATATCCTTAACTTTTTGTGAGTACTCTATATTCCGCAGTATGGGTCGCCACCCAGTGTGCATCAAAGATCAGTGTTGTATAAAGTACCCCAAAGCCACACTTGAGTAAAAGTACAGGTGTTTTGTTAGAAAATGACTCAAGTAAAAGTTAGTCACCCATTATAATTCTACTTGAGTAAAAGTCTGAAAGTATCTGAAATAAACTGTACTTAAGTATCAAAAGTAGTATGTTCATGAATGTATTCAAGTATGGAAAGTAAAAGTAGAAGTAAATGACGTTAATAAAAAAGCAAGACTAATAATTTGGAGAATTATGAATTTTATTGACTGGCATGAGAGAAAGAAAAGGAACTTAGTGAACTGTATTTTGACTGTATTATTTTTTCATACATGTGCCCTTGTAACTTGGACTCAACACTGCCTGTGACATTTAGAAATTATAAAAATATTCTATTTGGCAAATTCAAAATCCAATTTTTCTTGTCTTTGCATTGTGTCCATCTGTTAAACCACTCCATCTTACTTCTAAACCCATTCAGTCCTCTGTTTCATTTCTTCCCCACATTAACAATGCAGTCCTTATTTGAAGCTGAAAAACTTCCTGTTTAACCTCAAAAGAAGTTGGTTTTCAAATTTGTGAGAATCCAGCCTCCCTCTTCTTGGGCTAAAGACAAGTCTTGCACAGCTAAATAACCTTTCACAGGCTGCTGAGGCAGGCAGAGGTGTGTTCAGCTTCACAGAGGTGTGTTCAGTTTGCAGACAGCTGGGAAGGATTTCAGCAAGCCTGTGTGGTCTGCTATGCAGGACAAGTACCCATCCAGTTTGGAGCTGTTTTGTGCAGGAGATGTTTGCAGGGCAGAGAAGAAGTCGTCTTCATCAGATGAGCTGGACCTAGTTGCATCACCTAGGGTGGGTTCTTCCATGTGCTGCTTGATGTAGTACATTCCTGAAATACAAAGAAGATTAAAAAGAAATGACAGAATTGCAATTTTCTTTTGTATCTTCTTCTCTTGATCCCAACCTAAGTGTTTTGTTTTTATTTGAGTTGAGCTATGCATCCATAATTCACAGGAAATTCGACAATATTAACTGGAGTCAAAATGTACACCCACACATCTTTACTATTCTAATGATCTTACCCATTCTGATTATAGCATCATCCTTTGTCCAAGTTGTTCGGATTTTGGGAAGAAGAATTGAAGCTGCTATCAACTCTGGGTCCCCAAACATGTGGCCAAAATGATTTTCTATTCCCACCAGTAGGGCATCCACCAGAGGCTTGCAGTATTTCAGTGGTAAATTGACACGTTCAAGTTTGGTGGTCAGCAGGTTGATTGTGGGCAGCAGCCAACCCATATGAACATTTGTTTCTGCTTGCAAGATGTTGGTTGCTTGGGAAATGGGAGTCATGACAGCAGCATACTTTGTGAGAAATGCAGCTGGATTGAACCTGTGATAAAAACAATATTTATACTTTTATAAAAATAAAACCGTTTCATGCAACTCATCATAAGACAAGGTGAAAAAAAAGTATGCCCAAGAAAGAATAGTCAAGTGCATAGTCAAATTTGAGAGAGATTTAAAATATTATGTGCATTTTTGGTGGAATAAGAAAATGTACAAAATTCTTACTTACATTGGAACATTTAAGTCTGTGCACATGACTCTGATCCCTTGTCTTGAATGATCCTTAGCAGTCTTTCCACTGCCAGAAACAAGGAGTTCCACCTTGTGGTATTTGGGCACAGCAGCTGAATGGAGCAAATGTCTTCCACTATTTCGGCTGCAAGTGTGGAACTTCCACATTTGTTCCATAGTGCATTACACTTGCCAAATGTTGAATGGTACAGTTTCTTGTAGTCCTCATTGGCTGTTGCTTTTGTTGCATCAACAGTACCTATGAGGTTGAGCAAGTGACAAGCACAGCGCTGGTGCTTTGGGAGCTGGTACTCAAAGCCATCATCCTTATTCAGAAGCTCTGAAATTTCTACAAAGTCAACATCTTCACCCATCTCTTGATCCTCTTCTTCCTCTCCTGTATCACCATCACCACTGACTCCACTGTTCTCATCTTCCCCAAACACCTGGAAAGCTTTAAGGAAGTTTGCACCATTATCTGTTGTTGTTCTGACAATCTTCCCCCGAATTTCAAACTCAGAGTGAATGTCGTTTAGGGCGCTTGCCAACACATCAAATGTGTGTGAACCTCTAAGTTGTCTGCAGGCTAGGGCAGCTGAGCATCTTTTCAAACTCTCAGGATCTATCCAGTGGGCAGTAACTCCAATAAGCTACGCCTTCTTGCAGTCCAGCAGTCGGTGGTCATGGCGATATGGTCAGCTACTTTCATGGTTTCAATCACCATCCTCTTCATTTCCTTAGAGGCATCATCAATCATGGAACACAGGGTTGGCCTCGATAAAATGTTTGCATTAGGCTGGAGTTCCTTCACAAAATCTCTAAATGATTCTTGCTCTACAACAGAGAATGGCTGGAGCCCAAAGACCACATACTTCACCACAGCTTTGTCAATGGACTTCTGAGACATGGCCCTGGTGTTTACTAATGTGGTCTGCCTGCAGGTGGGGGGAGTCATAAGGGATCTCTTTCTCTTTGCTGATGTTGGCTCTTCATATTTTTTTAGGTGGTGTGCATGCTTTCTCTGAAACAATGACAAAGGCATTTTTAAGCATAAAAAACTTAGCACCTAGTTTTTAAAAGTTATTTTATAACACAAACAGTCAATTGCTATTTTTATTTGTGCAGACATGATGTTGACCAACCAGCCCCTTCCTAATTCCAAAGCCAGTTATTGGTGTTCAAATAAGTTTTCAATGCATTAAATTGTTCATGATTTCCTTTACTGAGATTAACAATATCCAATCAAGTCTCATATACTAATCAGTGAATTCAGATTTTTTTACTCTTCATCCTAAATGTGTGTAAAGTTAACAGGTATGTACATTCTACCTTGGTAATATCAATGTCATCATGTTCAAATCAAAGCATTACCCAACTTGTGTTAGGGCACATGATTCATGTAACTTAACCTTATTTAAAAATGTACTGAAAGACATTTTAGAGAAAAGCTCTACAAATGGCTGTCTGTGACAGAAAAACAGAAACCACAACTATCCAGTGACAATTTAACTAACGCCATGTTACATACCATGCTAGCCAAATAACAAGTGATGCTGGATTTGTGTAACGGTAATATAACAAATATAGCTAAAGACGATGTTAGCTAACGTTAACGTTACATCAACCAACCTATACAGCATGGCTAGGCAGACACAGACTCATTAGCTAATAAGTACTAAATACAGCATATTAACCACATAACTTATAAAATAAGTTAAAACTGTTTTGGCTAAACTAAAACTGTGTTAACTTACCTCAATGTGTTTCTTCAGGTTGACGGTGAGTTTTTGAATGCCAGTATTTCGGTTTCTTTCGGCACACATAAGAGGCACTTCATTCGGTATGATGAATCCTTCACGCCAAGAAAGGAAAACTGTCTTGTAGATATGGCCATGGATAATCCTCCTCTAAGTTATTTGATAGCGGAGGCGTTGGAGAAGCAGTATTGAGTGCTGGGGCAGCGTCACTACAGCTACATGATGTTGTGGCTGCCATGCTGCAGCTATGCGTTCATGACTTGCTTGTATCAGACATGCCATCAATCACCACAAAACTTTTTTTACCGCAAATTTGGATGCAGGTTTTTTTTGTAGTAAGTAACGAAAATGCTGAACAGAAAATGTATCGGAGTAAAAGTATAGAATTTGTTTCAAAAAAGTAGTGAAGTAAAAGTAAAAGTTGACAGAAATGGAAAAACTCAAGTAATGTACAAAAACTCTCAAAAAATACTTAAGTACTGTAACGAAGTAATTTTACTTCGTTACTTTACACCACTGTCAAAGATTTAGGACAGCCTACAGTATAGCTCAGGGCCAGCCGCTGCATTCATGTCATCGTAGTGGATTTCCACCAATTGCATTTTAGATCGTGGGAAACCTTTGGCTTCTGGGCGTGTATGACAGGAATTCCGGCCCTAGTGATAAAATAACGGTGAAGCTGATCACATGTGAAAGAAATAGCCTTCTGAATATCTGATATTGCAGGGCAGCATCCTGCTGCACTGCTGTCTTTATGAATGAAACTACTGATTTTTTTAACTAAACTGCTGTCCTTACGAATGAAACTGTCGTTTTTATTAATGAAACTGCTATCTTATTAAGGGCGCCACACTCTTGGTTAACACGGCTATTTCCGCTCGTCTGTATTTTTTAGGTTTTGGTTTCTTTTCTTTGCTGCACGTCATCTCGTGCTGGTGCTCGGTGGGCTGCGCCTCTTGCTTCAGCAGGTGTGGTGTCTTTTGTCACTTGGCGTGGGACGGGTAATTCTTGGTTTAAATTTAAATTATTTTTTGTTAGTCTCTATGGACATTCTGCTGCGGATTAGATTTTTTTTTCTATGCAAACTGGAGTTTTGTAGGTGAATGTTTCCAACGCTGTATCATCTGGCTTGTCTGTTCTTTGTCTTATGCGATCTAGTTGTAAATAGTTTTTTTTCTTTTTCTTTGCGCGTCTGATTATATTTTCTATAGTTGTGTTTCTGTGCATGTATAATTGTTTTTCTTTCTTTTGTGTTCCCTAGGAGTCAAGCCCACAGGGTAGGCCTCAAGTTGTCCTTCCTGTTTGGTGGTGGTGCTTCCTTCATGGCATGCGGTGTGGCTGTGCATAATCTGTGCAAGTGAGCTGAGTGTGTAATTGCCGAGGTATCTTTGAGTAGACAGTTAAGGAAGTTGAGGCTTGGTTGCCTGGCCTGTGTTGACTCTGTCTCCTAGTGTCATCATGTTTGCTTACTTGTTGAAGGTGTGTGTGTGTGTGTGTGTGAAGACAAGTGGGTGACAGTCCTTTCTGTTTTTTTATTGTAGTGGTTGATCTCTTGCCCTGGTTATTTTAAAAATTGCACCAGTAAGTGGTATGTAATGAACTATATTTGTTGTTTATAAAGTTTTGCATTTTTGTACTTCTGCATTCACTACTTTGTCTCCTCTTGTGAACTAACAAATCTGTGTGCTTACTTGAGTTATTGTTCAAGGGTTCCCTAACAGGGTGGCATAGTTGGTTTAGTTGATTGACTAAAATTCTAAATCTTGTTTCTAATTGGTCTTCTGCATTTATAATACGTAAACCTGGGTCAGACTCCCTTCGCCACATATACACACACTTCTGTTAACAGATTCTTAACCCCTGTCAACTTCACATTTACATGAACATCAATAGCATACTCACAAACACAATAAAATTGTATTCAAACAATTTACTATATACAAATCAAATTTACTTCACTTCTTTGCCACAGATCAGTTTTAAAAGCAAATCATTAATAATACCAAACTCAACAATTTTACAATAAATGGGCATAAATTAAATAAAAGTGCACAGGATGACAAGACAGTGTAGACCAACAAGACACATAACGCAGACTCTGTGCAGAAGAATAGTGTTTGACAGTGAGTGGAAAGAGATACAAATATTAAAGTGACATGTACATGTAAACAAGATCAAAGTAAAGTGACGTGTGCAGGTAAACGACAAATTTGTGTGTGTGTGTGTGTGTGTACATGTCCAGCACAGTTCAGTTCTCTGTTGAGAACAGTTCTTGGTTGTGTGTGTGTGTCCTTGTTCAACTCAGTTCAGTGTGTGTGTGTGTGTGTATGTGTGTGTGTCCTTGTTCAACTCAGTTCAGTTCTTTGTTGAGATACCTGATTGCCTGAGGGAAGAAGCTGTTCAACAGTCTTGTTGTGCATGTCTGAATGCTTTGGTACCTCTTTCCGGATGGCAGAAGGGTGAAGAGTGTGTGTGAGGGGTGTGTGAAGTCTTCCACAATGCTGTTTGCTTCGTGAATGCAGCATGTGGAGTATGTCCATAATAGAGGGAAGAGAGACTCAGATGATCTTCTCAGTTGTTCTCACAATCCGCTGCAGAGCCTTGCGATCTGAGACGGTGCGATTTCCAAACCAGGTAGTGATGCAGCTGCTCAGGATGCTCTTGATGGTCCCTCTGTAGAAGATCGTCAGGATGCGAAGTGGAAGGTAAGCCTTCCTCAGCCTTATACTGTAGTTTAATTTTAATTTATTTATTACATTTTTGCAGACATATGAAAAGGTGTTACATGAGTTACAAAATGACACAAGATTCCTGGTAGGAAAAAACAGGAAACAAAACAACAACAAAGGTCCCATAGCAAGAACCCCACACCCACAACCCTCCCCCCTGGCCACCAGAAGAGCATAGACACACACATACATAAAAATAAATAAAATAATAATAAAATAATAAATAAAATAACTAGATAAATAAAAAATTATTAATAATAAGTATACACACCCTGACAAAAGTCTTGTCGCCTATCCAAGTTGTAGGAACAACAAATAATAACTTGACTTCTAGTTGATCATTTGGAATCAGAAGTGGCTTATATGAAAGGCAAAGGCCTTTAGATTACGCTTATTTTACCAAAATAAAATCTTATCATGCCATGATTTTTAATTATTTAATTAGGACAGAAAGGTCAGACTTTGCTTAGACAAAAGTCTTGTCACATCTTTAAAGGATTCAACCAAACACAGATTAGAGTGTCACCTGTGACAAATACTGTAATTAACACATTCCCAGGTGTGTAGAAGAAGAACCCCAGCACACCCAACCTTCATTTGAAATGCATCCTGACCTGACAGCATGCCAAAGATTCAACCACAGACCAAAGTGCTGATCATCAAGAGCCTGAAGACCAAGTCTCCTGCTGAGGTGGCAGTCATCTTTAATGTATCTAAACGTCAAGTGGAGAGGATAAGAAAAAGATTTGTAGAAACTGGTGAAGTTTATGGCAGGCCCAGGTCAGGCAGACCCCGTAAGACAACTGTTCGAGAGGACCGTTTGTTGGTTCGACAGTCCAGGGCCAGCCCTTTTTCAACTGCAGCAGAGCTACGTAACAACTGGTCACCAGAAACCCCTGTATCTACAAGAACAGTTTGTCGAATTCTCTCACGCAGTGGTCTCAATGGCCGAATTAGTGCTCAGAAACCAGCATTAAACAGAAGACAACAAAAAAATCGTGTTGCATTTGCCAAGGCCCACAGCTTGCAGGAAGGATGGACTGTGGAAAAGTGGCAGAAGGTTGATTTTTCCGATGAATCATCTATTGAACTGCATCGTCGCAAATACTGCAGAAGACCTATTGGAACCCGCATGGACCCAAGATTCACACAGAAACAGTCAAGTTCAGTGGAGGAAAAATCATGGTTTGGGGTTACATTCAGTATGGGGGCATGCGAGAGATCTGCAGAGTGGATGGCAACATCAACAGCCTGAGGTATCAAGACATTCTTGCTGCCCATTACATTCCAAACCACAAGAGAGGGCAAATTCTTCAGCAGGATGGCGCTCCTTCTCATACTTCAGCCTCCACATCAAAGTTCCTGAAAGCAAAGAAGGTCAAGGTGCTCCAGGATTGGCCAGCCCAGTCACCAGACATGAACATTATTGAGCATGTCTGGGGTAAGATGAAGGAGGAGGCATTGAAGATGAAACCAAAGAATCTTGATGAACTCTGGGAGTCCTGCAAGAATGCTTTCTTTGCCATTCCAGATGACTTTATTAATAAGTTATTTGAGTCATTGCCGAGACGTATGGATGCAGTCCTTTAAGCTCATGGGAGTCATACACAATATTAATTCTTTTTCCACTGCACCATGACTTTATGTTCTGTACTGTACATTACTTCTGTTAAGTGACAAGACTTTTGTCTAAGCAAAGTCTGACCTTTCTGTCCTAATTAAATAATTAAACATCACGGCATGATAAGATTTTATTTTGGTAAAATAAGCGTAATCTAGAGGCCTTTGCCTTTCATATAAGCCACTTCTGATTCCAAATGATCAACTAGAAGTCAAGTTATTATTTGTTGTTACTACAACTTGAATAGACGACAAGACTTTTGTCAGGGTGTGTATATACACATACATACACACCTAAAATAAAATCTAATCTAATGGTTCCCCTCATAAGAGTATAATCAGAAGGTTCAGATGTCCCAGTAAGGTTCTCAAAAGTATCCAGTATAGGGCTCTACATTTTATAAAAGGATCTTAAGGATCCTTTGAGTGAATGTCTAATTTTTTCAAGGTAGATGCATTGTAATACGTCACGTATCCAGTCCTCATGTGCTGAGGGAGAGACATGCTTCCACTTAAAAAGGATAGCACTCCTAGCCAGCAGAGTGATGAAGGCAATGACACAGCATGCTGCAACTGGTGTAACTAAAGATGGGGCAAGGCCAAACAGGACAGTCTATGTGTTAGGAACAATAGTTATATTAAGGGCCTATGAGAGTGTTCTGAAAACGTCCGACCAGTAGTCCATTAACATCGGACAAGACCAAAACATATGCAGATGATCTGCTGGGGATTGTTTGCATCTATTACAGGCATCACTTCTATTAGGAAATATTTTAGCCAGTTTAGCATTGGTAAAGTGAGCTCTGTGAAGTACTTTGCGTTGTATTAGAGCATGTCTTGCACAGATAGACGAAGAATGAGAAAAACTAATAATATTCTTCCACTGGTCCTGAGATATATTGTTGCCCAAATCTTGTTCCCAGGTTTGTTTAAGAGGGTCAACTGAAGTTGATGTAAAGGAAACTATTTTACCGTAAATAGCAGATATAATCCGCCTTTGACCATGGTTGAGGGTGAAAATTAATTTCTGATTCAGGGGAGGGGGGGTGATTTGGGAAATGTAAGAATAACTTCTGAATAAAGTGCCTCACCTGAAGGAAACGAAAAAAATCGCTGTTAGGAAGGTCGAATTTAACTGACAGAGAAGAAAAAGAGGAAAAGACTTCTTTTTCATACAAGTTATTCAAAGTAGAAAAACCTTTAGTTGCCCAAATATTGAAAACATGATCTGAAAGGGACGGGGGAAATAAATGATTATTTGAGATTGGCATATGTATTGAAGCTTTATGTAAACCAAATTATTTCCTGAATTGAAGCCAAATTTTAATAGTTTTAAAAAAATTCTGGGTTGCACGAAATTTTATGTAACTTGAAAGGAAGCTGAGAACAGATATTAGAAAGCAGGGAGCGAGAGGAAGATATCTCCATGTGTAGCCAGGGTGGGCTAGAAGCACAACATCTAAGGCCAACCCAGTAGAGTAATTTATTGATGTTACATGCCCAAAAGTAGAATCAGAAGTTAGGGAGTGCTAAACCCCTTCAGATTTGCGAAGCTCCAGAACCGACCTTCTAATGCAAGCCGGCTTATTACTCCAAAGAAACCTATTCAGTAGTTGATCTAAACTAATGAAAAAGGATTTATTAATACATACTGGGATATGTTAAAAAAATACAAGAATTTTGGCAAAATAACCATTTTAATAAAATTTGCATGGCCAATTAAAGATAAGGAAAGGGTGCTCCACCTTGCCACATCTGTTTTACATTTGTCCAAAAGTGGTATAAAATTTTTAAAAAACAAATCTTTAAACCGGTTTCGGTTGATCAGACAGCGATCGGTGCGCTCTATCACATTCCGGCAGAGATTCCAGGACTCCATCCCCAAACACTTCCATGAGCAGCTCAGAGAAGAAGGCAGAGGGCTGAGGACCTTCAATGGAATCTGGTAATCCAATGACTCTTATGTTATTATGCCGGCTGCAAGACTCGAGACTTTACAACTTTATGACACAACTTTAGCAAGCAGTTTAGCATTGCTCTCTGCTAACCGAGCACAGGTAGTTTCCAGAGCATTTGTACGTTCATCCTGTGAGTTTGCGTGGGTCTCGAGGTGTGTTCTGTTACTGTAACTTGAATTTGGTCTAACTTTACCTCCAGTGTCGAAACAGCAGTTTTAAAGTCTGCAGAGAGAGCAACCTGGTGTTCCTCCAAAAGTTTAGCGATAGCTGCCATGCTAACTTCTTTATCGTCCTTTATTGTCCTCTCCGCTTCAATGTCCCCACTGCTCAACTTTTTGATCTTTTATGCCTTGTTTTGTTGATTTAGCTGCCATATTTTTATATAGGCATGTGCTCACTAACAATAGTGCTTAAATAGCAAAGAAATAGAAATAAGTCATGGGATTTTAAAGCAGTTGTAAAATGTAAAGGTGCGTGAACAAAACTCAACACGTCTTTACCAAACCAGAAGTCTCAGCTTTATAGTTTAGACACTGCTGGGCTTTCTTGGTGATGGAGCTGGTGTTGAATGACCAGGTGAGGTCCTCCGCCAAGTGTACACCAAGGAATTTGGTGTTCTTGATAAACTCCACATTGGACCCGTCAATGTTCAGTGGAGAATGGTTGCTCTGTGCTCTCCTGAAGTCAACAACCATCTCTTACATTTTCTCGACGTTCAGAGACAGGTTGTTGGCTTTACACCAGGCTGTTAGTTGCTGCATCTCCTCCCTGTATGCTGACTTTTCGTTCTTGCTGATGAGACCCACCATGGTTGTGTAATCGGTGAACTTGATGATGTGGTTAGAGTTGTGCATTGCTGCAGAGTCATGAGTCAGCAGAGTGAACAGCAGTGGACTCTGAACGCAGCCCTGAGGAGCTCCAGTGCTCAGTGTGGTGGTGCTGGAGATGCTGTTCCCAATCCAGACTGACTGAGGTCTTCCAGTTAAGAAATCCAGGACCCAACTGCAGAGGGAGATATTGGTGCCCAGCAGACACAGAACTGAAGTCAATGAACAGCATTCATACATAAATGTCTTTATTGTCCAGGTGTGTGAGGGCCAGATGGAGGGTTGTGCTGATGGCATCGTCTGTGGAACGATTTGGATGATACGCAAACTGCATGGGGTCTAGTGATGGTGGCAGCAGGTTCTTGATGTGCCTCATGACGAACCTTCATGATGATGGGTGTGAGTGCAACGGGATGATAGTCACTGAAACAGGACACTGGAGACTTCTTCGGTACCGGGATGATGGTGGTGAATTTTAGGCACATTGGGATGACGGCGCTGCTCAAGGAGATCAGAGCTTCAGAGCATCTGGAAGGGAGGCATCACTGTCACAGGCAGGTGGAGCTGGCCTGTAGTTGGTGATGGACTGGATGCCTTGCCACATGCGCCGAGTGTCACCGCTGCTCTGGAAGTGGCCACGGATACTCTGAGAGTGTGCACGCGTTGCCTCTGTGATGGCTCGAGACAGTTTGGCCCATACTGTTCTTAGGGTGTCCTTGTCTCCAGCTCTGAAGTCAAAGTCTCTGGATTTTAGCAGCGCACACACCTTTGCGGACATCCACGGCTTCTGGTTTGAGCTTGTGGTAATGGACTTGGAGACGGTTATGTCATCGATGCACTTTCTGATGTAGCTAGTCACTGATGACATGTATTCCTCCAAGTCTGTGGTTTTGCCATTGGATGCAGCCTCCCTGAACATGTCCCAGTCAGTGCACTTGAAACAGTCCTGAAGAGCAGAGATGGCTCCTGCTGGCCAGGTTTTGACCTGTTTCAGAACCATTTTAGAGCGTATGACGAGTGGTCTGTATGCTGGAATCAACATAACAGAGATGTGGTCTGAGTAGCTGAGGTGGGTGAGCGCTCTCATGACCTTTGTCTGGGCACATGACTAATATCTTAATAAAACAAATAAATAAAATGCAGATTCTTTTAAATCACTTTCTCCTGCATATTTAAAGCTTTTTAATGCAAAACATTTTACAACATATTAAATCAGTTTAAATGAGTTATCCATCAAAATAAAGAAATCACATTACCTCATTACATCAGTCCTTGTCAGCCAATGAATTTTATCCTTCACACCATTTATTAATGAACTAACTAGTCACATTCAGTCAACTAAACTATGGGTCCATATTTGAATTTAAAACGAATGTTAATACATTTAACCAGGTTACACCCTCCCCGTTCTAAATGTCTGTATGTCCCCATCAGACACTATAAAAAGAAACTAAGGATCAATGTATGTCTAATAACTGAAGTTTTTCTTTTCTCTGTCTTTTTTTAGTTCTTTCTTTTCTTTTCTTTACTTTTTTTTACTTCTAATCTTAGTTAAAGGTTGATCTTTGGATGTACCTAGCTCATCATATGTCTAACGGTTGGCTTCACAGATCTCTTTGGTCTTGGCTCAGACCTGGACACTACAAGGCCTTTACGGTCTTCAGACATTCTGGTCTTTCTTGTTTCTGGTTCAGATTGTAATTCAAGTTTACTTGTCTCCTCAGGAGTTACACTTTCTGCACACTCCTCCTTTCTGTTCTCTTCAGACTCAGAGTCCAAGTATCTCTCTGGGTAGTCATCACCCACACCATCTCTTTATTGAGTAAGGTGAGGGTATAACATCATCATCCATGTCAAATCTAGGTCTAGGAATGCTTGTAACTCTAGATGCAAACTCTCTGTGTAGCATGATTAGTTACCCAATACTCCAACTCTGAAGACGAATCAGAAGACTCTGGCAACTCTGAAGTCTTGACTCTTACATCTCTCTGCTTTGGTGTAACTGCCCTGGTTCTCTGTTTCACTGATAGATCATTACCTGTTTCAGCATGTGTCATTCTCACAAGCTGTACAATGGGAAAATGATGATCTCTGTGTATAATCTTTGTCCCAGCCCCACTTTCCTCTCACTTGTCCTAAAACACAGCCAGGTTAGGCAGTTTTTCCAACCATTATATATGTCTCAGGTTTCAATCTGCTTTCCAGCTTGTGTTTCCCTCTTAACCCTAAGTTTTACAGGAACACTCTGTCCCCTATCTCTAGCATTGGAAAATTGACTCTTTGAAAAATTGACCTCATGGAAAATACTCTTCCATGAGGATCTTTGCCACAATATGGGCCTTCTGGCCTTTGGTTGGGAAAGCCTGAGCATATCAGTAATGGTCAGTAACTAAAAGCATGTTACTAAAAGCTCTGGAGTCTGGCTCCATGCACACTAGATCCATAGGCCCATGACTTACAATCTGCTGTCATGGCGCAGCTCTCTGGGGAGGGGTCTTTGTAAGATATGCACTCTCCACAATTTTTTATGTACTCCTCCAAATCCATGGACATCTTCACCCAGAAAAAAAATCTACTCCTGAGCAGGTCAGGGGTCCTTTCCTGTCCAAGCTGTCCTAAATCATCATGTATAGCCCACATAACCATTTCTCTGAACTCTTTTGGCAAGATAAGTTGACAGACTTCATCCCCTGATGAGCATTTGTTGAATATTTAAAACAACCCATCATTCATGGACAACTTTCCAGTTTCTGTCTTAAGACCTATCATTTCTGGGTTGGTGTTCTTGTCATCTGGCAAGTGGCCAAGAATAACAGCCTGGATGGCTGGTCCAATGGCATCATCTCCTTCCTGCACTCTCTTAAGATAGGCAGGAGTTCAAGGGACTTTAATTCCAGATGGATTCCAATTTCCAATTTAATTCCAATTTACAGGTTTGGGACACAATGGGGGGAGGCCCCCATGTGATCAACATAGACAGGTGAACTGTTAAGTGATGCTGGGAGAGAGCCAGGTTGGCAGAGTGACTTGACACCAGACTGAAGAGGCTTCTTCCATTTCTGGCATGTTTCTGGGCAACAGGTCAGCATCTATATTGTGTCGGCCTGGTCAATACTGGATGTCAAACTCATTTGTTGAGAGAGCAGCTAGCCAGCGATGCCCTACAACACTGAGCTTTGCGGTGGACAGGACGTATGTAAGAGGGTTGTTGTCAGTCCATACTGTAAATCTTCTCCCATATAAGTACTTGTGAAACTTGTCAACTACTGCCCACTTGAGTGCCAAGAATTCTGATGTACAGGGTAATTTCTTTCAGATGTGCTCAGCTTTCAGCTTACAAATGCAACTGGTTGTAAACCCTCAGCATACTCTTGATAGAGTATGGCATCAAGTCCCTTTAAGCTCACATTGATATGCAGAATGTATGGTTTTTGAGGATTTGCAAAAGCCAGTACAGGTTTGTGTGTCAAACAGTGGACAATCTGGTCAAATGCATCTGTACAGGACTGATCCCATGTTTCTCCTAAGGGTTTGGACTCTCTCAGGTAAACTTTCTTGACATCTAAAGCTTTTCTTTTGAGTGGAAGCATAGCCCTTTGTGAGCTTAGTATAATAATTTGCAATAAATCTGCAATAATAGCCACAAAACCCAAGAAAAGACTGCAAGGTCTTGAGGTTTGTTGGCATAGGCCACTTTGTAACCACATCTATTTTCTCTGGGTCAGGGGCAACCCCTTTTGCAGACACTATATGTCCAAGATATTTTACTTTTGACAATCAAATCTGACACTAATCTACAGAAAGCTTTAGCCCAACCTTCCCAAGATGATCTAGAACCTTGAGCAACCTCTCCTCATGCTCTTCCAATGTCTTTCCAAAGAAAATTAAGCCATCAAGATATACCAAGACATGAAGGAGGTTCATTTCACCAACTGCCTTCTTCATTAACATTTGAAAGGTAGCTGGCACCCCTGTAATGCTCTGTAGCATACGCTTACATTAGAAGAACCCTACAGGGCATATAAATGCTGTTTTCTCTTTGACTCAGATATTGCTATCTGGTAGCTATGCAGATCAAGATAACCATTTTCTCCCTGATAGTGCATTCATTGCATCCTCAATGCAGGGAGTAGTATACTGGTAGGGTATGGTTCAACAGTTTAGTAGCCTATAATCTATTCACATACTCATAGTTCCGTTCATTTTCCTAACAACTACAATCGGAGATGCATAGGGACTTCTAGATTCAGCTATGATCTAAGCCTGCAAAGGTTCTTGCAAATGCTTTCAGACATCTTCAGTATCAGCAGGAGCCAGCTGGTGGGATCTCTGATGAAAAGGATATGCATCTGAAAGTGTAATTTTATGCTCCATCACTTTAGCTAATCCCCCATTCCACTCATGCATGGAGAAGACATGACACTTCTGGGCCAGTTTCTTACAGTCTATTCTTCCATTGTTCTGAGATTGGAGAGTCACCAAAGTTTACCATGTTTGCATCAAACTCAGATAAATCTCCATGGAAGGAATAGTAGTGATTGCATCAGCATAGTATATACATCCAATTACTGCTCCCATGGGTATTGCAGGCTCTTTGAAACATTCATTCTTGACCAGCACTATGAAGCTGTTGACATCTACTGCCCACTGGGCATGACCATAGGATGAAAAATACACCTTCAGGAAGGTCAGCTTTTGGGGATGATTCAGTCATCAGGATTTTGCGCTCCACAGGATGTTTCAGCTCAATCTTTCAAACTGCCTATGTAGCTTAAAATAAGGGATAAGTATAGATAGTTTTGATTATTTTTCTTCACCAGTGGCATCCATTATTTGTTATGCTTTTCCATTTCTCTTTTAATCTATTGTCCATCCTGAACCTGCCTTTTGCTTCATTCTCCTCAAATCTTTACTTTTTATTTTAAATATGTCAGGTAAATCCCTAGCAAATGAACAAATGAAGTGATCATAGACTCAGCAGGTAACATTACTCTTTTTACATTACGTCCTACTACAAGGAGCCATTGAGCAACATATTTATAAATTTCAGCAATTTTTTAATTCACTGTAGTCTGAACAATGAAGAACAGAAAAATGCAGTAGTCTTAGAAAGTTTTATTTCTAAAGAAACACAAAAAAAAAATACACAAAATTTTTGGAATCATATTACATTCTTCAAATTACTATAATATATCTTGTAACAGGAGTCGTTTTGATAACATTTTATTGTTCTACAAACATCCTACATTCTGGGATAAAAGATTATATGTAAATTATTTGTGAATAGAAATCTATTTATAATTGTTTAGTGTTAAAATTTCTAGACACAGCAATGCCACAGTAGCTGTAGCCTGTAGATTTAATTTCAGTAAACCCATTTACATTTTATGTTTACATTTATAACATTTTATTTTTGATCACACAAAGACACTGGTGAATCATAACTCCGTATCCAGAACCCAGCGTATAGAGGCTGAGTGAATGTGGTGTGGACTCTGTGGAGGAGCCTCATCGTGTCAGAGACGCTGTAGAAGGACAGAGTTCCTGCACTGTGATCCACATATACACATATACCACTATACTGGAGGATGCTGGACCTTGGAACACAGTCTTAATGTTGTTGTGCCAGAAAAATACAGAGGAAAATGAACACCGCAGACTCCAGGACTGACTGTTGAATTCAAACCCACACTCATAACCCTGTCCTTTCCTGCTAATGTCTTTATATGAGACTGATATGAACACATCACCACTCCTCTCCACCTCCCAGTAACAGCGTCCACACACACTCTCCTTACACAACACCTGAACACAGGAGTCAAATCTCTCTGGAGGATCAGAGTATTGTTGTTGTGTCATTCTGCGTGTCACCACTCTGTTCTTCTCAGACAGAATGAGTATAGGATGTTCTGTGTTTGGATCCAGAAATCTTAAGTAATAAAATGTCCAAAGGTTAGATGTTAATCACAGGATTTATAATAAGTGTGTGTGAGACACATATCTGTGTTTCTATCCTCTTAATGCTGCTCTAATTTATATAAACAATGCAGATATTTAACACTCTGTGTGTGTGTGTGTGTGTGTGTTATACACCTACACTGCAGAAAATCTACTCTACTCTTTGGTTCTGAGGATAAAATCATCTGAACTGCTGCAGCTGTGGACACAGATAAAATAGAGACGGAAAAATTATGTAGAAAACAAAATTTCGTCATTGGTTTCAGACAGAAATGTTAAAAATGTCACATTTTCAGTCTGGTATCTGTCTAGATTAGTAACTTTAATGTATCTACAATGATTTTCCAAAACATGTAAGATTGCTTTGTGAATTTTTGAGTAAGTTTCATTGACTATTTCTTTGCTAAATTTATCTTGATGTAATTATATTCAGGTTTGTTACTTGCTTCCTTCTTATTTCTGTTATGATGCATAACAAATGTGTGCTTGTTTACCTTGTGGTTGGATTTTCAGTTGAAATGAAAAGTGAAATGAAATGAAACAGCCTTTATTTGTCACATATACATTACTGCACAGTGAAATTCTTTCTTCGCATATCCCACCCTTGGAGGTTGGGGTCAGAGCGCAGGGTCAGCCATGATACGGCGCCCCTGGAGCAGAGAGGGTTAAGGGCCTTGCTCAAGGGCCCAACAGTGGCAACTTGGCAGTGCTGGGGCTTGAACTTCTGATCTTCCGGTCAACGACCCAGAGCCTTAACCACTTGAGCCACCACTGCCCCCGTTATACGACTTCCCAGTCATCAGGCATAATCATAAAATATAAATAATCATATTTAGGATATAGAGTGTGTGTTTGTACACCTACATTGTAGATTGTGTTCGTTGATCTTTGGTTCTGAGGGTAAAGTCATCTGAACTGCTGCAGCTGTGGGGACAAAATGGAAATGGAAAAATGGGGTGAAAAAAATAGCATGAAATAGAGAAAAATAGCAAGGTGTGCCGAGAGCACCAGCCTGCCACAGCACAAATCTCCTGGAGGGAAACACACCCATAGCCAGGGCACTGGATGGCACGACTTCCTTAGTGGAGTGAGCTCTGACTCACCAAGTGCCGCCTGGAGACCAGATTACCCTTGTTACGGCTCCCAACACAGATGAACAAGGAGGAGGATATAAGCTGGAGCAGTGGACATAAGTTTTAAGGGCTCTGACTGGGCAGAGCAAGTGCAGCCTCCTCTGTTCCACCGAGTCATGGGGCAAAAGACAGAAGGCCTGCAGGATGACCGGATGACCAGCCATCCTGGGCACCTTTGGGACAGCTCTGGGGTCAAGATAGCCTTGGACATGGCAGGGGCAAATTCCAGGCAGGTGGAGGCAACCAATAGAGCCTGCAGAGCTCCTATCCATCTAAGAGAGGCCAAGGCTAAAGGCAGAGCCATCTTAAGGGTCAGAAACTTCTCTGAGGCTGACATGGGCTCAAAGTGGGCCTTCAGCAACCCTTCCAGGACCAATGAGAGGTCCCAGGAGGGGAGGTGTGGTCTGCAGGAAGGCCTCAGCCACCTGGCACCGTAGCAGCACTATACCAATAGGGCAGCGGACTGTGTCCTGCTCACACTGAGCACACCAGAGGCTGAAAAGCCTCCACTTTAGAGCATACAGCTTCCTAGTGGAGGGAGCCCTAGCATTCAGCAGAGTCCCCACAACCTCTGATGAGAGGCCTGCCCCTATGAACTGGTCCCCCTCAGGGCTTCCACATCTCTGGGCAGGGGTGGAGAATTGCCCCTCGCACCTGAGAGAGGAGATCCTTCCTGATTGGAATCTCCCAAGGAGTGCTGTCTAGGAGGGAGACAAGGTCGGTGAACCAAACTCAAGCAGGCCAGCGGGGAGCCACTAGAAGAAGGTGGACCCAGTCATGGCGCACTCTGGCTGGGACTTCTGGGAGCAGAGCTACCAGGGGAAAAGTCTCACTTGATAGGCCTGGGCCCAAGTGGGCTTGGGCTTTTCACTGCAGCGAGGAACAAACTCCTTAAACGCTGCTGTGTAAGCCTTCCCCACAAGGGCTGAAGTGGCTCTACACATTTTAGAAGGAAGTACCAGCCTTCTCCATGCCGGTGATGTAGGGGAGAGATAGCTTGCAAGCGTCTCTTCCACCTCGCGCATAACCATGTTAATCCAGCCCCATAATGGCTGAATAATTAGAGGAGGTTGGGGGAAAAAAGGGGCACTGAATATGGGTTCTTCCAGGACCTTGATACCTCAGCATGGAGGTCTGGGAAAAATCGCAGCTATCTGTGTGAGGGGTGCACACAGCCCAAAGTCAGGAAGCAGTCATGAAGCTTGGAACAGATGGCACTAGCTTCCTGCTCTGGCCTGTTTAAATTTAAAATTAACTTAGCCACAGCATGCGTTATTATATCGACGAGCTCCTCTGATGCCACTGATTGTGGTGGCAAATTGACAGAGGAATTCCCCTCATTGCACATGTCGAGCTCCTCAGAGCCCGACATGGATAAAGACATACCCACATCCGGGTCAGGAGAAATCGAAGTGCAAACTCCCGGAAGCAAAATGCGGACATCGGAGCCAGGAGAGAGGACAAGAGAAAGGAAAAGACCCATCTCTTGTTCCACTTCTGCTAACTCCATCTGCGACCATAAGGCGCAGAAGTCTGGCCAGTAAAACTTCTCTAAGCAATCGCGGACACGGATGCACAGACCTCTTAAAATTCTTCGACGCCATACTTGCGGACAGACCATCGACACACATACAGCAGAGCGCTTCCTGAAGACAAAAAAAGCTGAATGGATGTGACATAGATGCCCTTATATGGACATGCTAGCACGTATTCCTCTGTCATGTGTCCTATCTAAGCCAGTGAATTGGCATGTGTGCACACGGAGCTTCAGACACACTTCCTCAACAAAGTGTTCCACCATAGCATCAGACACACTTGTGATCTCAGACAGGAACATTTCTTCTTGCTGTAATGAGCTTTTAGGAGGAAACTTTGTGAGGAACAGCGCCCTCTGTAGATCAGACAGTGAGAGTTACCTGGAGGAAATGGATGTCATCGTGTGTGTGTGAAAGCTCCTCCAGCTCAGTGACTCTCCTCTAAAGATCAGCAATCTCCTGCTCCAGTTGATTCAGGAGTCGTTCAGCTCGACTCACTTCAGCTTTCTCCTGAGCTCTGATCAGCTCCATCACCTCAGAGCGCTTTTTCTCCATGGAGCTGATCAGCTCAGTAAAGATCCTCTCACTGTCATCTACTGCTGCCTGTGAACGTATCTGTTAGGACACACACACACACAGATTCATTTAAAGACACAGTGACTCTGCTACAGTGACTTTATAATTTGTGTGTGTTTAGGTGAATCTCTCAGTTTCCTCCTCACCTTAATAATGCCCACAGTCACTCTCAGCACCTGCACCTTCTTCTGCTTCTCCTGGATCATCTGCTGGGATTTCATCTGTTCCTCCTTTAACTCATTCTTAGACAAAATAAAACACATTTCATATTTTCTGTATCAGAAAATCAGCATGTCAATAATAACTGCAGCTAAATAATTATATAATATAATATAATATAATATAATATAATATAATATAATATAATATAATATAATATAATATAATATAATATAATATAATATAAGCATTAACAAAAAAACTACAGAAGGTTACATATGGCTGAGACTATGGGAACACTTCTTTGCATCTTCATCACATTACTCCAGCTTCTACTTGTCTGAATGAAGTGCAAGTGGATGCCATGGGTGTCCTTAGTGATGCAGCGATGCATCGCCCTTTCAAAATAACTCGATGCTCTGTCAAGGCTGAGCTATGGGAACGCCAATACCAACACTGCTACACGCTGGGATATGTCTGAAAGGGAGGTTGTGAAAGGGCACCAATAAGCCAAGAGCAGAGTACCATTAGATCCAGGATCCAGGAGTGGGGTCCAGGTCTGAGTTATAGAACCTCCTAAGGGTATGTGTAGAGAACAATCCTGCTGGAACACACTTATCCTTGAGGGGAACGTGCCCAAGTGCTGGACAAGGTAATACACATAGTGAAGTGAGCAGTAATCCCTAGAGGAGATGCAACACAGCGCACGTCAGGCCTAAGAGATAACTACCACTACTTAACACAAAGTGCTGCTTGGAGACTGGATTGTTATTGTTGCTCTTGGGGTGGAGAATTGGCCCCTGCACCTGAGAGAGGTGGCTTCTCCTGATGGGAATCTCCTAAGGAGCACCGTAGAGAAGGGAAATTAAGTCCACAAGCCAGAATCATGAGGTCAGATGTTAATAAAGCCACTTCTGCCCTGCCAAAAATTGCCATATGCATTCCACCCATCAAGAACCACTCCCCAGCCCAAGAGGGGAGCATCCATTGAAAGAGTCTTGTTATTATGAGACACCACATAAGAAGGGTACAAAGCTCATGACTTGGGACCCTTGGGACCCTGAAAAGGGTGTCTGCAGGGGTGAAAAAACCTGCTTCTAAGCTAGACTTGAAAATGTCTAATTTGTAGTAGACCCAAAGGAATAGCTTTGGGCACTACAGTCTTGAGCTGTGCACTCTCTAAGCCTGCGCAGCAGAGAGGCATTGGTCTTGTCTGATGTCCAGACATGCTAGCATCGTGGCTGAATCGCAAACTATCCCTAAGAAGGTGGTTCTCAGAGAGGAGCACACACTTCGCTGGGTTGAGGCTTAGGGACCTCATGTGGGCAAGCATGGCATCTCAGTGCCTGGATGCCACTTCCCTCGACTGAGCCAAGATAAGTGTATAACCATTTTCATCAAGGCCCACAATGGCTAAATAGTCAGCAGTGGCTGAGGAGAACAAACAGGCAGAATAAGGATTATTCCACAACCTCGACACCTCAATGTGCAGGTTTGGCAAAAATGGAAGACGCCAGCATGGAGGTGGAAGTCAGTGTCAAGTTAGGCAGTGATTGTCAAGCTCAGAGCGGAAAATCACTAACCTTTCAGCATGCCAATCTAAGCTAAGCTTAGCAACATCATGTGTGATTACCTGCAGGAGCTTTTTGAACACCACAGAATGTGGTGGTAATTTGACTGAAAGGGATTCACGCAGCCAAGAAACCATGACTGAACCAGACACGCTGCTTTGTGACAGCTGCATGGCACATGGCACTTGGCTGGAAATACAGACAAGTTAACGCGGAATGAGCTTATTGACAGCATACAAAACTCAACAGCACGAATGCTACTGATTGTTTTCTCTCAAGAAGCAATTCAGCGGCATCCCACTCATCATCACCCACATTGAGCTCCTTAGAATCAGATGAAGACAATAATAATTGCTCTTTCAGGTCGGGAGAAATCACAAAGCAAGCTCACTGAGCAGAACCTGGAAAATCTCAAGAGCCGAGAGAGAGGACAAGAGAAAGGGGGATCACCCGTCTGCAAGGTGCAGGCTCTTGGACGGAGAAAACCGCCAAGTGAGAGCGGAGTTTAAGGAGAAGAAAAGTTTTGCAGGGCACACAGCCAGCACCATCAAAAGCCACACGTGCACTCTCCAAACAACACAGAAAAGTCTCCTGTAATGTAGCAAGGCACAGATGCACGCACTTTCTGAACTTGATTGCAATATTTCCTAATCTTTTAATTACATCTTCTTTTTCCCTAGTCGAGACAGACATGACAAACAATTGACACAAACATACGCAGAAAGTTTCCTGAAGACAAAAAGCTGGAGTAAAGTGACGTGGATGCCCCTTTATGGTCTTGCTGGCATGCTCTGCTTCATCATATGATGTTCCCGAGCTGATAAATGTAAACACTGTATTAACACTATTCTAGCACTTCCCCATTCATGTGTCTACAGTATTTTATCTGAATTGTGTTATACCAGTAATGTTGGGTGTTGGCTGTGCGGTCTGACTGGATTAACACTTCGAACCAGAAACCATTTAACATTTCATTTCACAGTGTATAATAATCACATAAAATGAATAAAATCAGCTTAAACAGAAATTAGATTGGAAAAAGAATTTATATAAATTGACTTGAAAAATAATAATATTGTCTAGTTCTCACCTGTTTTTTAGTTCTTTCTGTTTTAGCTGCAACAGTATCATGACCTTTGTGTTTTTCCATCATACACAATTAACAGATGAGGCTTTGGTCAGTACGACAGTAGATCTCCTTCAGTTTCTCATGTTCAGAGCAGATCTTCTCTTGGAGCTCTGCACAGGCTTCAACTAACTTGCGCTTCTTAAAGGCAGGAGACTGATAGTGAGGTTGAAGATGATCTTCACAATAGGAGGCCTGACAAACCAGACACGTCCTGAGAGCTTTGTGTTTTCTCCCAATGCAGGAATCACATTTAACAGACATTTCAGTCTTCTTCATTTCCTCCACCACCTCAGCCAGCATGTTATTCCTGCATAAAGCAGGCCTTGGAGTAAAAGTCTCTCTACACTGTGGGCAGCTGTACACACTCTTCTGATCTTCTTTATCCCAGAAGCCATTAATACACACCTTACAGAAATTGTGGCCACAGGGAGTAGTCACTGGATCCTTCAGGAGATCTAGACACACTGGACAGCTGAACTGATCCTGATCTGTGGAAATACCAGCCTCAGCCATTTTCTGTGAGTCTTACACTGAGAAAGCAAGAGAGAATGAGAGTGAGAGGGAAAGAGTGAGAGAGAGGGAGGGAGGGAATGAGTAAGGGAGGTACAAAGGGAGGGGCAGAAGGCAAGCCACTTTGAGTTTCTTATGTTTCGTTTCCTTTGAAATGAGCTTTCTGGTTTTGTTTGTGGTGTAGAGTGAGAGAGATAGTGGGTGTGGCTTTAAATACACAGTTCAGGTGTATAGAATTTTTATAGTGTAAATGAGCTTACAGGTGGACTGAATATTGATTTCCTATAAATATCTGTTTCATGATAACATATTGCATATTTGAATGTGTTTATATCATCACTGGAATGTTTCTGTATAAAAGCGTAATTGACATCACGGATTCATTCAACATCAGAAGTGACACCTTTATGTCACTAAAGTAAATCTGAAACAAATTTATTAACAAAAACAAATTACAAAAGTACAAAAGTAAGGGTTGTCAGCTTATTGAATCTAAATACAACTAGTGAGCAAAATATTTCTGACTATAAAAGTAAGTATTGTTAGTTTGCTTTTCCATTTCTCTTTTGATCTATTGTCCATTCTGGACCTGCCTTTTGTTTCATTCTCCTCAAATCTTTACTTCTTATTTTAAATATATCAGGTAAATCCCTAGCAAATGAACAAATGAAGTGATCATAGACTCAGCAGGTAACATTACTCTTTATAAAATTCAGCAATTTCTATATTCACTGTAGTCTTTTTTCATAAACAAAACACAGAAAAATGCAGCAGTCTGAGAAAGTTTTATTTCAAAAAACTTCAAAAAAGAAACAAAAAAATACACACAATTTTTGGAATCATAGTACATTTTTCATATTACTTCATATTACTAAATATTGTAAAAGGAGTTAATAGCATTTCATTGTTCTGCAAACATTCTACATTCTGGGATAAAAGATTATTTATGTAAATTATTTGTGAATAGAAATCTATAATTGTTTAGTGTTAAAGCTTCTGGACACAGCAATGTCACTGTAGATTTCATTTCACTAAACCCATTTACATTTCATGTTTACGTTTATAACATTTTATGTTCGATCACACAAAGAAATAGATAAATCATAACTCTGTATCCAGAACCCAGCGTATAGAGGCTGAGTGAATGTGGTGTGGACTTTGTGGAGGAGCCTCATCGTGTCAGTGACGCTGTAGAAGGACAGAGTTCCTGCACTGTGATCCACATACACTCCTATTCTGGAGGATGCTGGACCTTGGAGCTCAGTCTTAATTTTGTTGTGCCAGAAAAAGACCGAGGAAGAAGAACACTGCAGACTCCAGGACTGACTGTTGAGTCCAAACCCACACTCATAACCCCGTCCTTTCCTGCTGATCTCTTTATATGAGACTGATATGTCGACATCACCGGTCCACTCCACCTCCCAGTAACAGCGTCCACACACACTCTCCTTACACAACACCTGAGGCCTGCAGTCAAATCTCTCTGGATGATCAAAGTATCGCTGTTTTGTCATTCTGTGCGTCACCACTCTGTTGTTCTCAGACAGAACGAGTTCAGGATGTATTGTGTTTGGATCCAGAGTCAGATAACAGAAATCTAAAGTAATAAAATGTCCACAGGTTAGATTTTAATCACAGGATTTATAATGTGTGTGTGTTGTACACCTACACTGCAGAAAATCTTCTCTGCTCTTTGGTTCTGAGAATAAATGTTTCTGAGCTGCTGCAGCTGTGGAGACAGACACAAAATAAACATGGAAAAATGATGCGCAAAAAAAGCATGAAAAAAAACGTAAAATTTGATTCTTCACTGCTCAGTTCATCTCAACTGTACATTAGTGGACCAGTGCAAATGCTCATAGTTTGAGGATGTAAGGTAAGATAAGGTGCAGGTGCACTATGGCTCTGAATCTTGTGAGTTAATGTAATGCAATGAACACAACAAAGTGTGTTAATGGAAAGAAACTGTTTGTTTTTTTTAAACTAATTTCTGCATGAGGGAAGTCCCTCAAAAAGATTGTGTCCAGGGTGAGAGGGGCCAGCCACTATCTTAACTGCCCACATCAGGGCACTGGAAGTGTACAGGTCCTGAAAAGGTGGCAAAATGCAGCCAATCACCTTCTCAGCAGAGTGAAGGCTGTCTGTTTTTGTCTGTTTTTTGAATATGGATTCGATAATGGAGATGTAGAAGTGCTCCATCATTGTCTTTGGTAGTTTGAACTAGTTTAGCTGCCACAGAAAGTACAACATCTGTTGCGTGTTTTAATTAAAGAGTATATGTGCAGCGGCCACTTGAGGTCCCAGGTGATGATGGTTCCCAGGAAACGGAAGGAGTCCACAGTATTAACTGGGGAGTCAAGTTCAAATTCAAATTTTATTTGTATGTGACAAATAAAGTTCAATTTGAATTTGAATTATAGGTGAAGGTGGTGCTGGGTTCTTCCTAAAGTCTCCAACAACCTCCACTGTTTTCACAGCATTAAGCTCCAGGTTGTTCTGACTGCCCCAGGTCACCAGATGGTCAATCTCCCTCGTGTAGGCAGACTCATTCCCATCAGAGATGAGTCCAAAGAGGGTGGTGTCATCCACAAACTTCAGTAGTTTGATGGACTGCTGACTGGAGGTGCAGCTGTTGGTGTACAGGAGCACAGCCTTGTGGGGAACTGGTATTGATGGTCTATGAGTTACAGACATGTTTTTCCAGTCTCACATGCTACTTCCTGTCAGGCAGCAAGTCTGTGACCCATCTACAGGTGGAATGAGGCACATTCAGCTTTAAGAGCTTGTCCTGTAGCAGAGTTGGAATAATAGTATTGCAAGCAGAATCAAAATCCACAAACAGGATCCAAGCATAGGTCCATGTTAATTGCATCATCTACAGAACTTTTGGCTCTATAGTCAAACTGCAGGGTCTGTGATGGATTTGAGGTGGGGCAGCATGAGGTGTTCAAAGCAATATCATTACCACAGATGTCAGAGCAACAGATCTGTACTCATTAAGTCCTGACATCATGTGTTTTCTGGGGATTGGAATAATTTTGGAAGTCTTGAAGCAGGCTGGAACATGGCATGTCTCCAGTGAGGTGTTAAAGATGTCTCTAAATATTAGTGTATTTACCTTGTGGTCGGATTTTGTTTAATTCCTGCTCACAGATTTTGTTGACTCGTTTTTTCAGACCTGAGAGAGATTTCCTCACTTCATCAAATGAGAGATTGAGAATGAAGCTGGGTGAGTCGTCACATCCAGGAGAAACACATAGAGATGGGAAACTCTACAGGGAGGAAATACATCGTAGAAAAGTGTAAGAGATGAATGAATGAATGAAGGAATGAATGAATATCAGTCTGAATCAAAACAAAGATACACTTGTGATCTCAGACAGGAACATTTCTTCTTGCTGTAATGAGCTTTTAGGAGGAAACTTTGTGAGGAACAGCGCCCTCTGTAGATCAGACAGTGAGTGTTACCTGGAGGAAGTGGATGTGATCGGGTGTGTGTGAAAGCTCCTCCAGCTCAGTGACTCTCCTCTTAAGATCAGCAATCTCCTGCTCCAGTTGATTCAGGAGTCGTTCAGCTCGACTCACTTCAGCTTTCTCCTGACTTCTGATCAGCTCCATCACCTCAGAGCGCTTTTTCTCCATGGAGCTGATCAGCTCAGTAAAGATCCTCTCACTGTCATCTACTGCTGCCTGTGAACGCCTCTGTTAGAACACATACATAAGATTAAATTCCATTTATAGATCAGCACTTTTTTTTACTGTGACCCTATATTATTCATATTGTGGTAATAGTTGTGTGTATGTGTTTCCTCCTCACCTTAATAATGTCCACAGTCTGTTTCAGCTCCTGCACCTTCTTCTGCTTCTCCTGGATCCTATGCTGGGATTTCATCTGCTCCCCCTTTAGCTCATTCTGAGACCAAATAAAATGTTTTGTTATTTCTGAATCAGGAGTTCTGCATGTTAATAATAACTACAACTAAATAGTTAAACTTCCTGTAACTTTCTGTACATCCCCAGCTTTATGTTTCAGCACTTCTAAAGAAGATTCCATATCAAGGGGCTTTGTGTAGACCATACTAAACATTTTCTCACTTGAAAATCAGTGTGGTTGATAATTCCCTTTTGAGGGAACTCAATGCTGTATCATGGCTGATGCTATAGCAACACTCCTTGTGGAATGGTGTCTAAAGCTCCGTGTGAAATCACACCACTATTTTGGCTAAGGAGGTCATGTGGTGAAGCAGAACACACCAGTAAGACCATAAAGGGCATCTACGTCATATTACTCCAGCTTTCTTTGTATTCAGGAAGCGATCTGTGTATGTTGGTGTCAATTGTGTTGCAAATCAGAGGACTGGTTTGCAATAATAATCCTGAAGGATGACTATCTTTGACATAGGCATTTTGCCAGA
Source organism: Hemibagrus wyckioides (assembly GCF_019097595.1). Lineage (NCBI taxonomy): Eukaryota > Metazoa > Chordata > Actinopteri > Siluriformes > Bagridae > Hemibagrus > Hemibagrus wyckioides. The sequence continues at coordinate 2,446,520 of NC_080726.1, forward strand.
GAACAGGAGACTCGCCAGGTTCGGTTTTAGGGGCAAATCATTCCGGTGCAGGGTTCTCTCTTTTGGCTTTGTTTTTTCACTGCTCACTCTCACAAAGTGCATGGAGGTTGCTCTGGCATTATTGCACCACAGGGCAATGACTGCTTCATCTGGTTTTAGATGAAGGACAATGCAGACAATCATTGAGATGCTCTTCTTGCCCACCTGAGGTCCCTTGGCCTCCAGGGAAGTGTGTGCTTTCTCATTGTCAGAGAACCACCTTCTTGGGGTAGTTTGAGATTCACCCATGATGCGGGCATGTCTGTTTCCCACTCGGGTGGATTCCATCCTTTGTGCTGTAAAGGACATCTGCTCAGAATGGCATCTCCACCTGCAGGTGCTGGAACACATATGGCCATTTTTGGCCGGGGGGAAGTGGCTTTGTTCAGCTCTGGGGAGTCGATCTACTGTCCACTGTGGCTTCCTCTTTTTATCAGCCACTCTGGGGCTGGAAACCATGGTGCAGACATAGCCTAGGCTCCATTTGTACACTATTCTCTGCTAGCACTGCCCACAGGGGCCCGAGCCAGGGTATTATCATCGGAAGGATCTGTCTCAGGGCCTTCTTTGGGGGGCACCCTCTGGTCTCTCACTTTCTGCATGGCATCTGAGGCTTTACTGCTGAGCTGAGACCATGTCTCCCCTCCATAGACCTAACAGTGATCCTTGAGCGGCTGTTCCAAGCCCCTTTTGAGCCAAAGGAGTCTCTGAGGAGACTCCATTGAGAAGTTTATGACCCTAGAAACATATGTTTTTAGATTTGGCCTCCCTAATAATGATAGGAGTTCAGTAGGCCCCCTCCTGCCTAGAGTTTGCTCCTGACTGCTCATGACCAATGCTGCCCTCCATCTCATGGTGGGATATGTTCCCGATGGCCTCATAATGAACGACCGTAAGGTTTTTCTGCAAGCCTTCTGCCCACCATCCCACAAGCTAGTGAAGCAGGAGAGACTACACCTGCTGTCCCCTGTTCAGGCTGTCAGCACTTACATCCATTGCACTGCTTTGGTGTCTGCAACAAAAGCAATCAGGCCTCCAAGCAGTGCATTGCGCTGGGCAGTGGTGGCCTATGAGGTGCACTGTGTGTCAGGATATTTGTGCTGTGGTGGGTTGGTCCTCTCCTCACACCCTTATTGTATATACCTGGATCCCACTCCTTGGGTCTTACACTGCTAGTGGTGCTTGGCTTCAGGCACATTCATGCCCTATTCACGACAGACATCTTTCGGCTTGTGGCGGCGTTAGCATTGATGTTCCCATGCATGGTCATGAGTCAGCAGAGTGAACAGCAGTGGTCTGAGCACATAGCCCTGAGGGGCCCCAGTGATCAGTGTGGTAATCCGAACTGACTGAGGTCTCCCATACAGGAATTCTAAAGTCTATGAACAGCATTCATACATAGGTGTCCTTTCTGTCCAAGTGTGTAAAGGCCAAAAATAACAATACTTATGTTTTATTGTATTAATTAACCACTGCCTACACGCAGAATCTTCTTGCTGCTTGCACAACTGCCACCTGGTTGCTAAAAGGACTGCCATTTCTTTACCTCCATTGCTGTAGACTGCAGAGGAACACGTGGCCACAGGGCGGGGCAACCCGACCATGCCAAGAGCTATAATCAGTCAGAGTGACAGCACTATTTATTCACCCCCCCTTGGGAAGAGGAGAGAACGTGATGGGGTGTGGTGTCCTCAGGAGGTAAGCTTAGTTTGTCAGGCCATGAATTAACAAATCTGTGTTTTTCCCTTGCAGAGCCATGAATGAGATGGAATCCGACACGCCCTGATTCCACTGCAACCAAAACTTCTTCATTGCTCCACACCAAGGGAAATTTTCACTGCACAAAGCAACCAACTTTAACTGAATAAAATTGCACTACTTTTCTTCAATCCTTGTTTCAGGTGGGTCTGTGTTTTGCCCTCACCAGTTTCTACATGATTTATACGGACAAGTATTTATTCATTTCAAATTTTGTATTAAGCCAGAGCCTTATTGTGCATTTTTTTATTTGTATGGAGCTACTGAACTAGTTTTAATGTTGGATCTGCCAAAAAAAAGTACAAAATGATTTATATAAATTTTAAGGAATGTTGAAAGTGTATGTTTCTGGTTTTTGTACACAGTAGTAAAATGCAGCACTTTGTACCATAACTTCAGTGTTCTGCGATAGACACAAAGCGTTAAAATTTTTAAAAAGTTATTTGACCTGTGTTGTGGTTTGTATTTTTTATTAGACCAAATATATAATAATTAATGAAACAATCTGACTTTTTATGTTCAGCTAAGAAACATTTTTTTATTGTTTGTTACAAAAACAAGACAAAATTTGATTTTAATAAAATCATTTAAGTTGGATGGACTTCAGGTCATATTTGTTAAGCTACCTCATAAAAATGCTTTTGATAGACTGCTTTATTATTTTAATTTGACTTAATTTTTCGAAAATCAATCTAATAGAACAAAACGCAAAAAAATTTAAATGAAAACAGAAAATAATATAAACATCAATGCCTTAAAAACACTGTTACAGAGCTTTAACATGGATCATAAAATGCTATAAGAATGATTGGGTGTTGGCTGTTCAGAGTGCACAGAACTCTCTGCCTTGTTTAACACTTCCTTTCCAAATAGCACTGATTTTGTGTGTTGCCTCCTTATAGTGGTTTAGTCACATAGCCAGTTAATTCAACTGAATCTAAATTATATTAGACATAGAATTTGAATAAACGTACTTGGAAAAGTATAATGATCTCCAGTTCTCACCTGTTTTTTAGTTCTTTCTGCTTTAGCTGCAACAGTATCATGACCTTTGTGTTTATCCATCGTACACAAGTAGCAGATGAAGCTTTGGTCAGTACGACAGTAGATCTCCATCAGTTTGTCATGTTCAGAGCAGATCTTCTCTTGGAGCTCTGCACAGGCTTCAACTAACTTGTGCTTTTTAAAGGCAGGAGACTGATAGTGAGGTTGAAGATGATCTTCACAAAATGAAGCCAAGCAAACCAGACAGGAATTAACAGCTTTGCGTTTTCTCCCAATGCAGGAATCACATTTCACAGACATTTCAGTCTTCTTCATTTCCTCCACCACCTCAGCCAGCATGTTGTTCCTGCGTAAAGAAGGCCTTGGACTGAACGTCTCTCTACACTGGGGGCAGCTGTACACACTCCTCTGATCTTCTTTATCCCAGAAGCCATTAATACACACCTTACAGAAATTGTGGCCACAGGGAGTGGTCACTGGATCCTTCAGGATATCCAGACACACTGGACAGCTGAACTGATCCTGATCTGTGAAAATACCAGCCTCAGCCATTTTCTGTGAGTCTTACACTGAGAAAGCAAGAGAGAATGAGAGTGAGAGGGAAAAAGCGAGAGAGAGGGAGGGAGGGAATGAGTAAGGGAGGTACAAAGGGAGGGGCAGAAGGCAAGCCACTTTGAGTTTCTTATGTTTCGTTTCCTTTGAAATGAGCTTTCTGGTTTTGTTTGTGGTGTAGAGTGAGAGAGATAGTGGGTGTGGCTTTAAATACACAGTTCAGGTGTATAGAATTTTTATAGTGTAAATGAGCTTACAGGTGGACTGAATATTGATTTCCTATAAATATCTGTTTCATGATCATATATTGCATATTTGAATGTGTTTATATCATCACTGGAATGTTTCTGTATAAAAGCGTAATTGACATCACGGATTCATTCAACATCAGAAGTGACACCTTTATGTCACTAAAGTGTATCTGAAACAAATTTATTAACTAAAACAAATGTACAAAAGTAAGAGTAGTCGGCTTATTGAGTCTAAATACAACTAGTGAAGAAAAAATTATTAACGTTTTAAAGTATTTTTATTAAAATATTATAAAAGTAAGTATTGTTAGTTTTGATTTTTCCTTACCAGTGGCAGCAGTTATTTGTTTGCTTTTCCATTTCTCTTTTGATCTATTGTCCATCCTGGACTGTCTTTTGCTTCATTCCCCTCATGTTTTTACTTCTTCTTTTGTATATATCAGGTAAATCCCTAGCAAATTAATAAATGAAGCGACAGTAGACTCAGTGTCACAGGCTCCACCCCTCGTCAGCGCACTCGCGCTCCTTACTGTAATTGATTGCACCTGCTCCTTGTTTTCTGTGCACGCGCTCTCCTACTTAATCTCCTCTCCTTCACCCGTTTAACTCCTCCGTCTGTTCGTGCCTGTCATTCCGCTACAGTTCGCCCGTTACACTTAGCAGGTAACTTTTTTCTTTTCTTTTTTTTACATTATGTCCTACTGCATGGAGCTATTAAGCAACTGATTTATAAATTCAGCTATTTCTATCTTCACTGTAGTGGGGGTTTTTTTTAATTTTTTTTATTTAATGTCTACTAGCAGCAACACAAAGATCCAGCAGAAAGTTTTATTTCTAAACAAACACAAAAAAATCCACACTTTTTTTGGAAACATAGTACATTCTTCACATCACTATAATAAATCTTGTAAAAGGAGTCAGTTTAATAACATTTCTTTGTTCTACAAACATCCAACATTCTGTGATAAAAGATTTATTAATTAACTTTTGTGACTAGAAATCTATTTATAATTTTTTAGTGTTAGTTTCTAGACAAAGCAATGTCACTGTAGCCTCTAGATTTAATTACATTAAACCCATTTTCAAACATTTTATTTTCGATCACACAAAGAAATTCCCTATCCAGAACCCAGCATATAGAGGCTGAGTGAATGTGGTGTGGACTCTGTGGAGGAGCCTCGCTGTATCAGAGACGCTGTAGAAGGACAGAGTTCCTGCACTGTGATCCACATACACTCCTATTCTGGAGGATGCTGCTGAGCTTAGTCTTAATGTTGTTGTGCCGGAAAAAGACAGAGGAAGAACACTCCAAGACTGACTGTTGAATCCAAACCCACACCCATTACCCTCTCTTTTCCTGCTGATCTCTTTATATGAGACTGATATGAAAACATCACTGCTCCACTCCACCTCCCAGTAACAGCGTCCACACACACTCCTTACACAACACCTGAGTCCAGGAGTCAAATGTCTCTGGATAATCAGAGTATTGCTGTTCTGTTCCACTGCGTGTCACCACTCTGTTCTTCTCAGACAGGATGAGTATAGGATGTTCTGTGTTTGGATCCAGAGTCAGATAACAGAAATCTAAAGTAAAAAATGTCCACAGGTTAGATGTTAATCACAGGATTTATAATAAGTGTAAGTAACTCTTTTTCTGTCCTCCTAATGCTGATCTAAAAAAATGGATCTGATTTATATAAACAATGCAGATATTTAACACTCTGTGTGTGTTGTACACCTACACTGCAGAAAATCTTCTGTACTCTTTGGTTTTGAGGATAAAATCTTCTGAACTCCTGCAGCTGTGGAGACACAGAGATTAGAAATGTCAAAAATGTCATGTTTGGCATCTGTTCAGATTTGTAACTTTAATGCATCAACAAAAATAAAATTAACAAAAAAACAAAGTTATTAATTGTGGAGTATATCGTGTGGTAAACCTTCATTTAAGCACAATGTGTTGCTTTAGATTGACAATTGTCGAATTTTGAAGCGGATGTTAGTGGATTAGAGAGATCCTCTTGAGAACCCAAAACAACACGTTGATGGTTAACTGATTAGTTGGTTGATTGACTTATGATAGTCATAATTATAGTCATAATCATAATGTCAAAATTATCATAATGTAAATCACAATTGTCATAATTATGATTGTGTTATTGTTCATAAGTGTTTATGTGAAACTACTAGATTTGTGGAACATGAACAATAGGTAACTTAGCCATGTGAATGCTAATTTGTGTGAGATTCATGTGATGTATTTGCAATTCATTACAATTTAAAGACAATTTTAAAAGATACTTATTGCACTGTCTGTATACACAGGTCAGGTTTTTTTTTTGGTATTGAATTAAGAGAATGTGGATTACTTAATTTAAGATGGCGAGCCACCCCAGGATTTAACCTCAACATGAGAAGAGGAGGAATAAAGATATCTTTACAGCTACTTTCCAACTTGGTGAAGTAATTTTCATTGGTAGGATTTTGGATTTGCACTTGCACATGAGTGGAAATCAATTTGGATCACCCCAGGGACAAAACTTTTAGTAGGTTTGCAAAACTGTTTCTAGAGACTGATGTCAGTGTTTTGGTTGGTCATTTTCATTGTCTCATACAGTGGAACCTCACTTAATGAGCATTATTCATTCCCGTATCTTACTCGTAATGCGGAACACTTAAGCGAAACAATTTTTTCCCATAGGAATCAATGTAAAATATGATAATGCACTAAAAGGAAGCACATGCTACAGTAGTTTGTAGCAAGCCAGAAAGGAGAGCAGCTGTAGTTGATATTCTGTGAGTCTAAAAAAAAATTGGAACCCACATTGGTAGTATCACAGATAGTTTGCCTAGTTCAATTTGTATATTGTTGAGGTTGAGAATGTAAAGGTTGAGAACTCGGCAAGACTCTTCTCTTTCTACCTTACAACAGTCTAGGAAAATCTTATACAGCCTACTGCCCCCTGCATCTGAAATACTGCCACTCTATGTGCAAAGTCTTCAGCTGTAGTTTACCTCAATGTCCTAGACTCAGCTTTTGATAGCGTGGAGGATGGTGACGACCTTTTTGCCAAGTTCCTAAATACATTGCAGGATGCAAGAGAAAAGCCATCCATGTACTTGCAATATTTGCACACTAGTCTCCTCAAACTATGGGGTAGGTGGTATTTCTGTTGATGACATTGACCGACAACTCCTGAAACAATTCTGTCAGGGTTGCTTTCGACAACACGCTAATAACACACCTTCATCTCAAGCATAAGAAAAGCCAGCCCTCCATTTCCTGAGTTACTCTTTCAGTTGAACAGCCAAGAGAATAAACATCTGACAAAAGAAAGTCGCATTAGGCAGCATCTGGGTGCACAAAGGCAAAAGGCCAGCTCTTATGTTGTGACTGCACATTCCCTTGAACCAGAGCACACAGAGATGTCAGAAGCAGCTGAGACTGCTAAATTAAAAACCAAGTCGCGAAGCTCCAAGGTCAGCTTGCTAAACAAAAACCCAAACTAACAAAGGAAACCACGTCTCCAATGACTGACGCTGTTCTTGAATTAAGGCAACAGGTTACGCTACTCCAAGTCAAATTACGAAACTTAAGGATCAGAAGAGTCCAAAGCCAAAGGGTGACTTAAGTGAAACCATGTGTAACATCCCAACGTGAACCCTCCCCAGAATGCTAATTACTCACGTGACTCGCCCATTGTTTTCCCACGGATTTAAATACCCCATGCACGCATTGTTTTACGCGAAGTATCGTCCTCACGTGACCTACTGAGCGTTTCTGTGTTTGAGATTGATATTGTGTATGATCCTTGCCTGTTTTCCACGTCTGATTCTTGCTTTGCCTCTGATATTGATTTCCGTGTATGACCCTGCCTGTTTCTCTGACTGCACGCTTAGTTTTGTGCTTTTGGTTTTGTTTTCTCGTCCCAGTAGTTTTCCGGTTTTGACTCGCGTTTATTTTTTGACTTCGATTTTTTGACTTCGATTTTTTGACTTCAATTTAGCCTGTGTGTTTATTAATAAAGATCCGCTTATGGATTCGATTCCTGCAGCCTCCGGCTCATCCTTACACCATGCAACTGTGCTTAAATCCTTTTCAAGCGAGTACTCTTGCTGCTGTTCAGAAGTCGCATGACCTTGATACTGGATCCCAAGTAACCAGCAAACGGTCAAACAGTATAACAAAGTAAGGCTCACATTTCCAAGGGATTTTCTTGGGTCAGATGTCAAAGTAACAACACTTGCCCAGGTAATTCCAGAAACTCGTAGCACTGCCCAGCCAAATGTGCTAATAGGCACAAACACCCTAGATCTTGCGTATGAGAAATACCTTGAGACAAACAACTTGTTCTGCCCATTTGCTTAGTTTGGTTACAGAGCAGTGGTTAAAACTATTGAACACAGACACTGTCAAAAGGTAGATAGTAGCATTGGAACTGTTAGGCTGCCAGATATTGCCCATGCTGTAGTGCCTGCAGGCCAAGCTGTTGTTTTTGAAGGACTTGTGGGTGTACGAGGCCAAGTAACAGAAACATGGACTGTGATGGAACCTCCTTCATGTTCACCTTTCCCTGGAGGATTGTTAGCTGTTAGGTGTTTGCTAACCTTACCCCAGCGCCCATTGCAAAGGGATCCAACTGTGCTGAAAAAAGAAACTGAGCATGACATTACTATACCAGGAAAAAGTGTAATTGCAGAAGTCCATGCCCTGCAAAAAGTGATGTCAGGTAGGGATGTACTGTCCAACTGTTCACGGCAAAGTTGAACACAGCATTAGATTGAATGATGAAATGCCTTTCAAGCACAGGGCAAGACCTATACACCCCAACAACTTTGAAGCTGTCCGCCAGCATTTAGAGGAATTGCTTGAAGGTGGTATTATCAGTGAATCTGAATCATCTTATTCTTCACCTGTTGTGGTGGTAGGGAAGAAGAATGGTGATGTGAGGCATTGTGTTGATTATCGGAAGTTAAACATGTGGATTATAAAGGATGTATATGCATTACCCAATTTAGAGGAAACCTTTTCGATCTCAAATCTGGATATTACCAGATTGAACTAGAAGAAAAAGCAAAGCCTAAAACAGCGTTTCTCTGTCTGTTTGGATTTTGGGAGTTCAATCAGATGCCTCAAGGGATAACCAATTCTCAGAGCACTTTCCAAAGGCTGATGGAGAAGTGCATGGGTGACATCAACCTTTCAAAAGTCCTGGATTTCTTAGATGATCTAATCGTGTCCTCTGACACCATGGAAGAGCATGAGTGACATCTTCATGTCTTGAATTGCATTAAAGACTATGGATTAAAGCTTTCTTTAGAGAAGTGCAAGTTTTTCCAAATGTCTGTGAGATACCTGGGTCATATCATATCACAGAATGGTGTAGAAACAGATCCTCCAATGATAAAAGCCATTAAAACCTGGCCAAGTCCACAAAATCTGAGTGTTACATTCAAAGCCACTAAATGAACTGTGAGATACCCTCCCTTACAGAAAAACTGCAAGATGAAAAGCAATGCAAACTTATAATTGAACCCCAGAGAACCTTTTGGTGGGCGATGGACACCCAGTTGCCAACAAGCTTTAGAAACACTCATTGAAAAACTCACCACGGTGGAGAAGTAATCTTGATGCGGATGGACTTTTAAGGCATCCTCACATTGCTGAGTCATGACTGATGCTATGGGAATGCTTTTCTGAGAAAGTTGTGTTTGAAGCTCTGTGTGCACACGCGAATTTATAGGCTCGGATGGGACACGTGACAAAGGAAATACGCACCAACAAGTCCATATAAGAGCATCTACATGGCAGCTTAGATCATGGGGTTCACAGGTTGAGTTGGCGGTAGCGGAACAACAGATTGGTCCTTCCTTTTCTCTTGTCCTCTTCCTTCACTCCAATATCCCTGCTTCGGTTTCGCCACCACAGTCAGTGGCTTTGTTGGAGCTCCTTGATGTTTTAACATAAGCTGTCGGTAAGTTAAACTTAAAATTGGCTTGAAGGGGAAGCTAGCACCATCCGCTCTAAGCTTGACGACCACCCTCCCCATGCAGACAACTGCTGTTTTCCCCGATCTCCATGCTGAGATATGGAGGTCCTGAAAGAATCCTTATTCAGCATGCCTTTTTTCCCGGCCTCCTCTAATTATTTAGCCATTGTGGGGCTTGAACATTATGGTTATGCAGCAATGCCCAGGGTTGAAGAGATGCTTGTGAGCTATGTCTCCTCTACATCATCAGCATGGAGGAGGCTGACGCTCCCTTCTAAACCATGTAGAGTCACTTAAGCCCTTGTGGGGAAGACCTACACGGCAGCAGGCCAAGCTGGTGCATCCCTGCACACCATAGCGGTTTTGAAGGCCTACCAAGCTGACCTGCTGAAAGAGCTTGACTGTGGTGAGGGATTTAACCCTGAGACAGTCTCTGAGCTATGTCGAACCACAGATCTCGCACTCCATGCCACAAAGCAGACAGCCCACTCCATAGGCCATTCTGTGGCTGCGTTAGTTGCCACTGAAAGGCACCTGTGGCATAATTTAACAGGGTTTAATGGATTAAGGACAAAGATAAATCCTTTCTTCTAGACGCCCCGATTTCACCTCAGGGCCTATTCCATGATGCAGTGAGCATGGTCGTTGACGGGGCCCCAAGAGTCTGCCCCCTGCCAACCCCCCTACCCCTATCAAAGTCTAGGGAGGCCAGTCAGCATGCTCGGGCCCAGGCCCGTAAGGCGAGACCTGACCTTAGGTCTGTCGTTTCTGCCAGGCGGGCCAAAACGGATTTCTGACACCTGAGGGCTAGGGTTCATAGGAGCATCCTTTCTAGGATGGTTTCTCCTACCTCCTGCCCCACTAACTCGTTTCGGGGGTCAGTAGGGTCCACCTTTGCTCGCTTTTCCTTCATGAATCTATCCCTCTGGTCTGTGCCTGCCAGCTTGCTGTTTCAGGGAGCCAGAGAGTCCAGCACAAGGTTGACACCTATTTACCAAGTGCATGGATGCTATTGCCTGGATGACAGGCTCATCCTGGCGCAGTCGAAGGCCATGGCAGCCAGTCATCAAGATGCTGTGCTTGCCCATATGAGGTCTCTAGGCCTCAGGTTGAACCCAGAGAAGTGTGTACTTTCTCCTTCTCAGAGAACCACCTTCTTGGGGGTAGTTTGGGATTCCACCACAATGCAGGCATGTCTATCTCCTGGTGGCTTCCATACTGTCAGCAGTCAATGCTATTCGACTAGACCAAAGCTTCTCTGTCACCAAGGCGCAGAGAGTGCTTGGCCTCATGGTGGCAGCAGCCAATGTTATCCCTGTGGCTCTGCTTCACATGAGGCTGTTCCAGCTCTGGCTCAGAGGTGTGGGCTTTCACACGCCGCAGGCTTCATACTCTTCTTATGTGGAAAAGACCCCTTTTGCTTACCTTGGGTCCCACACAGACAGCACGCTTTCGGGCTGGGGAGCAGTCTTGAACGGCCACCCCACCCAGGGTCTCTGGGAGGGCTCTCAACTCTCATGGCACATAAATTGCATGGAGATGTGGCCGTGTTTCTAGCATTGAAACACTTTCTCCCACAACTCAGGGGCTACAATTCTGCAGGTCTACAATTCTGCAGATGGCGCCTCCCCTCCTGGGACCTTTCTGTGGTCCTAGAGGGGCTGCTGGAAGCTCCCTTTGAGCCCACGGAGTCATCCTCTGAAGTTTCTGACCCCAAAGATGGCTCTGCTCTTAGCCTTGATCTCCCTTAGAAGGGTAGGAGATCTGCAGGCTCTATCAGTCACCCCCACCTTCTTAGAATTTGCCCCTGGCATGTCCAAGGCTATCCTGCACCCCAGGATGGGACATGTCCCCAAGGTGCCCAGGATGGCCAATCGTCCGGTCATCTTGTAGGCCTTCTGTCCTCTACCCCATGAGCCAGCGGAACAGGAAAGGCTGCACTTGCTTTGCCTAGTAAGGGCCCTGAGAACTTATGTCCACCTCTTGAGATTGTGGTGTAAGTCCTCCTTCCTGTTCCTCTGCTTTGGGAGCCAGAACAAGGGTAATCTGGTCTCCAAGCAGTGTTTGGCACACTGGGTAATAAAGGCCATTACCCAGGCCTATGAGGCATGTGGTATTGCTTTGCCTCTAGTTGTTAGAGCTCACTCTAGGGGTATCGCGTCATCCAGTGCCTTGGCTAGGGGTGTTTCCCTCCAGGAAATTTGTGCTTCAGCAGGCTGGTCCGCTCCGCACACCTTTAACAGGTTCTATAACCTGGACCTGGACTCCACTCCAGGGTCCCAGGTTCTTCAGGGCTAATTGATGTCCTTTTTCTGGTTTGCTTGTGCTCTCTCACAGCCCCTGGGACAGACATTGCCCGGCATGTGGTGGCGTGGGTATTGATGTTCCCATAGCATCAGTCATGATGCAGCATTGAGTTCCCTCGAAAGGGAACTACAGTAATATCTCACACATCCGCGAGGTTACGTTCCAGGACCCATCGTGAATGATGAGGTTTCGCAGATGTGCGGTGGAGTCACTAAAAATACTCCCAAAACACTTTAATTTAATTTAAAAGTTAGCTTAATACATTACCCTTAAAAGTACAGTATCACCTGTATGAAAACCAAGGAAAAATCACTGAGATCGCTTATTCATAGAATATACGCGCGTGTTAACCAAATACAAGGTGTGGAGAGATGAACTGCAACATCACGCGTACAAAGCATCGTAGCTATCAGCCAATCAGCAGCTAGGTAAAACTGTTAATGCTCTGTGATTGGCTACTTCCAACCCTTCCAGCCAGTAGCGCATCGTAATGGCTGTACTATACTGTATGTACGTGATCTCAGCGACGTTCAATATCATTAAAATAACATTTATATTTTATTTATATTGATATTTTGTTGATTTTATTTTACTGATATTTATATTACTAAATTAATAAACTAAATTTTTCTTAATAATTTCGCATTAAAAAGCATGAAATTGTATAAATGACCATGAAATTAGCCGTAAACAGGATTTTGCGAGGAAAAATTCACAGATGCGAATTAGTTAGGTTCCAATGAAAATTTTGCGGATCAGTAAAGTCGGAATCATGAGACACCGATCTGCAAGGTATTACTGTACACCAGGTCACGTATGTAACCCAGTTCCCTGAAAAGGGAACAAGATGCTGCGTCGCTTGACACACCCCGGCCATCCACTCACGCTTCCTTCAGACAAATAAAAGCTGGAGTGATGTGACGTAGATGCCCTTATATGGACTTGTTGGCATGTATTCCCTATATAAAATGGTGTGTGCACACACAGAGTTTCAGACACAACTTCCTCAATTAAGCGTTCCCATAGTGTCAGTCATGACGCAGCATCTCGTTTCCTTCTCAGGGAACCGGGTTACATACGTAACCAGGTGTAGTTTGTGAAGCTGCTGACACTAGCTGTTTTGCTTTTGTCGAGTTTCTCTCTGTCATGGGTCACATGAGAAAAGAGCGGACTCTTGTTAGATCTCGTTTTTACTGGCCACAGATGGCCATTGACATCGAGACTAAAATCTTAACCTGTAGCCGCTGTGTATGTAGAAAAGTAAACGTTCAAGCCTCTCCAACTAGTGCACGTGGACTTTCTGTCAATGGAGCCGGATCGAAATAACACTAAGGATATCTTGGTGATAACTGATTTCTTCACTAAGTATGCAGTGGCGGTCCCTACTCCAAACCAAAAAGCTCTCACTGTTGCTAAGAGCCTGTGGAAAAACTTCATCGTTCATTATGGAGTACCTGAAAAACTTCACAGTGACCAATGACCTGATTTTGAGTCTAAGATGATAAAAGAATTTTGTGACATGGCTGGTATAAAAAAGTCAGAACAACCCCATACCACCCTAGGGGAAATCCTGTTGAATGTTTCAACCGTACACTTTTAGGTATGCTGGGTACCCTAAAGGCTCTGGAGAAAACACAGTGGAAAGACTTTGTCAAACCGCTTGTACATGCATATAATTGCACAAAGCATGAGACTACAGGGTTTACACCCTATGAACTTATGGAATACTGTCTGTCCTGTACTGTATGTCTATTGTTGGAAACTTTTTCCTTGTCAAAGCAGAGACCAGGAGATGCTGGGATATCTTTCAAGCAGATGTTACTCTTTATTGAGAACTCACTGTGCGTCGCTGTAGTCATCCAAGTCTGACTATAGTTTCAGCACTGTAGAATTTATACTTTTCCAGGGGGAGGGATACATAGAGTTGGAGACAATCTAAACAAAGCATGCAACTGCAGTACAGGAATCAGCCCAGTAACGGAATTTCCCCAGCCCTGAGCTCATCAGCATAACAGTGTTGTTCAAATGCATAGGTGCTAATCCAATCAGCCTGACAGTATCACCCAGACCTTCACATTATCACAGAGACAAAGGCACAGCCTGGTCTTGAGATTAGCATTCACATTTAACCTGGGACCCTGCCCAGTGGTCAGGAAGTACATACAGACAAAAGGTTAATGTCTCAGACACCTGGGCTGCCAGACTTGATCTTCTTAGAATGTCATCATCTTTACCTTAAAATGTAAAACCCAATGTACATAACTTTTTAGTTTATATACTATTACGTTGGAACCTAGATTTAACATTTTATAAATTTGTAATCCAACACTATATACATATATACCCTGCTTTACTTTATTTATATTTATTATATTTTATTCTATTTTTATTCTATTTTATTTTTACCTACTGTGTTTTTATATTTTATATTTCATATTTTTCATATAATTTGTATTTTTATATTTTATATTTCGTATTTTTATATTTTATCCTTGTCTTTTTTTCTGTCCTTATTTCTTTTCCTTTTTCCTTTTTCAAGGGTCAAGACAGTCATGTAAGCATTTCACTGCATATCATACTGTGTACGATTATGTATGTGACAAATTAAATTTGAATTTGATTCTTGGCCGTTCGTGCAGATGTGTTTTTCTGAGCTCTGCCAAGGTGACCTAAAATTTCGCTACATTTTCTCTATTTTTATCTTAAATCCAATCCTCTATTATAACTTCTTATAGTATCTTTAGTAGCTGATAGTATTCCATAATATTCTCATTCCAAACACTTTTTATATCGCTAGTTTTATTTGTTTTCCAGAACACCCGCTTATAGCCGGTTAGCCCATTAGTATAGCCAACCCATTAGCCCGGCTACCACAAGTTTGTTTACGTTTTTCACACCAATTATCTCTGTTGTACTACTGCTCTTAAACACTGTCAGTTGTGGGTTTGCCTTTGAGTGCAGGTGAACATTCGTTTGAGCTGCACTCAGTGGACCTACAAGTGAAGCAGGCCCAGCTGCGACAGCGGAAAGCAGTGCTGGAAGCATCTCGGACTGACGCTTACCTGTCCCAGGTAAATTCAGGGCGTGAAACAAACTCCCACAACCTCAACTCTGTGTACTTCTCTGCCCAGGCCCAGCACACCAAGGACGCGGCCCATCCAGGTTTCGTTCGTTCCGGCGCTGGGTATCATGCAGTCTGGAGGAAGCAGCAGCGAAAGACATGAGCCAAGCCCTGGGTGAGAACCTCTTCCCCTCTGCCACCACCCGTTTTCAAGATCTTGACCCGCAACCGCTTCGATCCCCTTTGCAAGACGTAGTGTGACATGTTGATCATCCGGTAGGCTAAGGTAAGGTGCACACTCACTGTCTTCCTGGTGCTCGTGCTCTTGATGTCGCTGCACAGGTACCCGCGATCCTGAA
This sequence comes from Hemibagrus wyckioides, assembly GCF_019097595.1. Taxonomy (NCBI): domain Eukaryota; kingdom Metazoa; phylum Chordata; class Actinopteri; order Siluriformes; family Bagridae; genus Hemibagrus; species Hemibagrus wyckioides. The sequence goes on from NC_080726.1 coordinate 2,461,845, forward strand.
CAAGAACATCGGAGCTGTGGTTCTCCATGCTGGCATGAACGACATCAGGCTGAGGCAGACAGAGATCCTGAAGAAGGACTTCAGGAGCCTGGTGGAGAAGACACGCACCACATCGCCCATGACGAGGATCATCGTGTCAGGACCACTTCCCATGTTCCAGCGAGGAATCGAGAGGTTCAGTAGGCTATTTGCTTTTAATGAATGGTTACAGTCATGGTGTCAAGACCAGAAATTACCCTTTGTTGATAATTGGAATATTTCCGGGGAGCATCCTAGGCTCTACCGTTCTGATGGCCTGCAATCAAGCAGAGTTGGAGCAGCAGTCCTCTTGGACAACATCTCCAGGTCACTACGCACCATCTGACTGGTAAGTCATACCTTAGATTACAATTATAATAGCTACTGTTCAACTCACCAGATTGATACAAGTGCACACACAGCTCGTCCTATAGAAACTGTGTCTGTTCCCTGATTAGTGAGATCAAAGGATAAATTCGTTAATAGCCCTCGAAATAATCTAATCACAATTAATCCCGACAAAGGCCAAATAAGTAAACAAAAACAATTTCTAAAGTTTGGCCTTCTGAACATTAGATCCCTTACACCTAAAGCACTTATTGTTAATGAAATGATCTCAGATTATCGTTTTGATGCACACTGTTTTGCCGAAACCTGGCTTAGACCAAATGAATACATTGGTCTGAATGAGTCTACTCCATCAGGATATTCCTATAAGCATGAGCCCCTTCAGACTGGTCGTGGTGGTGGTGTTGCAACCATCTATAATAATTCTCTTACTGTTACTCAGAAAACAGGACCCAGGTTTAACTCATTTGAAGTGCTTATCCTTAATGTTGCACTCACTGACATACATAAAAAATCTCTACTATATCTTGCTCTGGCCACCGTATATAGACCCCTGGGGCCCTACATTGATTTTCTTAAAAAATTTGCACATTTACTCTCAGATCTTTTGATCAATTTTGACAAAGTGTTAATTGTAGATGACTTTAATATATATGTAGATCATGCTAATGATGCTTTAGGACTCGCATTTATAGATTTACTAAATTTCTTTGGGGTTAAACAAAACAGACCAACTCATTGTTTTAATCATACGCTAGATTTAGTTATATCACATGGGACCGATGTCACTGATATAGCCGTTCTACCTCAAAGCGATGATATCACAGACCATACAGAGTGTACAAGTGTAAACTCTACCTGTAGAACATATTAGACATGTCTCTCCATGACCACTAAAGACAGATTCACAAGCAATCTGCCAGATCTGTCTCAACTTCTTACTAGACCCCTAAATGCAGATGATTTAGATGAAGTAACTGACAGCATAGGCATTATTTTCACCAGCACACTAGACACTGTTGCCCCCATCCGACTAAAAAAGGTCAGAGTTAAAACATCTGCACTGTGGTATAATAGTCATACTCACGCCCTCAAGAGAGCAACCCGTAACCTCGAGAGAAAGTGGAGAAAACTAAATTAGAAATTTTAGAATTGCGTATAAAGACAGTATGTCCAGCTATAGACAGGCTCTAAAAGCTGCTAGGGCTAAGCATCTCAGCAAACTGATAGAAATAAACCAAAACAATCCCAGATTCTTATTTAGCACAGTGGCTAGACTAACAAAACCTCTGGAGAGTGTGTTCCATCACAGTTTAGTAGTGAGGACTTTATGAATTTCTTCACTAAAAAATGTATAGTATCATGAACAAAACATTGGATGTTCAACCTTTGACGGCATCCGATAATGTAGTCCAGCCTAAAGCTCCACATTTAAAGCTACAATGCTTTACCGGTATAGGGCAGGAATAGCTATTTAAACTTATCACCACGGCTAAATCAACAACATGTTTGTTAGATCCAATTCCAATTAGATTACTGAAAGAAGTGATACATGCAGCTGGAGAGCCTCTTCTCAATATTATGAATTCCTTGTTGTATCTAGGTCACGTCCCAAAACCTCTCAAGTTAGCAGTTATTAAGCCTCTTCTTAAGAAACCTAAACTAGACCCTAATGAATTATCAAACTACAGACCGATTTCACACCTTCCGTTTATATATAAAATATTAGAAAAGGTGGTGTCAGCTCAAGTATGCTCTTTCTAACATGAAAACAATATCCTTGAAGAATTGCAGACAGGTTTCAGGCCCCATCATAGTACAGAAACTGCGCTAATTAAAATCACAAATGACTTGTTTTTAGCTTCGGACCAAGGCTGCATCTCAATATTAGTCCTGCTTGATCTTAGTGCTGCATTCGACACCATAGATCATAATACTCTTGTAGATTGCTTACAAAATCACACAGGTATGCAGGGACAGGCATCAAAACCAGATGAAATATCTAATTTGTCTAGATTAACTAAGTGTGTTAAAGATATTAAAGATTGGATGACTGATAATTTTCTATTACTAAGTTCTGATAAGACAGAGATATTACTTATTGGTCCAAAAACCAGTACACAGAAGCTCTCACAATTCAGTTTGCATTTAGAAGGATGTACTATTACTACTAGCTCAACAGTGAAAGACCTGGGCGTAATATTGGACAGCAACTTTAAGCAAAGTTAGACATTAGACAGCCGAGTTTAGGAACGTTTTATCTGTATCTGATGCAGAAAAGCTAGTTCATGCATTCATGATTCAGGTGATGTATTTGCAATTCATTACAATTTAAAGACGACTTATTTGGGGTGTTGAATTAAGAGAATGTGGATTACTTCATTTAAGTTGTGGAGTCACCCTAGGATTTATCCTCAACATGAGAAGAGGAGGAATAAAGATATCTTTACAGCTCATCACCACTGTCAGCTTGGTACTTTGCACTGGTAGGATTTTGGATTTGCACTTGCACCTGAGTGGAAAACAATTTGGATCACTCCAGGGACACAATTTTTTGTTGGTTTGCAAAACTGTTTCTAAGACTGATGTCTGTGTTCTGGTTGGTCATTTTCATTGTCTCATATGTATTGTTGTTTAATTGCTGCATATTCATTCTCTATTATTGACAATTTGTGTTTTTGGGTCAGTAACAAAAGAGCATTGTATTTTTAACTTGAGTAGTTGTAACACTGTGACAGTCGCAACCATTTGTTTAATTGTAAATTTTGATAATTTAACTTAAAAAAAAAAACTTAAATAGGAACACTAAATAACACAATATTTGAGATACGAAAATATCTGAGGTTTTCATTTATAATATTTTACTGTTTTTTTTATTTTACATAAAGTGTATACAGTACATACTTTGTCCTTTTTTTGCATGTAAATCTCAGGCAATATATGCTGGTATAATTTATTTGAGGTTGTGGTGGGTTTCCTTTGTTTTGCTTGTCAACCCTGCTCTCCATGCAAACCTAAATACTGGTCTATTATCTGAGTCTATCTCTGCAGGCGTGTCTAAAGAGGAAGCACATGCTACATGTTTGTTTGCTAAATTTATCTTGATGTAATTATATTCAGGCTTGTTACTTGCTTCCTTCTCATTTCTGTTATGATGCATAACAAATGTGTGGTTGTTTACCTTGTGGATGGATTTTTGGTATTAAGACTTCCCATTCATCAGGCATAATCATAAAATATAAATACAGCAGGTCCTCGCTTTACGACGTCCTCGACCTATGGCGTTTCGTGGTTACGTCGCCATCTCCCATAACTTTATTTAGAAAGTCTTGTTCCATCATTCTGACGTACGGCGTTTGCAACGTTAAAACAAATTTCGCGCGGGAACTAGTTGGCGAGCGGAGCGGACGAATACGTAGTCAGGCAGAGCTATACGAGGAAGACGGCTTTGTTTACATTCGCCGGTTGTATGCCATATTGGTTTGTGCTACATTCGCTTTCTTTCGTTTGTGTTGTTTTTCTGGAAACTTTTTGCCCTTCATTATGGCTCCCAAGTGCAAGTCAGACTCTTCTGATGGCAGTGCTTCGAAGAAATGGAAGTGAAATTAGATATAATAAAACGCTCGGAAATGGGCGAAACACCGACGGACATTGGCCGGTTGCTTGGCCTAAGTCGCACGACTGTCTCGACGATCATCGGCGATAAACTTGAACATGTGAAAGGATCTGCTCCTGTGAAATCAACTGTGATTACAAAGCAGTGTAGTAGTCTCATTATTGAGATGGAAAGATTATTAGTGCTTAAAGGTTAAAGGAGTAAAGGTAAGGAATTGTTCTCTTTTTTTTTTATTTATTTCTTATTTTTACTGTACAGTGTTTTTATGTCCTAGATTATGATTTTACCAGTGTTGGCATAGGTGAGTGACATAGGTACTTATGTACAGTATGTGAGTTCGGACTTAAGGCGAAAATCACGTTACTTCACGCCGTAGGAACGGAATTCCGATGTAAGTCGAGGACCTGCTGTAATCATATTTAAGTTATAGAGCGTGTGTTTGTACACCTACATTGCAAATTGTGTTCGTTGATCTTTGGTCCTGAGGGTAAAATCATCTGAGTTGCTGCAGCTGTGGAGACAGAAAAATGGGGTGGAAAAATATCATGAAAAAGATTTTTTTTAAAAACTGATTCCTCACTCAATTGGGCATCTTTCAGGATTTTAATTTAAGGCATCATGTTTAAATAGATTTTGATGAAGTATTGTTAATTTGTCTATTAAATTATTCTAGAATTCTATGTATATCTAATTATGCTAATATTTTGTAATTTTATGCAGTCCTGTTCCTGCTTACAAGTTACAAGTTTCTGATTATTGTTGTTCTATGAATTTTATCACTCTCTTTACTGTGATGCAGAAACAATGATTGCTTGTTTACCTTGTGGACGGATTTTGTTGAATTCCTCCTCACAGATTTGCTCGACTCGTTTTTTTTAGATGTGAGAGAGATTTCCTCACTCCATCAAATGAGAGATGTTGATTGACAGTGAAGCTGGGTGAGTCTTCACATCCAGGAGAGACACAGAGAGACGGGAAACTCTACAGAAAGGAAACACATCATAGAGAAGGGGAAAAGTGTAGGAGAGGAACGAATGAATCTCAGACTGAATCAGACCAAAGACACACTTGTGATCTCAGACAGGGTGAAAGCTCCTCCAGCTCAGTGACTCTCCTCTTAAGATCAGCAATCTCCTGCTCCAGTTGATTCAGGAGTCGTTCAGCTCGACTCACTTCAGCTTTCTCCTGAGCTCTGATCAGCTCCTTCACCTCCGAGCGCTTTTTCTCCACAGAGCTGATCAGCTCAGTAAAGATCCTCTCACTGTCATCTACTGCTGCCTGTGAACGTATCTGTTAGAACACACACACACACACATTCATTTAAAGATAAGCTCTTACAGTGACTCTATAATTTGTGTTTAGGTAAATCTCTCAGTTTCTTCCTCACCTTAATAATGTCCACAGTCTGTTTCAGCTCCTGCACCACCTTCTGCTTCTCCTGGATCAGCTGCTGGGATTTCATCTGCTCCTCCTTTAACTCATTCTGAGATCAAATGAAACACATTTCATTATTTTTGTATCAGGTTATAACTGCAGCTAGATATAATATAACATAACATAATACAAACTAAACAAAACTGTGACATTACCCATTAAGTTGTAAGTTTACATGTAAAACTGAATCAGAATCACTTTATTTATCTAGAGCATTCACCAATATACAGAATACACAATGTGCACAAGATCACCACACACACACACAAACACACACTCATACAAGTACGTGTGGCCGATCTGTGGCTTTTTTCTTTTTTCTGTGTTTTTTTTAACACTGTTCTAGCACTTCCTCAGACATGTCTACTGTATTTTATACAAATAATGTTGGGTGTTGGCTGGGTGGTTAACCGGATTAACCGGATTAACCCTTCTAACCAGCAACCATTAAACGTTTTCATTTTACTGTCTATGACAATCACGTGAGATTAATTAAATCAGCTAAAACAAATAAATTATATTTAAATTATTCAGATTAGATTAATAAATTAATCTAAATTATATTAAAAAAATAGAATTTGTAGAAACTGACTTATATTGCCTCACCTGTTTTTCAGTTCTTTCCACTTTAGCTGCAACAGTATCATGACCTTTGTGTTTATCCATCGTACACAAGTAACAGATGAAGCTTTGGTCAGTATGACAGTAGATCTCCTTCAGTTTGTCATTTCATTTCATTTCATTGCCTATCTCAGGAGTCATCGGGCATCAAGGCAGGATGCCAACCCATCACAGGGCACACACAAAATCCGGGCAATTTAGAGACTCCAATCAGCCAAGAAGCATGTCTTTGGACTGTGGGAGGAAACCGGAGCACCCAGAGGAAACCCACCAAGCACGGGGTGAACATGCACGCTCCACACACACAGTGAGCGGGAGCAAGACTCAAACCCAGGACGTGTGAGCTGAACGTGTTAACCACTAAGCCACCGTGCCACCTTCAGTTTCTCATGTTCAGAGCAGATCTTCTCTTGGAGCTCTGCACAGGCTTCAACTAACTTGTGCTTCTTAAAGGCAGGAGACTGATAGTGAGGTTGAAGATGATCTTCACAATAAGAGGCCAAACAAACCAAACATGTACTGAGAGCTTTGCGTTTTCTGCGAATGCAGGAATCACAATCCACATCAGGTTCAGTCTTCATTTCCTCCACCACCTCAGCCAGCTGTTATTCCTGCGTAAAGCAGGCCTTGGAGTAAAAGTCTCTCTACACTGGGGGCAGCTGTACACACTCCTCTGATCTTCTTTGTCCCAGCAGCCATTAATACACACCTTACAGAAATTGTGGCCACAGGGAGTAGTCACTGGATCCTTCAGGATATCCAGACACACTGGACAGCTGAACTGATCCTGATCTGTGGAAATACCAGCCTCAGCCATTTTCTGTGAGTCTTACTCTGAGAAAGCAAGAGTGAATGAGACAGAGGGGGAGAGAGAGTGGAAGGGAGGGAGGAAAGGAATGTCGGATGGAGGTACAAAGGGAGGGGCAGAAGGCAAGCCACTTTGAGTTTCTTATGTTTCGTTTCCTTGGAAATGAGCTTTCTGGTTTTGTTTGTGGTGTAGAGTGAGAGAGATAGTGGGTGTGGCTTTAAACACAGTTCAGGTGTATAGAATTTTTATAGTGTAAATGAGCTTACAGGTGGACTGAATATTGATTTCCTATAAATATCTGTTTCATGATAACATATTGCATATTTGAATGTGTTTATATCATCACTGGAATGTTTCTGTAAGTAAATCTGAAACAAATTTATTAACAAAAACAAATTACAAAAGTACAAAAGTAAGGGTTGTCAGCTTATTGAATCTAAATACAACTAGTGAGCAAAATATTTCTGACTATAAAAGTAAGTATTGTTAGTTTGCTTTTCCATTTCTCTTTTGATCTATTGTCCATTCTGAACCTGCCTTTTGCTTCATTCTCCTCAAATCTTTACTTCTTATTTTAAATATATCAGGTAAATCCCTAGCAAATGAACAAATGAAGTGATCATAGACTCAGCAGGTAACATTACTCTTTATAAAATTCAGCAATTTCTATATTCACTGTAGTCTTTTTTCATAAACAAAACACAGAAAAATGCAGCAGTCTGAGAAAGTTTTATTTCAAAAAACTTCAGAAAAGAAACAAAAAAATACACACAATTTTTGGAATCATAGTACATTTTTCATATTACTTCATATTACTAAATATTGTAAAAGGAGTTAATAGCATTTCATTGTTCTGCAAACATTCTACATTCTGGGATAAAAGATTATTTATGTAAATTATTTGTGAATAGAAATCTATAATTGTTTAGTGTTAAAGTTTCTGGACACAGCAATGTCACTGTAGATTTCATTTCACTAAACCCATTTACATTTCATGTTTACGTTTATAACATTTTATGTTCGATCACACAAAGAAATAGATAAATCATAACTCTGTATCCAGAACCCAGCGTATAGAGGCTGAGTGAATGTGCTGTGGACTTTGTGGAGGAGCCTCATCGTGTCAGAAACACTGTAGAAGGACAGAGTTCCTGCACTGTGATCCACATACACTCCTATTCTGGAGGATGCTGGACCTTGGAGCTCAGTCTTAATGTTGTTGTGCCAGAAAAAGACCGAGGAAGAAGAACACTGCAGACTCCAGGACTGACTGTTGAATCCAAACCCACACTCATTTCCCCATCCTTTCCTGCTGATCTCTTTATATGAGACTGATATGTCGACATCACCGCTCCACTCCACCTCCCAGTAACAGCGTCCACACACACTCTCCATACACATCACCTGAGGCCTGCAGTCAAATCTCTCTGGATGATCAAAGTATCGCTGTTTTGTCATTCTGTGCGTCACCACTCTGTTGTTCTCAGACAGAACGAGTTCAGGATGTATTGTGTTTGGATCCAGAGTCAGATAACAGAAATCTAAAGTAATAAAATGTCCACAGGTTAGATGTTAATCACAGGATTTATAATGTGTGTGTGTTGTACACCTACACTGCAGAAAATCTTCTCTGCTCTTTGGTTCTGAGAATAAATGTTTCTGAGCTGCTGCAGCTGTGGAGACAGACACAAAATAAACATGGAAAAATGATGCGCAAAAAAAGCATGAAAAAAAACGTAAAATTTGATTCTTCACTGCTCAGTTCATCTCAACTGTACATTAGTGGACCAGTGCAAATGCTCATAGTTTGAGGATGTAAGGTAAGATAAGGTGCAGGTGCACTATGGCTCTGAATCTTGTGAGTTAATGTAATGCAATGAACACAACAAAGTGTGTTAATGGAAAGGAAAAAAATTAAGTTTTTTTAAAATTCTTTAAAATTAAAGTTTTTTTTTTTAAACTAATTTCTGCATGAGGGAAGTCCCTCAAAAAGATTGTGTCCAGGGTGAGAGGGGCCAGCCACTATCTTAACTGCCCACATCAGGGCACTGGAAGTGTACAGGTCCTGAAAAGGTGGCAAAATGCAGCCAATCACCTTCTCAGCAGAGTGAAGGCTGTCTGTTTTTGTCTGTTTTTTGAATATGGATTCGATAATGGAGATGTAGAAGTGCTCCATCATTGTCTTTGGTAGTTTGAACTAGTTTAGCTGCCACAGAAAGTACAACATCTGTTGCGTGTTTTAATTAAAGAGTATATGTGCAGCGGCCACTTGAGGTCCCAGGTGATGATGGTTCCCAGGAAACGGAAGGAGTCCACAGTATTAACTGGGGAGTCAAGTTCAAATTCAAATTTTATTTGTATGTGACAAATAAAGTTCAATTTGAATTTGAATTATAGGTGAAGGTGGTGCTGGGTTCTTCCTAAAGTCTCCAACAACCTCCACTGTTTTCACAGCATTAAGCTCCAGGTTGTTCTGACTGCCCCAGGTCACCAGATGGTCAATCTCCCTCGTGTAGGCAGACTCATTCCCATCAGAGATGAGTCCAAAGAGGGTGGTGTCATCCACAAACTTCAGTAGTTTGATGGACTGCTGACTGGAGGTGCAGCTGTTGGTGTACAGGAGCACAGCCTTGTGGGGAACTGGTATTGATGGTCTATGAGTTACAGACATGTTTTTCCAGTCTCACATGCTACTTCCTGTCAGGCAGCAAGTCTGTGACCCATCTACAGGTGGAATGAGGCACATTCAGCTTTAAGAGCTTGTCCTGTAGCAGAGTTGGAATAATAGTATTGCAAGCAGAATCAAAATCCACAAACAGGATCCAAGCATAGGTCCATGTTAATTGCATCATCTACAGAACTTTTGGCTCTATAGGCAAACTGCAGGGTCTGTGATGGATTTGAGGTGGGGCAGCATGAGGTGTTCAAAGCAATATCATTACCACAGATGTCAGAGCAACAGATCTGTACTCATTAAGTCCTGACATCATGTGTTTTCTGGGGATTGGAATAATTTTGGAAGTCTTGAAGCAGGCTGGAACATGGCATGTCTCCAGTGAGGTGTTAAAGATGTCTCTAAATATTAGTGTATTTACCTTGTGGTCGGATTTTGTTTAATTCCTGCTCACAGATTTTGTTGACTCGTTTTTTCAGACCTGAGAGAGATTTCCTCACTTCATCAAATGAGAGATTGAGAATGAAGCTGGGTGAGTCGTCACATCCAGGAGAAACACATAGAGATGGGAAACTCTACAGGGAGGAAATACATCGTAGAAAAGTGTAAGAGATGAATGAATGAATGAATGAAGGAATGAATGAATATCAGTCTGAATCAAAACAAAGATACACTTGTGATCTCAGACAGGAACATTTCTTCTTGCTGTAATGAGCTTTTAGGAGGAAACTTTGTGAGGAACAGCGCCCTCTGTAGATCAGACAGTGAGTGTTACCTGGAGGAAGTGGATGTGATCGGGTGTGTGTGAAAGCTCCTCCAGCTCAGTGACTCTCCTCTTAAGATCAGCAATCTCCTGCTCCAGTTGATTCAGGAGTCGTTCAGCTCGACTCACTTCAGCTTTCTCCTGACTTCTGATCAGCTCCATCACCTCAGAGCGCTTTTTCTCCATGGAGCTGATCAGCTCAGTAAAGATCCTCTCACTGTCATCTACTGCTGCCTGTGAACGCCTCTGTTAGAACACATACATAAGATTAAATTCCATTTATAGATCAGCACTTTTTTTACTGTGACCCTATATTATTCATATTGTGGTAATAGTTGTGTGTATGTGTTTCCTCCTCACCTTAATAATGTCCACAGTCTGTTTCAGCTCCTGCACCTTCTTCTGCTTCTCCTGGATCCTATGCTGGGATTTCATCTGCTCCCCCTTTAGCTCATTCTGAGACCAAATAAAATGTTTTGTTATTTCTGAATCAGGAGTTCTGCATGTTAATAATAACTACAACTAAATAGTTAAACTTCCTGTAACTTTCTGTACATCCCCAGCTTTATGTTTCAGCACTTCTAAAGAAGATTCCATATCAAGGGGCTTTGTGTAGACCATACTAAACATTTTCTCACTTGAAAATCAGTGTGGTTGATAATTCCCTTTTGAGGGAACTCAATGCTGTATCATGGCTGATGCTATAGCAACACTCCTTGTGGAATGGTGTCTAAAGCTCCGTGTGAAATCACACCACTATTTTGGCTAAGGAGGTCATGTGGTGAAGCAGAACACACCAGTAAGACCATAAAGGGCATCTACGTCATATTACTCCAGCTTTCTTTGTATTCAGGAAGCGATCTGTGTATGTTGGTGTCAATTGTGTTGCAAATCAGAGGACTGGTTTGCAATAATAATCCTGAAGGATGACTATCTTTGACATAGGCATTTTGCCAGAGAACAGGAGACTCGCCAGGTTCGGTTTTAGGGGCAAATCATTCCGGTGCAGGGTTCTCTCTTTTGGCTTTGTTTTTTCACTGCTCACTCTCACAAAGTGCATGGAGGTTGCTCTGGCATTATTGCACCACAGGGCAATGACTGCTTCATCTGGTTTTAGATGAAGGACAATGCAGACAATCATTGAGATGCTCTTCTTGCCCACCTGAGGTCCCTTGGCCTCCAGGGAAGTGTGTGCTTTCTCATTGTCAGAGAACCACCTTCTTGGGGTAGTTTGAGATTCACCCATGATGCGGGCATGTCTGTTTCCCACTCGGGTGGATTCCATCCTTTGTGCTGTAAAGGACATCTGCTCAGAATGGCATCTCCACCTGCAGGTGCTGGAACACATATGGCCATTTTTGGCCGGGGGGAAGTGGCTTTGTTCAGCTCTGGGGAGTCGATCTACTGTCCACTGTGGCTTTCTCTTTTTATCAGCCACTCTGGGGCTGGAAACCATGGTGCAGACATAGCCTAGGCTCCATTTGTACACTATTCTCTGCTAGCACTGCCCACAGGGGCCCGAGCCAGGGTATTATCATCGGAAGGATCTGTCTCAGGGCCTTCTTTGGGGGGCACCCTCTGGTCTCTCACTTTCTGCATGGCATCTGAGGCTTTACTGCTGAGCTGAGACCATGTCTCCCCTCCATAGACCTAACAGTGATCCTTGAGCGGCTGTTCCAAGCCCCTTTTGAGCCAAAGGAGTCTCTGAGGAGACTCCATTGAGAAGTTTATGACCCTGGAAACAGATATGTTTTTAGATTTGGCCTCCCTAATAATGATAGGAGTTCAGTAGGCCCCCTCCTGCCTAGAGTTTGCTCCTGACTGCTCATGACCAATGCTGCCCTCCATCTCATGGTGGGATATGTTCCCGATGGCCTCATAATGAACGACCGTAAGGTTTTTCTGCAAGCCTTCTGCCCACCATCCCACAAGCTAGTGAAGCAGGAGAGACTACACCTGCTGTCCCCTGTTCAGGCTGTCAGCACTTACATCCATTGCACTGCTTTGGTGTCTGCAACAAAAGCAATCAGGCCTCCAAGCAGTGCATTGCGCTGGGCAGTGGTGGCCTATGAGGTGCACTGTGTGTCAGGATATTTGTGCTGTGGTGGGTTGGTCCTCTCCTCACACCCTTATTGTATATACCTGGATCCCACTCCTTGGGTCTTACACTGCTAGTGGTGCTTGGCTTCAGGCACATTCATGCCCTATTCACGACAGACATCTTTCGGCTTGTGGCGGCGTTAGCATTGATGTTCCCATGCATGGTCATGAGTCAGCAGAGTGAACAGCAGTGGTCTGAGCACATAGCCCTGAGGGGCCCCAGTGATCAGTGTGGTAATCCGAACTGACTGAGGTCTCCCATACAGGAATTCTAAAGTCTATGAACAGCATTCATACATAGGTGTCCTTTCTGTCCAAGTGTGTAAAGGCCAAAAATAACAATACTTATGTTTTATTGTATTAATTAACCACTGCCTACACGCAGAATCTTCTTGCTGCTTGCACAACTGCCACCTGGTTGCTAAAAGGACTGCCATTTCTTTACCTCCATTGCTGTAGACTGCAGAGGAACACGTGGCCACAGGGCGGGGCAACCCGACCATGCCAAGAGCTATAATCAGTCAGAGTGACGGCACTATTTATTCACCCCCCCTTGGGAAGAGGAGAGAACGTGATGGGGTGTGGTGTCCTCAGGAGGTAAGCTTAGTTTGTCAGGCCATGAATTAACAAATCTGTGTTTTTCCCTTGCAGAGCCATGAATGAGATGGAATCCGACACGCCCTGATTCCACTGCAACCAAAACTTCTTCATTGCTCCACACCAAGGGAAATTTTCACTGCACAAAGCAACCAACTTTAACTGAATAAAATTTCTTCAATCCTTGTTTCAGGTGGGTCTGTGTTTTGCCCTCACCAGTTTCTACATGATTTATACGGACAAGTATTTATTCATTTCAAATTTTGTATTAAGCCAGAGCCTTATTGTGCATTTTTTTATTTGTATGGAGCTACTGAACTAGTTTTAATGTTGGATCTGCCAAAAAAAAGTACAAAATGATTTATATAAATTTTAAGGAATGTTGAAAGTGTATGTTTCTGGTTTTTGTACACAGTAGTAAAATGCAGCACTTTGTACCATAACTTCAGTGTTCTGCGATAGACACAAAGCGTTAAAATTTTTAAAAAGTTATTTGACCTGTGTTGTGGTTTGTATTTTTGTTTATTAGACTATATATATATATATATATAATAATAATTAATGAAACAATTTGGCTTTTTATGTTCAGCTAAGAAACTTTTTTTTTATTGTTTGTTACAAAAACAAGACAAGATTTGATTTTAATAAAATCATTTAAGTTGGATGGACTTCAGGTCATATTTGTTACCTCATAAAAATGCTTTTGATAGACTGCTTTATTATTTTAATTTGACTTAATTTTTCGAAAATCAATCTAATAGAACAAAACACAAAAAATTGAAATGAAAACAGAAAATAATATAAACATCAACGCCTTAAAAACACTGTTACAGAGCTTTAACATGGATCATAAAATGCTGTAAGAATGATTGGGTGTTGGCTGTTCAGAGTGCACAGAACTCTCTGCCTTGTTTAACACTTCCTTTCCAAATAGCACTGATTTCAACTGAATCTAAATTATATTAGACATAGAATTTGAATAAACGTACTTGGAAAAGTATAATGATCTCCAGTTCTCACCTGTTTTTTAGTTCTTTCTGCTTTAGCTGCAACAGTATCATGACCTTTGTGTTTATCCATCGTACACAAGTAGCAGATGAAGCTTTGGTCAGTACGACAGTAGATCTCCATCAGTTTGTCATGTTCAGAGCAGATCTTCTCTTGGAGCTCTGCACAGGCTTCAACTAACTTGTGCTTTTTAAAGGCAGGAGACTGATAGTGAGGTTTAAGATGATCTTCACAAAATGAAGCCAAGCAAACCAGACAGGAATTAACAGCTTTGCGTTTTCTCCCAATACAGGAATCACATTTCACAGACATTTCAGTCTTCTTCATTTCCTCCACCACCTCAGCCAGCATGTTGTTCCTGCGTAAAGCAGGCCTTGGACTGAACGTCTCTCTACACTGTGGGCAGCTGTACACACTCCTCTGATCTTCTTTATCCCAGAAGCCATTAATACACACCTTACAGAAATTGTGGCCACAGGGAGTGGTCACTGGATCCTTCAGGATATCCAGACACACTGGACAGCTGAACTGATCCTGATCTGTGAAAATACCAGCCTCAGCCATTTTCTGTGAGTCTTACACTGAGAAAGCAAGAGAGAATGAGAGTGAGAGGGAAAAAGCGAGAGAGAGGGAGGGAGGGAATGAGTAAGGGAGGTACAAAGGGAGGGGCAGAAGGCAAGCCACTTTGAGTTTCTTATGTTTCGTTTCCTTTGAAATGAGCTTTCTGGTTTTGTTTGTGGTGTAGAGTGAGAGAGATAGTGGGTGTGGCTTTAAATACACAGTTCAGGTGTATAGAATTTTTATAGTGTAAATGAGCTTACAGGTGGACTGAATATTGATTTCCTATAAATATCTGTTTCATGATCATATATTGCATATTTGAATGTGTTTATATCATCACTGGAATGTTTCTGTATAAAAGCGTAATTGACATCACGGATTCATTCAACATCAGAAGTGACACCTTTATGTCACTAAAGTGTATCTGAAACAAATTTATTAACTAAAACAAATGTACAAAAGTAAGAGTAGTCGGCTTATTGAGTCTAAATACTACTAGTGAAGAAAAAATTATTAACGTTTTAAAGTATTTTTATTAAAATATTATTGTTAGTATTGTTAGTTTTGATTTTTCCTTACCAGTGGCAGCAGTTATTTGTTTGCTTTTCCATTTCTCTTTTGATCTATTGTCCATCCTGGACTGTCTTTTGCTTCATTCCCCTCATGTTTTTACTTCTTCTTTTGTATATATCAGGTAAATCCCTAGCAAATTAATAAATGAAGCGACAGTAGACTCAGTGTCACAGGCTCCACCCCTCGTCAGCGCACTCGCGCTCCTTACTGTAATTGATTGCACCTGCTCCTTGTTTTCTGTGCACGCGCTCTCCTACTTAATCTCCTCTCCTTCACCCGTTTAACTCCTCCGTCTGTTCGTGCCTGTCATTCCGCTACAGTTCGCCCGTTACACTTAGCAGGTAACTTTTTTCTTTTCTTTTTTTTACATTATGTCCTACTACATGGAGCTATTAAGCAACTGATTTATAAATTCAGCTATTTCTATCTTCACTGTAGTGGGGGTTTTTTTTAAATTTTTTTTATTTAATGTCTACTAGCAGCAACACACAAAGATCCAGCAGAAAGTTTTATTTCTAAACAAACACAAAAAAATCCACACTTTTTTTGGAAACATAGTACATTCTTCACATCACTATAATAAATCTTGTAAAAGGAGTCAGTTTAATAACATTTCTTTGTTCTACAAACATCCAACATTCTGTGATAAAAGATTTATTAATTAACTTTTGTGACTAGAAATCTATTTATAATTTTTTTAGTGTTAAAGTTTCTAGACAAAGCAATGTCACTGTAGCCTCTAGATTTAATTACATTAAACCCATTTTCAAACATTTTATTTTCGATCACACAAAGAAATTCCCTATCCTAACTCTCCCTATCCAGAACCCAGCATATAGAGGCTGAGTGAATGTGGTGTGGACTCTGTGGAGGAGCCTCGCTGTATCAGAGACGCTGTAGAAGGACAGAGTTCCTGCACTGTGATCCACATACACTCCTGTTCTGGAGGATGCTGCTGAGCTTAGTCTTAATGTTGTTGTGCCGGAAAAAGACAGAGGAAGAACACTCCAAGACTGACTGTTGAATCCAAACCCACACCCATTACCCTCTCTTTTCCTGCTGATCTCTTTATATGAGACTGATATGAAAACATCACTGCTCCACTCCACCTCCCAGTAACAGCGTCCACACACACTCCTTACACAACACCTGAGTCCAGGAGTCAAATGTCTCTGGATAATCAGAGTATTGCTGTTCTGTTCCACTGCGTGTCACCACTCTGTTCTTCTCAGACAGGATGAGTTCAGGATGTTCTGTGTTTGGATCCAGAGTCAGATAACAGAAATCTAAAGTAATAAAATGTCCACAGGTTAGATGTTAATCACAGGATTTATAATAAGTGTAAGTAACTCTTTTTCTGTCCTCCTAATGCTGATCTAAAAAAATGGATCTGATTTATATAAACAATGCAGATATTTAACACTCTGTGTGTGTTGTACACCTACACTGCAGAAAATCTTCTGTACTCTTTGGTTTTGAGGATAAAATCTTCTGAACTCCTGCAGCTGTGGAGACAGAGATTAGAAATGTTAAAAATGTCATGTTTGGCATCTGTTCAGATTTGTAACTTTAATGCATCAACAAAAATAAAATTAACAAAAAAACAAAGTTATTAATTGTGGAGTATATCGTGTGGTAAACCTTCATTTAAGCACAATGGGTTGCTTTAGATTGACAATTGTCGAATTTTGAAGCGGATGTTAGTGGATTAGAGAGATCCTCTTGAGAACCCAAAACAACACGTTGATGGTTAACTGATTAGTTGGTTGATTGACTTATGATAGTCATAATTATAGTCATAATCATAATGTCAAAATTATCATAATGTAAATCACAATTGTCATAATTATGATTGTGTTATTGTTCATAAGTGTTTATGTGAAACTACTAGATTTGTGGAACATGAACGATAGGTAACTTAGCCATGTGAATGCTAATTTGTGTGAGATTCATGTGATGTATTTGCAATTCATTACAATTTAAAGACAATTTTAAAAGATACTTATTGCACTGTCTGTATACACAGGTCAGGTTTTTTTTTTGGTATTGAATTAAGAGAATGTGGATTACTTAATTTAAGATGGCGAGCCACCCCAGGATTTAACCTCAACATGAGAAGAGGAGGAATAAAGATATCTTTACAGCTACTTTCCAACTTGGTGAAGTAATTTTCATTGGTAGGATTTTGGATTTGCACTTGCACATGAGTGGAAATCAATTTGGATCACCCCAGGGACAAAACTTTTAGTAGGTTTGCAAAACTGTTTCTAGAGACTGATGTCAGTGTTTTGGTTGGTCATTTTCATTGTCTCATACAGTGGAACCTCACTTAATGAGCATTATTCATTCCCGTATCTTACTCGTAATGCGGAACACTTAAGCGAAACAATTTTTTCCCATAGGAATCAATGTAAAATATGATAATGCACTAAAAGGAAGCACATGCTACAGTAGTTTGTAGCAAGCCAGAAAGGAGAGCAGCTGTAGTTGATATTCTGTGAGTCTAAAAAAAAATTGGAACCCACATTGGTAGTATCACAGATAGTTTGCCTAGTTCAATTTGTATATTGTTGAGGTTGAGAATGTAAAGGTTGAGAACTCGGCAAGACTCTTCTCTTTCTACCTTACAACAGTCTAGGAAAATCTTATACAGCCTACTGCCCCCTGCATCTGAAATACTGCCACTCTATGTGCAAAGTCTTCAGCTGTAGTTTACCTCAATGTCCTAGACTCAGCTTTTGATAGCGTGGAGGATGGTGACGACCTTTTTGCCAAGTTCCTAAATACATTGCAGGATGCAAGAGAAAAGCCATCCATGTACTTGCAACATTTGCACACTAGTCTCCTCAAACTATGGGGGAGGTGGTATTTCTGTTGATGACATTGACCGACAACTCCTGAAACAATTCTGTCAGGGTTGCTTTCGACAACACGCTAATAACACACCTTCATCTCAAGCATAAGAAAAGCCAGCCCTCCATTTCCTGAGTTACTCTTTCAGTTGAACAGCCAAGAGAATAAACATCTGACAAAAGAAAGTCGCATTAGGCAGCATCTGGGTGCACAAAGGCAAAAGGCCAGCTCTTATGTTGTGACTGCACATTCCCTTGAACCAGAGCACACAGAGATTGCTAAATTAAAAACCAAGTTGCGAAGCTCCAAGGTCAGCTTGCTAAACAAAAACCCAAACTAACAAAGGAAACTACGTCTCCAATGACTGACGCTGTTCTTGAATTAAGGCAACAGGTTACGCTACTCCAAGTCAAATTACGAAACTTAAGGATCAGAAGAGTCCAAAGCCAAAGGGTGACTTAAGTGAAACCATGTGTAACATCCCAACGTGAACCCTCCCCAGAATGCTAATTACTCACGTGACTCGCCCATTGTTTTCCCACGGATTTAAATACCCCATGCACGCATTGTTTTACGCGAAGTATCGTCCTCACGTGACCTACTGAGCGTTTCTGTGTTTGAGATTGATATTGTGTATGATCCTTGCCTGTTTTCCACGTCTGATTCTTGCTTTGCCTCTGATATTGATTTCCGTGTATGACCCTGCCTGTTTCTCTGACTGCACGCTTAGTTTTGTGCTTTTGGTTTTGTTTTCTCGTCCCAGTAGTTTTCCGGTTTTGACTCGCGTTTATTTTTTGACTTTGATTTTTTGACTTCGATTTTTTGACTTCGATTTAGCCTGTGTGTTTATTAATAAAGATCCGCTTATGGATTCGATTCCTGCAGCCTCCGGCTCATCCTTACACCATGCAACTGTGCTTAAATCCTTTTCAAGCGAGTACTCTTGCTGCTGTTCAGAAGTCGCATGACCTTGATACTGGATCCCAAGTAACCAGCAAACGGTCAAGATATCTTTACAGCTCATCACCACTGTCAGCTTGGTACTTTGCACTGGTAGGATTTTGGATTTGCACTTGCACCTGAGTGGAAAACAATTTGGATCACTCCAGGGACAAAATTTTTTGTTGGTTTGCAAAACTGTTTCTAAGACTGATGTCTGTGTTCTGGTTGGTCATTTTCATTGTCTCATATGTATTGTTGTTTAATTGCTGCATATTCATTCTCTATTATTGACAATTTGTGTTTTTGGGTCAGTAACAAAAGAGCATTGTATTTTCAACTTGAGTAGTTGTAACACTGTGACAGTCGCAACCATTTGTTTAATTGTAAATTTTGATAATTTAACTTAAAAAAAAAACTTAAATAGGAACACTAAATAACACAATATTTGAGATACGAAAATATGAGGTTTTCATTTATAATAATATTTTACTGTTTTTTTTATTTTACATAAAGTGTATACAGTACATACTTTCTGTCCTTTTTTTGCATGTAAATCTCAGGCAATATATGCTGGTATAATTTATTTGAGGTTGTGGTGGGTTTCCTTTGTTTTGCTTGTCAACCCTGCTCTCCATGCAAACCTAAATACTGGTCTATTATCTGAGTCTATCTCTGCAGGCGTGTCTAAAGAGGAAGCACATGCTACATGTTTGTTTGCTAAATTTATCTTGATGTAATTATATTCAGGCTTGTTACTTGCTTCCTTCTCATTTCTGTTATGATGCATAACAAATGTGTGGTTGTTTACCTTGTGGATGGATTTTTGGTATTAAGACTTCCCATTCATCAGGCATAATCATAAAATATAAATACAGCAGGTCCTCGCTTTACGACGTCCTCGACCTATGGCGTTTCGTGGTTACGTCGCCATCTCCCATAACTTTATTTAGAAAGTCTTGTTCCATCATTCTGACGTACGGCGTTTGCAACGTTAAAACAAATTTCGCGCGGGAACTAGTTGGCGAGCGGAGCGGACGAATACGTAGTCAGGCAGAGCTATACGAGGAAGACGGCTTTGTTTACATTCGCCGGTTGTATGCCATATTGGTTTGTGCTACATTCGCTTTCTTTCGTTTGTGTTGTTTTTCTGGAAACTTTTTGCCCTTCATTATGGCTCCCAAGTGTAAGTCAGACTCTTCTGATGGCAGTGCTTCGAAGAAATGGACAGCCATCTCCATGGAAGTGAAATTAGATATAATAAAACGCTCGGAAATGGGCGAAACACCGACGAACATTGGCCGGTTGCTTGGCCTAAGTCGCACGACTGTCTCGACGATCATCGGCGATAAACTTGAACATGTGAAAGGATCTGCTCCTGTGAAATCAACTGTGATTACAAAGCAGTGTAGTAGTCTCATTATTGAGATGGAAAGATTATTAGTGCTTAAAGGTTAAAGGAGTAAAGGTAAGGAATTGTTCTCTTTTTTTTTAATTTATTTCTTATTTTTACTGTACAGTGTTTTTATGTCCTAGATTATGATTTTACCAGTGTTGGCATAGGTGAGTGACATAGGTACTTATGTACAGTATGTGAGTTCGGACTTAAGGCGAAAATCACGTTACTTCACGCCGTAGGAACGGAATTCCGATGTAAGTCGAGGACCTGCTGTAATCATATTTAAGTTATAGAGCGTGTGTTTGTACACCTACATTGCAAATTGTGTTCGTTGATCTTTGGTCCTGAGGGTAAAATCATCTGAGTTGCTGCAGCTGTGGAGACAGAAAAATGGGGTGGAAAAATATCATGAAAAAGATTTTTTTTAAAAACTGATTCCTCACTCAATTGGGCATCTTTCAGGATTTTAATTTAAGGCATCATGTTTAAATAGATTTTGATGAAGTATTGTTAATTTGTCTATTAAATTATTCTAGAATTCTATGTATATCTAATTATGCTAATATTTTGTAATTTTATGCAGTCCTGTTCCTGCTTACAAGTTACAAGTTTCTGATTATTGTTGTTCTATGAATTTTATCACTCTCTTTACTGTGATGCAGAAACAATGATTGCTTGTTTACCTTGTGGACGGATTTTGTTGAATTCCTCCTCACAGATTTGCTCGACTCGTTTTTTTTAGATGTGAGAGAGATTTCCTCACTCCATCAAATGAGAGATGTTGATTGACAGTGAAGCTGGGTGAGTCTTCACATCCAGGAGAGACACAGAGAGACGGGAAACTCTACAGAAAGGAAACACATCATAGAGAAGGGGAAAAGTGTAGGAGAGGAACGAATGAATCTCAGACTGAATCAGACCAAAGACACACTTGTGATCTCAGACAGGGTGAAAGCTCCTCCAGCTCAGTGACTCTCCTCTTAAGATCAGCAATCTCCTGCTCCAGTTGATTCAGGAGTCGTTCAGCTCGACTCACTTCAGCTTTCTCCTGAGCTCTGATCAGCTCCTTCACCTCCGAGCGCTTTTTCTCCACAGAGCTGATCAGCTCAGTAAAGATCCTCTCACTGTCATCTACTGCTGCCTGTGAACGTATCTGTTAGAACACACACACACACACATTCATTTAAAGATAAGCTCTTACAGTGACTATAATTTGTGTTTAGGTAAATCTCTCAGTTTCTTCCTCACCTTAATAATGTCCACAGTCTGTTTCAGCTCCTGCACCACCTTCTGCTTCTCCTGGATCAGCTGCTGGGATTTCATCTGCTCCTCCTTTAACTCATTCTGAGATCAAATGAAACACATTTCATTATTTTTGTATCAGGTTATAACTGCAGCTAGATATAATATAACATAACATAATACAAACTAAACAAAACTGTGACATTACCCATTAAGTTGTAAGTTTACATGTAAAACTGAATCAGAATCACTTTATTTATCTAGAGCATTCACCAATATACAGAATACACAATGTGCACAAGATCACCACACACACACACAAACACACACTCATACAAGTACGTGTGGCCGATCTGTGGCTTTTTTCTTTTTTCTGTGTTTTTTTTAACACTGTTCTAGCACTTCCTCAGACATGTCTACTGTATTTTATACAAATAATGTTGGGTGTTGGCTGGGTGGTTAACCGGATTAACCGGATTAACCCTTCTAACCAGCAACCATTAAACGTTTTCATTTTACTGTCTATGACAATCACGTGAGATTAATTAAATCAGCTAAAACAAATAAATTATATTTAAATGAATCAGATTAGATTAATAAATTAATCTAAATTATATTAAAAAATAGAATTTGTAGAAACTGACATATTGCCTCACCTGTTTTTCAGTTCTTTCCACTTTAGCTGCAACAGTATCATGACCTTTGTGTTTATCCATCGTACACAAGTAACAGATGAAGCTTTGGTCAGTATGACAGTAGATCTCCTTCAGTTTGTCATTTCATTTCATTTCATTGCCTATCTCAGGAGTCATCGGGCATCAAGGCAGGATGCCAACCCATCACAGGGCACACACACACAATCCGGGCAATTTAGAGACTCCAATCAGCCAAGAAGCATGTCTTTGGACTGTGGGAGGAAACCGGAGCACCCAGAGGAAACCCACCAAGCACGGGGTGAACATGCACGCTCCACACACACAGTGAGCGGGAGCAAGACTCAAACCCAGGACGTGTGAGCTGAACGTGTTAACCACTAAGCCACCGTGCCACCTTCAGTTTCTCATGTTCAGAGCAGATCTTCTCTTGGAGCTCTGCACAGGCTTCAACTAACTTGTGCTTCTTAAAGGCAAGAGACTGATAGTGAGGTTGAAGATGATCTTCACAATAAGAGGCCAAACAAACCAAACATGTACTGAGAGCTTTGCGTTTTCTGCGAATGCAGGAATCACAATCCACATCAGGTTCAGTCTTCAGTTCCTCCACCACCTCAGCCAGCTGTTATTCCTGCGTAAAGCAGGCCTTGGAGTAAAAGTCTCTCTACACTGGGGGCAGCTGTACACACTCCTCTGATCTTCTTTGTCCCAGCAGCCATTAATACACACCTTACAGAAATTGTGGCCACAGGGAGTAGTCACTGGATCCTTCAGGATATCCAGACACATTGGACAGCTGAACTGATCCTGATCTGTGGAAATACCAGCCTCAGCCATTTTCTGTGAGTCTTACTCTGAGAAAGCAAGAGAGAATGAGACAGAGGAGGAGAGAGAGTGGAAGGGAGGGAGGAAAGGAATGTCGGATGGAGGTACAAAGGGAGGGGCAGAAGGCAAGCCACTCTGAGTTTATGTTTCGTTTCCTTTGAAATGAGCTTTCTGGTTTTGTTTGTGGTGTAGAGTGAGAGAGATAGTGGGTGTGGCTTTAAATACACAGTTCAGGTGTATAGAATTTTTATAGTGTAAATGAGCTTCCCTCTGATTTAAAGATTCAATATTTATATTGATTTTCTGTACATATATGTTTCATGATCATATATTGCATATTTGAATGTGTTTACATCATCACTGGAACGTTTCTGTATAAAAGTCTAATTGACATCATGGATTCATTCAACATCAGAAGTGACACCTTTGTCACTAAAGTGTATCTGAAACAAATCATGTAACAAAAACAAAGATAGAAAAGTACAAAAGTAAGGGTTGTCAGCTTCTTGAGTCTAAATCCAACTAGTGAACAAAACATTTGTGACTATATTTGCATTTCCATTTCTCTTTTGATCTATTGTCCATCCTGAACCTACCTTTTGCTTCATTCTCCTCAAATCTTTACTTTTCATTTTAAATAGATCAGGTAAATCCCTAGCAAATGAACAAATGAAGTAACAGTAGACTCAGCAGGTAACATTACTCTTTTTACATTATGTCCTACTACAAGGAGCCATTGAGCAACAGATTTATAAAATTCAGCAGATTCTATATTCACTGTAGTCTTTTTTCATATAAAGTCTACCGGCAGCGAAACACAGAAAAATGCAGCAGTCTGAGAAAATTTTATTTCTGAAGAAACACAAAATACACACATTTTTCTTGGGAAACGTAGAAGAGTTTTCATATCACTATAATAAATCGTGTAAAAGGAGTCGGTTTAATAACATTTCATTGTTCTACAAACATCCTCCATTCTGTGATAAAAGATTATTTATGTAACTTATTTGTGAATAGAAATATATTTATAATTGTTTAGTGTTAAAGTTTCTAGACACAGCAATGCCACTATAGCTGTAGCCTGTAGATTTAATTACATTCAACACATTTACAAACATTTTATTTTTGATCACACAAAGAAACTGGTAAATCATAACTCTGTATCCTAATCCCAGCGTATAGAGGCTGAGTGAATGTGGTGTGGACTCTGTGGAGGAGCCTCATCGTGTCAGTGACGCTGTAGAAGGACAGAGTTCTTGCACTGTGATCCACATACACTCCTATTCTGGAGGATGCTGGACCTCGGAGCACAGTCTTAATTTTGTTGTGCCGGAAAAAGACAGAGGAAGAAGAACACTCCAGACTCCAGGACTGACTGTTGAATCCAAACCCACACTCATAACCCCGTCCTTTCCTGCTGATCTCTTTATATGAGACTGATATGAACACATCACCGCTCCTCTCCACCTCCCAGTAACAGCGTCCACACACACTCTCCTTACACAACACCTGAGTCCAGGAGTCAAATCTCTCTGGATGATCAGAGTATTGTTGTTGTGTCTTGCTGAGTGTCACCACTCTGTTCTTCTCAGACAGAATGAGATTAGGATGTTCTGTGTTTGGATCCAGAGTCAGATAATGGAAATCTAAAGTAATAAAATGTCCACAGGTTAGATGTTAATCACAGGATTTATAATAAGTGTGTGTGAGACACCTGTCTGTGTTTCTATCCTCCTAATGCTGCTCTATCAGATTTAGATAAACAATACATACATTTAACAATCTGTGTGTGTGTGTGTGTGTTTTGTACACCTACACTGCAAAAAATCATCTCTGCTCTTTGGTTCTGAGGGTAAAATCTTCTGAACTGCTGCAGCTGTGGAGACAAAGAGGTAAAATGGAGTTGGAAAAATTATAATAATGTCAGATTTTCTGTCATGCATCTGTCCAATTTTAATGCATTAACAATGATTTTACAAAACATGTAAGATTAGTTTGTGATTTTTTGATTAAGTTTCATTGTTTGTCTGCTAAATTTATCTTGATGTAATTTTATTCAGTCTTGTTACTCGCTTCCTTCTTATTTCTGTTATGATGTATAACAAATGTTTGCTTCTTACCTTGTAAGACTTCCTCAACTTGTTGTTTCAAATCTTAATGTAAAAAAATATTACCCAACATCAGTCATCAGGTACAATCATAAAATACATTGAATAAAATTATAAACGCAACACTTTTGTTTTTGCCCCCATTTTTCATGAGCTGAACTCAAAGATCTAAGACTTTTTCTATGTACACAAAAGGCCTATTTCTCTCAAATATTGTCCACAAATCTGTCTAAATCTGTGTTAGTGAGCACTTCTCCTTTGCCGAGGTAATCCATCCACCTCACAGGAGTGGCATATCAAGATGCTGATTAGACAGCATGATTATTGTACAGGTGTGCCTTAGGCTGACCACAATAAAAGGACCACTCTAAAATGTGCAGTTTTATCACACAGCACAATGCCACAGATGTGGCAAGTTTTGAGGGAGCGTGCAATTGGCATGATGACTGTAGGAATGTCCACCAGCGCTGTTGCCCGTGAATTGAATGTTCATTTCTCTACCATAAGCCGTCTCCAAAGGCGTTTCAGAGAATTTGGCAGTACATCCAACCGGCCTCACAACCGCAGACCATGTGTAACCACACCAGCCCAGGACCTCCACATCCAGCATCTTCACCTCCAAGATCGTCTGAGACCAGTCACCCAGACAGCTGCTGCAACAATCGATTTGCATAACCAAAGAATTTCTACACAAACTGTCAGAAACCGTCTCAGGGACGCTCATCTGTATGCTCGTCGCCCTCATCGGGGTCTCGACCTGACTGCAGTTCGTCGTCGTAACCGACTTCAGTGGGCAAATGCTCACATTCGATGGCGTCTGGCACTTTGGAGAGGTGTTCTCTTCACGGATGAATCCCGGTTTTCACTGTACAGGGCAGATGGCAGACAGCGTGTATGGTGTCGTGTGGGTGAGCGGTTTGCTGATGTCAACGTTGTGGGTCAAGTGGCCCATGGTGGCGGTGGGGTTATGGTATGGGCAGGCCCATGTTATGGACAACGAACACAGGTGCATTTTATTGATGGCATTTTGAATGCACAGAGATACTGTGACGAGATCCTGAGGCCCATTGTTGTGCCATTCATCCACGACCATCACCTCATGTTGCAGCATGATAATGCATGGCGCCATGTTGCAAGGATCTGTACACAATTCCTGGAAGCTGAAAACATCCCAGTTCTTGCATGGCCAGCATACTCACCGGACATGTCACTCATTGAGCATGTTTGGGATGCCCTAGATTGGCATATAAGACAGCAGGTTCCAGTTCCTGCCAATATCCAGCAACTTCGCACAGCCATTGAAGAGGAGTGGACCAACATTCCACAGGCCACAATCAACAACCTGATCAACTCTATGTGAAGATGTGTTGCACTGCACGAGGCAAATGGTGGTCACACCAGATACTGACTAGTTTTTGTGTGTGTTTTTTATATATATATATATATATATATATATATATATATGATCTTTAGGTTAAACAGTGTGTTTTGTATACCTACATTGCAGATTGCGTTTGTTGATCTTTGGTTCTGAGGGTAAAATCATCTGAGCTGCTGCAGCTGTGGAGACAAAATGGAAGCAGAAAAATAAAAAATAAAAAAGCTTGAAACTCAGTGTGGCATCTTTCCAGATTTTAATCTAAGGTATCATGTTTAATTAGAGTTTGATGAAGTTCTGTTGATTATTCTGGTAAATTATTCTAGAATTCTATCTCTATCTAATTATGCAGTCCTATTCCTGCTTACACATTACAAGTTCCTGATTATTGTTGAATTTCATGGCTCTCTTTACTGTGATACAGAAACAATATTTTACCTTTACCTTGTGGTCTAATTTTCTTGAATTCCTCCTCACAGATTTGCTCGACTCGTTCTTTCAGATCTGAGAGAGATTTCCTCACTCCATCAAATGAGAGATGTTGATTGACAGTGAAGCTGGGTGAGTCTTCACATCCAGGAGAGACACAGAGAGACGGGAAACTCTACAGAGAGGAAACATCATAGAGAAGGAGAAAAGTGTAGGAGAGGAACGAATGAATCTCAGACTGAATCAGACCAAAGACACACTTGTGATCTCAGACAGGAACATTTCTTCTTGCTGTAATGAGCTTTCAGGAGGAAACTTTGTGAGGAACAGCGCCCTCTGTAGATCAGACAGTGAGAGTTACCTGGAGGAAATGGATGTCATCGGGTGTTTGTGAAAGCTCCTCCAGCTCAGTGACTCTCCTCTTAAGATCAGCAATCTCCTGCTCCAGTTGATTCAGGAGTCGTTCAGTTTGACTCACTTCAGCTTTCTCCTGAGTTCTGATCAGCTTCTTCACCTCCGAGCGCTTTTTCTCCATGGAGCTGATCAGCTCAGTAAAGATCCTCTCACTGTCACCTACTGCTGCCTGTGAACGCATCTGTAAGTAGACACACACACATCCATTTAAAGATCAACTCTTTCTCTTACAGTCACTATAATTTGTGAGTGTTTAGACGAATCTCTCGGTTTCCTCCTCACCTTAATAATGTCCACAGTCTGTTTCAGCTCCTGCACCTTCTTCTGCTTCTCCTGGATCCTCTGCTGGGATTTCATCTGCTCCTCCTTTAACTCATTCTGAGACAAAATAAAACACATTCATTATGTGTGGCTTTTTGTGGCTTTTTTTTTTTTCCAAGTAATAACTAAATCTAAATATACCCACATTACAGTGCACTAGAAATCAACCCAACTAAACAAACTGTTTCTAATGTAAACACTGTATTAACCCTGTTCTAGCACTTCCCCATTCATGTGTCTACACTGTTTTACCTGGATAGTGTTATACCAGTAATGCTGGATGTTGACTGTGCGGTCTGACCGGATTAACACTTCTGACCAGCAACCATTTAACATTTCATTTCACAGTGTATAATAATCACATAAAATGAATAAAATCAGCTACACTAGAAATTGACATGAAAAATTAAAATATTGTCCAGTTCTCACCTGTTTTTCACTTCTCCTTGCTTTAGCTGCAACAGTATCATGACCTTTGTGTTTATCCATCATACACAAGTAGCAGATGAAGCTTTGGTCAGTATGACAGTAGATCTCCTTCAGTCTGTCATGTTCAGAGCAGATCTTATCTTGGAGCTCTGCCCCGGCTTTGACTAATTTGTGCCTCTTGAAGGCAGGAGACTGATAGTGAGGTTGAAGATGATCTTCACAATAAGAAGCCAAGCAAACCAGACAGGAATGAACAGCTTTGCGTTTTCTCCCAATGCAGGAATCACACTCCACATCTCCAGGTCCAGTGTAACAGTGAGCAGGAGAAGCAGCCTGTGGTTGAGTCTTCTGGTTCTTAACCGCTTTAGCCATCGTGTCCATCCACAGAACAGTGTGAGTCTTTTGAGTTTTGTTTACTCTGAAATGAGCTTCCTGCTTCTTTTGGTTATAATATGTAGGAGTGAGTGGGTGTGGTTTTAAAGAGACAGGCTTTAACTCTACAATACCAGTTGTACCCTAGTTGCTTTCCTGAAAATCGTGTTGTATACAATTTGAAATTTGAGAAATAGAACGTTTAGAAAGTGTTGGGGTTTTTTGGGTAAACATAAAAAGGCAAACATAAAAAGGAGCAAACCAAAGGAAATGTTTGAAATGTTCCAAATACAATGAACAGTCTTTGTTTTTGTTGTAAAATAAACATTGTTGAGGTCAGTAGATCATCCTGTGTGCCTGATGAATCAAATATGATACAAAATCATGTGTAAATAGTCATCAAAAAATGTAGTCTGTTTAAAGGTCTTTTTTTTTTTTTTACAAGTAGAACTTTCTATAAATTTTATTAGGCTTTATTTGGCTATAAGAGTGAAGGAGTTCAAGCTGTTTAAGCAAGGTGTTTTAAGATTCTAAATAAATGAATTACAAAAATCTTTGCATTGATTGTGTTTTTGCATCATCGCTGGAATGTTGGTGAGCATAAAGTAACTGACAGCATAATCACTGTTAGGAATCAATCAAGAAAAATCTGACATTTTTCTGTTCAAAAATCAGAAATGTATCTGAACCAAATATAGCAACAAAAGTAAAATTTAAAACGAGCAAAGCAGCTTCATAAGGAGGTCGTCGTTGTGAAGCCGATCCACAGGGGGAACAAATGAAATGAAGTTAGAAAGGTCAAAGAGCTTGATGGTCAGATCAGTCTTTTGAATGCATTGCGATTCTCAGGTCATGAAAAGTAACCTGTCTAATTAATTGTCTAAGGGTTCACCAGTATAGCGAGATTGAACCTGACACATGAGAAAATATTTTCGTTTTGCTGGTTTTGGCTCCCAGGTTAGCAGCTGCATTTCTTCTTTGTATTGGTTTTCTGTTTCCAGTTTGGTCCTGTTGTTTCCTTCATTCAACTCAAATCTCCTTTATTTCTGATATTTTTTTAATAAATTATCCTACATTTTGGGAACAATCAAATTAACAAATGAAAGACTAAGCAGCGGATGTTATTCTTCCCAGCTTTGGAAGTTGGGGTCAGAGCACAGGGTCAGCCATGATACAGCACCCTTGGAGCAGAGAGGATTAAGGACATTGCTCAGGGGTCTAACAGCAGCATTTTGGTGGTGCTGGGGCTTGAACCCTGACCTTCCAGAGCCTTCATCACTTCAGACACCACTAGTGGGGGCCACCCCAGTAGAGTCTATATGTTAAAGGTGTAAAGTGTCCATGAAATTTATTTATTATTGATTACTATTTCATTGATTTGATCTAGCTGTGACTTTTATCCTGCTTCGCAAATGACACCTGGACCTTCTTGAGATGTTGACTGGATGGACAAACCAGAAATCGTAATTCCTTAAACATTTGGTGGTGAAGGCACAAAAACGGGTTTAGCTCACAGTAGGCTGTGTTTCCATCAGCACCAGTTTTATCATTTCTAGAATCTTTACCACAGCCAAAGAATTTTTTAGAAACATCTTCACACAAAATGGCCAGTGTAGCTCAGGGAGAAATGAAATCTCACACCTCAGTTATAATTTTAATAAACACTTTTACTAACATTTCATGTTGAATCACATAACCTAACAGTTGAGTTATACCATAACCGGAATCCGGCATATAGAGGCCGAGTGAATGTGGTGTGGACTCTGTGGAGGAGTCTCATCGTGTCAGAGACGCTGTAGAAGGACAGAGTTCCTGCACTGTGATCCACATACACTCCTATTCTGGAGGATGCTGGACCTCGGAGCTTAGTCTCAATGTTGTTGTGCCAGAAAGAGAGAGAGGAAGTAGAACACCCCAGATTCCAGGACTGACTATTGTATCCAAACAAACACTCATTAGCGTTTCCTTTTCTGATGATCCCTTTATATGAGACTGATATGGACACACTGCCGCTCCATTCCACCTCCCAGTAACAGCTTCCACACACACTCTCCTTACACAACACCTGGGTGTGAGAGTCAAATCTCTCTAGATGATAAGAGTATGGCTGCTCTGTCTTACTCCGTGTCACCACTCTGTTCTTCTCAGACAGAATGAGTCGACGATGTACTGTGTTTGGATCCAGAGTCAGATAACAGAAACCTAAAGCAATAAAATATCCACAGGTTAGATGTTAATCGCAGGATTTATAATGTGTGTGTGTTTGTGTGTGTTGTAAACCTACACTGCAAAAAAAATTCTCTCCTGTTCTCTGCTTCTGAAGATGAAATCATCTGATCTGCTGCAGCTGTGGAGAAACAGACAAAATTGAGGCAAAAAAAGACTTGGAAATAATTTAAATTGTGAGGAATGTAAATGTCCAACTGTGCAGCATTTCAAGTTACAAATAAGTCACACCTTAAAAACCAATCATTTTTCAGAGGTGAATCTCTGATAAGATGACATTTTTTTGTAGTGATTAACGATTCGGTTGTTGTTCCTAATATTTGGTACATTTAAAGTGGATTCATGGTTAATTTTCTTTGTCTAGTGAATTTATTTTCACATAATTTACAAAGATAATGCTAATAAATGGAGTTGTGCTAGACCTTTCAAATAAAATACTAAGTTCCATAAATAAAATTATTCATTATTAAAATGTAAAAAATACAAAGGTTAAGGCAAAATTGCTTCTCATTCACACTCACATTTTGAGTTCATAAAACTGAGAGTGAATGAGACTTCATCTTTTTAAATAAATTCATTCTGATTTAAAAATTCAGATAATATTTCACATTAGGATTTTATTATTTGATTATGATTTTTCTTCTTCCTGCTTACTTTTCATTTCTGTTCTATGAATGGTATGTTTCTCTTTACTGTGATGCTGATCTAATACATCTGGCTGGATTTTGTTGAATTCCTTCTCACAGACTCGTTCTTTCAGATCTGAGAGAGATTTCCTCACTCCATCAAATGAGACATGTTGATTGACAGTGAAGCTGGGTGAGTCTTCACATCCAGGAGAGACACAGAGAGACGGGAAACTCTACAGAGAGGAAACACATCATAGAGAAGGAGAAAAGTGTAGGAGAGGAACGAATGAATCTCAGACTGAATCAGACCAAAGACACACTTGTGATCTCAGACAGGAACATTTCTTCTTGCTGTAATGAGCTTTTAGGAGGGGTGTGTGTGTGTGTTTCCTCCTGACTTTGTCCACAGTCTTTTTCAGATCCTGCGCTGCCTTCTGCTTCTCCTGGATCCTCTGCTGGGATTTCATCTGCTCCTCCTTTAGCTCATTCTGAGACCAAATAAAACACATTTCATTATTTCTGCATTAATAATAATGTCAGTAATAACTGGAGTGAAACATTTAAAGCTATAAAATTATATTGTGAACTAAAATAAAATCTTACCTAAATCAAATAGAATAAATGTTTTAATCACTAGTCTGAAGTTTAGTCTGAAGAATTGTAACAAAAAACAAACAAACAAATAAATAAATATAAAAATAAACTCTCTATAAAATAAACTCTCAACAGAAAGGCCACACCAGAAGTCTAGTCTAGTCTGTGTGTTCTGTATAATATGTGGTGCAGAGATTCAGGTTACTACATCCAGACCAAGATCCTGTTTAACTTTTGATCTTTACAGAGTATACAGTCAGCTCCGTATGTGTTGCACACAGTTACAGTTATTTTATCTGTCTATGTCAGTATATTGAACATTAAACTAAATCATTCTTCCATTCATTATTGCAGGTGAAGTGTAAACATCACATGCATACATAAAGCTCTTTGTGTGATTATTTTTCTTAATTATATATATATATATATATATATATATATATATATATATATATATATATATATATATATATATATATATATAAAATTTATTTTATTTTATTTTTTTTAATGAGAAGATTCTGAAGGACTTTGATGGGAAGAATCTCTAAGAGAAAAGAAAAAAGTTGGGGGAATGAGGTAATTGGAAAAAATAAAAGGATAAAACTATGAATGAAGAGCTTGTTAAAGTGTCCCAGGTATTCATTAATTTAAAGCCAACTAAAACACACACACACACATAGTGAAACTATATGCTACTGTTGATGTTTATATCACAATGCAGATTTTAATTTGGAAGTATTTTGTTTTATTTCTGTCAATAAGATTTTATTTAAGTGTCACGTACGTAAATATTTGGACGTCGGACACAGCTTTAATTTTAGAATACGTACATCGAAGGTAGCCCTTTATGTGTGAAAGAGGAACAAATTAACAGACTGAGCATGCTTTGTTCCTGGAGAACAGTTAACCTGAAGCGGTATGCCTTACACACACACACACACACACACACACAGGCCATGAGATAAGTTTCATAAGTTTTTATTTTTAAAAGTCTGAGGAGAAGGGGAACCTTGTGAATTCTACTGGCTATCATGTTAGCTCTTGGTGTGAGCTTCAGTGGTCTGATGTAGCTGTTTATGTTGTACTTAGTCCTTAGGACTGACTTCAGATTTTTTGTTGCTACGTCGCCTGGCTGCTTTGTGCAGCAGATCAGATAGATATATTTGATATTACTCCAAAGGCCTTACTGCTCTTCTAAATAAAAACATTGCAAGTTTGTTTCTGTGTTAGTTGGTAAACTGGACTGATTGGTTTGACCAGTATATCACTTCCTTACTAACAACCTTTTGGCTTCACTGAAAAATTATAATGATATCAAGTTCTCACCTGTTTTTCAGTTCTCTCTGCTTTAGTTGCAACGGTATTATGACCTTTGTGTTTATCCATCATACTCTGGTCAGTACGACAGTAGATCTCCATCACTTTACCATGTTCAGAGTCGATCTTCTCTTGGAGCTTTGCACAGGCCTCAACTATCTTGTGCTTCTTATAGTCAGGAGACTGAAAGTGTGGGTTAAGATGATATTTACAATAGGAGGCCTGACAATCCAGACAGGAGATGACAGCTTTGCATTTTCTCCCGGTGCAGGAATCACACTCCACATCTCCAGGTCCAGCATAACAGTGAGCAGAAGAAGCAGCTGGATGTTTAGACTTCTTCAGTTCCTCCACCTTTTTATTCAGGTTGTTGTTCCTGTTTAAAGAAGGCTTTGGAGTGAAAGGCTCTTCACACTGGGGACAGATGTAAACACACCTCTGATCGTCATCATTCCAGAAACGAACAATACACTCCATACAGAAACTGCGTCCACAGGGAATAGTCACTGGATCCTTCAGGAGTTTCTGACACAGTGGACAGTTATACAGATCATGAGATAGTAAAGTACTGGCCCCTGCCATTTTTCTACAGTCACAGAGAGAAAAAGAGAGACAGAGAGTGAGAGAGATAGAGAGACAGAGAACGTCTGTACACTGAACGGCACCCTGGGTTTTCGTTTTCTCAGAAATGAGATTCATGTTCTCTGAGGTATTTACACTGTGGCAACCAGATAGGAGTGGCTTTTAAATAAGAGGAGGTTCTATCTTTAACCCTTTGACAGGAAACTCAACCACACAGTTGCACACATTTATCATTGTAATAAAGTGAACATCAAATTGTCTCAAACTTTTTTCCTCTATCTCAAGGCATTACCAGTAGTATTTTCACATAATATAATCAATACAATAAGTGTGTTTTTACCTCATTGCTAGAGTGTTTGCAGGACATCATTGTTGTGACACTGACAACAAAGAGGGACTCATCTTTGTTTATAAAACCTTTAAAAATGCATCTGACCGAAAGTAAGCTACAACAATCTAATTTAAAACGATGGTTTCCTGAGGCTTTTGTGTTTCCTTCCGTAGTTCTGTATCTGCAGATGTCTGCCATCACTGCAGCGTGTCAAGGAAACTGCTGGCAAGAATATCTATGACTTCACCAAAATATTTCACATAAAATGTCAGATGAGCCATTACAAAAAGCCCAAATGTAGAAATATGCCTCATGGTTGCCTTTTGATTTTGATTGATATAAAATTTAAGAAATACAATTTAAATAAAATGTAAATCTAGAATATAAAATATAATAAATACACTAGACAAAAAGAGGAATCTAAAATAAAATGAATATCAGAATAAAATACAAAATATAATATAAAATAGACTATCAATTAAACAATATATAAAAACTAGACATGTAAATTTCCTGAAGAAAATGTGAGTGGTGCTTGCCGTGGCAAAACTCGTCCCCGAGTTCATGGAGGAAATAACTGGACATGTCACGCACTTCCCCTCTTTTTGCTGAGCAGTTTGATATATCACGTGTATGTTGCAGTAACATTAGCATCAACGTTAGCATTAGCATTAGCATTAATGTTAGCATTAGCGTTTGCATTGACATTAGCATTAGCGTTAGCATTAGCATCAACATTAGCATTATCGTTAGCATTAGTATCAACATTAGCGTTAGCATTAGCGTTAGCATTAATGTTAGCATTAGCATCAACGTTAGCATTAGCGCTAGCCTTAGCGTTAGCATTAGCGGTAGCATTAGCATTAACCTTATCATTAGCCTTAACATGAGCATATAACATAGGGTGCCAATACTTTTGTGATGTCAAAACTTTTGGAACACTCCACCATTTATAATGGAGGTCTATGGGAAAAAATTCCACTTTGAGTTTCCGTACCGGTAATACCGGAATTCCGATCGCTTATAAAAGTCATAGCACATCTTTCCCGAACAAGCCGCATGATTTGACACCTCATTCGTGGGTCTACGACAAACGGTGCGGGACTAGTTAGCGGACAAAATTTGTACAGAAGAAGAAGAAGAAGAAGAAGAATTATAATAATAATAATAAGTATGAGGAATAGTAATAGTGATGCTTTGCATAGCAAGCACCACTAATTAAAACAGAATAAAAATAAGCAATAATAGAATAGATATGAATGGAATAAGCAGAATGTTCAAAGAATGTGCAAATTATCTGTTTGCTAAGTGATTCCTGTTTGCATGTACATGTCCTTTGGCTGCAGTGTTTTGCCTTCAATGTATTGTATTTTAAAAAGCAAAGGAATAAGGGCGTCTGCTAAATGCCGGAAATATAAATGCAGTCTCTGCAGCAAGATGATGCTGTCTACATTGATTACGTATGCAGCTTGTCTCAGTGTGTTAGGGTATTTTTCTTCTTGTTCACTGTAAAGTGCTGTATTGTTCATGTAATGTGTGCAAAGTTTTAACAGAGACAGCTGAAGAAAAATGTTGAATGTGTATAAGGCAAGAAGGAGTACATGGGGTGTTTGCCTGTGTGAGCATGAACACCCCTGGCATTTAGAAGGGGTGAAATATAATGGCTTTTATTGCAGTGTAACTGGTCTGTGGGGTTCTTTAAGGAAAAAAGCTCCAAAGAAAAATACTGTTTTATTAATGAGATTATCGTTAACGAATCTTGTTATGTGAATGAAATGTTCTCGTTCTCTTCCATGTACTGACTCACGTTCTGCATTCACTTAAGTCCCACAAATGTAAACCTTTAGCAGCTTTTTTTCTGCTTGATAAAGGCTGTTGAGGAAGGAGCATGTCACTAGATGGACATATTGAATGAATCTGCACTTTACTTTAAGTCAGAACGAGAATGGTAAACCTCCTGATTCTGAATATTAGTGAACACATAAACGCAACATACAGGCTTTTTAAAATAAAAATAAAGACTTATATAATCAGAAAATGTACAAAAAGTTGCCAGGTTAATAACCAAACCACAGTGGAGCAAAATAATTCTATAAATCTGAAAATAAAATTTTGAAACAAAAAAGGAAACAAGCAAATACTAAAGAAATTTAACAAATTAAAAATGCTGTGCTCTGTAGCTAGTGATGAACTTCGATAATGATGAGCTGTTTTGTTGTTTTTGTTTCATGTGGAACTTTTATTTTAAAAAGAACGAGAAAAAGGACAGAATAGGACCCTATAGCAAGAATGTATCTTTGTCATAATACTGATTATGTTATTAGAGTTATTTAGATTTTTAGAAGTTTTACAGATTTCAAATGACACATGGCACATAGAAACATTTTGCCATTCTAACATTATCTCTGTCACTACAGCATGGTGTTAAAAGTATAACAGAAAAACAGATAAATATGAACAGAAAGTTTATTATCACTGTATTTTACTGTAATGTATCATCACACCACTGGTTAAAAAACGTCTGCTGTTTTCAGCACACCTCCACAACGTTCGCTCTGTAGTGCAAAGAACATTCCTGGCTTTTTCAACTCAGGAAACTCCCCTTATCTAAGAAACATTTGTGATTTATTAACCAGGACACATAAATGTTTGCTCTATAAATCTTAGAGTGTATTTTACAGTCCGGTGTGCGGCTATGACACTTCAGAACCTTTCCTGTCACAAACATTTGTGATTTATTAACCAGGACACATAAATGTTTGCTCTATAAATCTTAGAGTGTATTTTACAGTCCGGTGTGCGGCTATGACACTTCAGAACCTTTCCTGTTTATTCCGCCAGATGCACAGAGAAAGTTTCGGTGTGTTTGAGATGAAAAGTATCATTAGTCAGTTTGAATCAATGAACACACATCTTTATTAGCAGCTTAAGTGATGCGTGAGACATTTGCTGAGATGTTTGCGTGAGACAATGCGTGAGACATTTGCTGTCAGCAACTTCTTGCTAAAATAATTACACAGCCTTTTTTACAGTTCTGTGATGTACACACACCTGGCTGTGTGTGAAATGTGCCTCAAGCTAAAATCACTGCTTGCCTCCTCTTGCTAGGAATGAAACGTGTGTGTGTGTGTGTGTGTGTGTGTACTCACTTGTGTGTGTGATTTAAAAATGATCAGACAGACAAGTATTTTGACTTAAGCTTGACTAAAAATGAAATGTTTTTCATTTACACAATACAATTTCAGTACATGATGCTAAACCTGGAGGCTATAAGTTTCCATTACCTGTTAGCTACTTACACTTCATAGCAATCTGATTCATAGAATCATTGTTTGAATCAGAGAATCTTTTGGTAATCAGTGAATCGTTTAGGTATGAGCGAAATTCCCTTTGCTGTCAGTCAGCCGACCAGCCTTTAAATCTTTGATCTTTTGTTCATGGCTGAGATTTGCTCTTCTGTTATTCAATGAATCAGTGTTCAAATCAGGGAATCTTTTGATCAAGATTCATTTCTTACTTGTGAACTCTTGTATCATTGAGTGTTTCTTCATTAACCCAGATTGACTCATTTCTTGTTCAGCAAATAATTTCTACGGATGTACACTATATTGCCAAAAGTATTTGCTCACCTACCTTGACTCGCATATGAACTTAAGTGACATCCCATTCCTAATCCATAGGGTTCAATATGACGTCGGTCCACCCTTTGCAGCTATAACAGCTTCAACTCTTCTGGGAAGGCTGTCCACAAGGTTTAGGAGTGTGTTTATGGGAATTTTTGACCATTCTTCCAGAAGCACATTTGTGAGGTCACACACTGATGTTGGATGAGAAGGCCTGGCTCTCAGTCTCCGCTCTAATTCATCCCAAAGGTGTTCTATCGGGTTGAGGTCAGGACTCTGTGCAGGCCAGTCAAGTTCCTCCACACCAGACTCTGTCATCCATGTCTTTATGGACCTTGCTTTGTGCACTGGTGCACAGTCATGTTGGAAGAGGAAGGGGCCAGCTCCAAACTGTTCCCACAAAGTTGGGAGCATGGAATTGTCCAAAATGTCTTGGTATGCTGAAGCATTCAGAGTTCCTTTCACTGGAACTAAGGGGCCAAGCCCAGCTCCTGAAAAACAACCCCACACCATAATCCCCCCTCCACCAAACTTTACACTTGGCACAATGCAGTCAGACAAGTACCGTTCTCCTGGCAACCGCCAAACCCAGACTCATCCATCAGATTGCCAGATGGAGAAGCGCGATTCGTCACTCCAGAGAACGCGTCTCCACTGCTCTAGAGTCCAGTGGCGGCGTGCTTTACAACACTGCATCCGACGCTTTGCATTGCACTTGGTGATGTATGGCTTGGATGCAGCTGCTCGGCCATGGAAACCCATTCCATGAAGCTCTCTGCGCACTGTTCTTGAGCTAATCTGAAGGCCACATGAAGTTTGGAGGTCTGTAGCGATTGACTCTGCAGAAAGTTGGCGACCTCTTCGCACTATGCGCCTCAGCATCCGCTGACCCCGCTCCGTCAGTTTACGTGGCCTACCACTTCGTGGCTGAGTTGCTGTCGTTCCCAAACACTTCCACGTTCTTATAATACAGCTGACAGTTGACTGTGGAATATTTAGGAGCGAGGAAATTTCACGACTGGATTTGTTGCACAGGTGGCATCCTATCACAGTTC
This sequence comes from Hemibagrus wyckioides, assembly GCF_019097595.1. Classification (NCBI taxonomy): domain Eukaryota; kingdom Metazoa; phylum Chordata; class Actinopteri; order Siluriformes; family Bagridae; genus Hemibagrus; species Hemibagrus wyckioides. The sequence continues at coordinate 2,500,688 of NC_080726.1, forward strand.
CACGCTGGAATTCACTGAGCTCCTGAGAGCGACCCATTCTTTCACAAATGTTTGTAAAAACAGTCTGCATGCCTAGGTGCTTGATTTTATACACCTGTGGCCATGGAAGTGATTGGAACACCTGATTCTGATTATTTGGATGGGTGAGTGAATACTTTTGGCAATATAGTGTACATTTTGAAACACGTTTTGGCTAATTTGATCGTGCTAATCAGTACTTTTTTTCAGCGGATCAGTGAATCAGTGAATCTTTCAGACATCACCAGGCTTCACTTTTCAGTCATTCAGTGGATCAGTGCATGAGTCAGTGAGTCTTTTGGTCATGGATGAGCCACTCGTTATTACTTTTTAGTATTATTTTAGTTTTTAAACTACTGAATATTTTGGTAGACACAGAGATTTAATTTTCTGTTGTTCAGTTAGTGTTGAATCAGTGCATCATTCTGCAACAAGAAGAATTCACTCCTCTATTCAGTGAATCAGATGTGCTTAATTCTGTTTCATCCCATCTGAGGTAATTCAGTGTGAGATTAAGATTTCCAGCATTTCAGTGTATGTGATACATCTTTTGCATTATATGTAAACATAAAAAACTAACCAAATCATTTAACTGAAATAGATCCATAAAGCTTGAGACACTGAGAAAGAAGAATATGGTTTGAGGTGCTTCAAAATCATTAAAGACAGACAGACAGAGACAGAGAGAGAGAGAGAGAGAGAGAGAGAGAGAGAGAGAGAGAGAGGGAGCAAGAGAGAGAGAGTTTTAAAAAAGATGAAAGAAACAAAGGTATTCCATTACAAGAGAGCCAATAAACTGGCTTAATCCACTTCATTAAAAAGGAATCGTCTCAGTTTTAAAGCTTTGGATCCAAATAGCTGCCTCTCTCTCTCTCTCTCTCTCTCTCTCTCTCAAAATGAGCCTGCTCTGACTGAAATGTCTTATTTGAAAATAAAATTCATCAGACTTTCTCTTTGTAAATTTAACATGCGAAATTTAACCATTTTTTATTTGAAAATGAACCTACTGGGTGACTGAAACGATCGTGTCTCATAATATCTAAAAAGATTCTCACTGTTGCCACCTACTGGTGTAATGATGTAACCTACGGACTCGGTCACTGAACGAATCATCTAGGTGAACGCAAGCAAAAGTTTCGACTCATGAATCAGGATGAATCGATTACCCCCGCGAGTTAATTTTTTATTTTTTATTTTTTGAATAAACGTTGGAAAGTCAAGTTCAAGTTTCTCAGCTCCTGATTTAATTGGATAGAAGATTAGGCGGGATAGAGAGTAGGCGGGGCTTTAGTAGGAAAGGTTATAAATCCAGACACGGCCCGCTTTTCTCGGTGCTTCGATTGTTTTGTTTCAGGAGTAAAGAGTAGCTTAATTAAACGGGATTAAACTGGGGTAAAGATATTTGAACGGTGGAGTTTAACTGATTAAAACGTTAAGTGGGTAAGACTGTGTAATAATTAGTAGATAATAGTTTTAATAAACTGAATATTGCCTGTGTAAGAGTCACAGTGCAGTAAATTAGGCTTAATTGGGAAAATTTCTCATTTAAAATCCCAGGAATAAAATACTGCGGGTTTGTTGTTGTTGTTATAGATAAATTATCAGGATGTTTAATAATTGGTCATTGCAGCTCGACCTAATAACCAAACTGATCATAAGTACTCTTAGTTGAGATTTATTTTCTCTCACATGGCGTTTCTATACTTACAAGCTAACTGGTTTCCCTCAAAATCCCCTCCTGATATTTTGTTTGTTTGAAAATATTCCATAATATTTACATTCTGACATTTAAAATTCCAGGCTATTTTTTTTTTATCTTTTTTACAATTTAATAAAATGTCAATGTGCAGTACCGCTGTGATCCACCGGGCGGCGACAAATCACGTCTAAAATTGTATGATCTGTTAAATTCTGCTCGGGTTTCTTTTTAAAGTTAACTTTGTAAACTGTTTCTTTGATTTTACACATCATGTTCAAACGTTTTTAGTAAAGCTGGTACTTTAGTTGGTTTTTTTTTTTTTTTTAGTTTTTTACTCTGCACTGAAGTAAAGATTTTCTTTTCTGTTCTTCAGCCATTTTGCATGAACTCATGGACCTCCCTGACTTTAAGAGGAGGAACAAGAAGAAAAGGAGATGCAGAGCGACGGATAGCTTCAGCAGACGATTTGAAGGCAAGCTGCTGGTTTATTTCAGGGATTTTTACATAGCAGTACGTTTATTTAAGCCATTAAAGGAAAACTCCACCTGGACGTGTTTTTGTTGTAATTTGCCGTGGAACCACCAGAGGGCAGAAAAGCACAGAAGCCATTTTAATAACGATTATATATTTTCTAACACATTCGGAGTCAAACAAATGAGCTAAAATACAGGAAAGTGAATCACTTTAGCCTGTTATAAATTATATATAAATTATGTTGTATTTATTATATTTGTAGTATTTTTAGCAGAATATGTTTAGAAATAATAATGCATTAACTTTGTTACACTCCAATGAATCCTCTTCAAGCTTTTCCTTGTTGTATTCAGATGTTTACAGACTCCAGGACGAGGTTTTGGGAGAAGGAGCGTACGCAGTCGTGCAGTCGTGTGTCCGTCTGAGCACGAGGACCGAGTATGCAGTGAAGGTGAGCTCACTGTGGGGAAGATGGATGATGACCAGAAGGAAAAGGTTTGAGGACTGATGGCAGAAGGCATTAATATGGGAAAAATGAAAAGGGAGTTCATTTATAATCTGTCAAGCAAATTGTGAAGAATAGCTAATCTAATTCATGCTTAGGCTTAAATGCAAAAGTTTGTGCACCCTGCTAGTTTGTGTTTATTTTTCTATTCATTTTTTCTTTTGAATGGAATATACTGTAATTAATATAAACTCTAGGGAGGTTCAAACATTGTTTATACTGCTTTACCTGATATTAAGACATTTTGTTAAAAAAACAGTAATTATTTATATATACACAGATCAGGCATAACATTATGACCAGTGCCAGGTGCCGTGAATTAGACTGAGTATCTCCTCATCATGGCACCTGTTAGTGGGTGGGATATATTAGGCAGCAAGTCAACATTTTGTCCTCAAAGTTGATGTTAGAAGCAGGAAAAATGGACAAGTGTAAGGATTTGAGCGAGTTTGATGAAGGACCAAATTGTGATGGCTAGACCACTGGATCAGAGCATCTCCAAAACTGCAGCTCTTGTGGGGTGTTCCTGGTCTGCAGTGGTCAGTATCTATCAAAAGTATCCTTTAAGTCCTGTAAGTTGCGAGGTGGGCCTCCATGGTAACATACAGGACATAAAGGATCTGCTGGTAACATCTTGGTGCCAGATACCACAGCACACCTTCAAGGGATCTAGTGGAGTCCATGCCTCGACTGGTCAGGGCTGTTTTGGGAGCAAAATGTGGGACCAATACAATATTATCATGTTATGCCTGATCAGTGTATATTGTAAAGAATACGTCATTATTCATACAGAAATTACGGAAGGGATACAAACTTTTGCACTCAATTCCACACAATTATAGATTAAAAACTTGAAGACGTTTCTGCTGAACACGCGTGTTTAAGGTTTTTATTTTTAAGGGGATTCTGTGGAAATTTCTGGCGATTTATAAAAATCTGGTCTTTGCACTTAATTTTAAGGCCAGGTAAAGTTTATTTCTCTGTGTCTCTCTCTCTCTCTCTCTGTGTGTTGTGTGCTAGATTATCAAGAAGAGGCCGGGCCTGAGCAGAAGTCGTGTTTTTAGAGAGGTGGAGATTCTCTATCAGTGCCAAGGCCACAGGTATCTATCGCTCTCATTCTCACACACACACACCATTTCTTACATTACTGTACACGACAGCTGTGTTAAATTCAGGACTCTGATTGGTCAGAAGGTGTTGTCAGAGCTTCTGTTCTAGAAAACTAATCCTTAGTGCAGGTTTATATTAATGCACTCGTTCAGGTGTTACTGTTTCCATAGCAACAGCTCCTTCACATGTCATTGTTTGCAAGAAGACACAGATTTCATGGAAGGAGTCTCCAGTGTAGTTGTATTTGTAGCTTCAGTTGTATCCAGTGTGTATTTGTAGCTTCAGGTTTTTCATATCTTCAGGACAGAGATGTTGTTTTCTTTTATTGTTTTGTTCTTATTAACTACAAGTGGTAAAATTTTCTTCATGTGAGGAAGCGTGTTTACGTCTGCTGTGACTGTACAATGTGAGTAAGTGACTTATTTCCTTTTTTTTGCAGGAACATTCTGGAGCTGGTGGAGTTTTTTGAAGAAGATGACAGATTCTACTTGGTGTTCGAGAAGCTTAGAGGAGGTTCATCCGTCTGCTTCGTCCTCATTTTGATGCCCATCTCAGTCTTAAAGATTATTTTCACTTGATTTGTGCGTGTGGGTGTTTTTTCAGGTTCACTGTTGACTCACATCCACAGAAGGCAGCGTTTTAGTGAACAGGAAGTCAGCGCTGTGGTGCAGGACATCGCCAGCGCTTTACACTTCCTGCACAGTAAAGGTCAGTCAGCGGATCTGATTCACAGCACGAGCTGAACGATTCTGAGGTCTGACACACGCTGGAGCTCAGTCTGGGGAAAAGAATAAAAGAAAATACTTTTTCTTAAAGCTTCTAAAGCTTTTTCTTTCTTTCCTTTTATTTGTTGCTTGTTTTTCATTTTAATAAAACGTTTTTGTTTTCCTGACCTGGATAAAATGGATAGTAAAATTAAATGAAATTTATTATTTTATTTTTATTAGCTTTTTATTGTATTTTTTTAAAATTAGGTTTGGTTCTCTTTTTTTTTTTTTTTTTTTTTATTTAATTTACTTTTATTAATTTACCAGAATTAGGAAATGGTTGCTTAAAATAAATGCGTTTATTGATTATTCCATTTTTTTATTGATTTTATTCTTATTTTTATTTATATATAAAAACATATGCTTACTAAAAGAAATAAAATTCATTAAACTTATATTAAATGTTTTATTTTATTTTACTATTATGTTTTATTAAAATAGTTGCTACAAATACAACAAATGTAATACAAATGCAATAAATGTAATAAATGAATAAATGTAATAAATGAAATTATTTTACTTATTCATTTATAGATGTTAATGCATTTTTATTTAATTTTATTTTTATTATTGTATTTTTAATTTGTTTTTACTTTACAATTATTTACTACTTTTAGCATTTATTTATTATTATTAGCTTTATAGTTAAGACATGTTTTGGTTCTTTAGCTTGCCACTGAACCAACACGGCTAACAATGCTAACAATTAATGGAAGCTTATTGCCACCAGTTTAGTGTAGTTCACCAAATGTCTCTTTTTTTTTTTTCTCTAGTCATTTAGTGTTAGTCCACAGTTGGGAGGTGTGGCCTAAAACTAGGGGGCGGAGATTAGAAGTCATTAGCAGCCATTATTTGTTAGCTATTTTAATCTTGTAGTTCCAAGACAAAGCTAAAGACGTGAACCTGAGACTCTTAGCAGATCCTGGACAATCGACTGGACTTTATTTATTTATGAAATGTTGGTAATGTTAGTCATGTGACTGTGTGATATAGGAATGGCACATAGAGACCTGAAGCCAGAGAATATCCTCTGTGAGCACAGTGACAGGGTGAGTGTGTATTAATATGCACACACTCTCACTCTTTCAGACACATCGAATACGTTTAGAATGAAATATTTTGGAGGTGTTTGGTCATTCTGGTGTGTTTTTCAGTGATTTTTGTTAAACGTTAGCAGCTGATTCCTTGTCCTGTGTGTCTGCAGATGTGTCCAGTGAAGATCTGTGATTTTGACCTGGGCAGTGGGATGAAGCTGAGCAGCAACACTGACCTGATCTCCAGTCCACAGCTACTCACACCGGTAAGTGCTGAACACACAGAGACAAAGCGAGGGAGAGAGTGGAAGGGAGAACAAGGGAGGGAGTGAGAGACATGCAAGGGAGCGAGAGAGAGAGAAATCTTAAAGTTTATTTTGTTCACAGATGTGAAAGGTGTTTTCCTGTATGCTGTGTTTCAGTGCGGCTCGGCCGAGTACATGGCCCCCGAGGTGGTGGAGGTGTTCAACGAGGAGTTTGGAGTTTATGATAAACGCTGTGATCTGTGGAGTCTCGGCGTTGTCCTCTACATCCTGCTCAGTGGATCTCCTCCGTTCACCGGTCACTGTGGGACCGGGTGTGGCTGGGATCAGGGGGAACCGTGCCGCCAGTGCCAGGTGGGTCCAAACACAAACTGGTCTGATGAAGTGGAGTTCCTATAACAGCATGTTTCTAGCTTGAAGAACATTGAGAGAATTCATCAGCACATTCTGACCAGTCAAAATCCAGAATTCAATATCACTTCTGTAGTACAGCAATAATCTCACTGTAGTCTCACATAGCCTGATCTTCAGACTGTTTCTAGCTGCTATAGCGTAATTAAAAAAAAAAAAAGGTAGTAACATGTCCCATTAGATCTAGTCAGAGCTTCAGATTGAGAGCAGAAGGTCTGGACTCTGTGGCAGCTTTTATTGGCCAAGGAACCGCCCAAAAGAGGACATCTGACTAACATATAAATCAACCAGTCACAGTTTGTTTTGTTCAGTGTCATGTTTAGAGACGTGAAAAAGTAGATTTTCACAAAAGTAGTCCGATGTGTGACCAGAAATCGTTTATTTAAGAAATTCGTGCAGATGAATGAGTCTGTAAACTTCACATGATTTGAAAAATGCAGTGTTTATCTGATCCTCATAAGCCCTCACTGTCACAGCTGTAAACACCATGGCTTCCTTCTGCCATGAGAGAAGTACATCTGTCACAACTGTTTTGTTTCTAGGAGGATTGTTAAAAATGTGACGCAAGTCTACCTGGAAATCCAACCAATCAGTTGACTCCTAAAGTGTCCAATTTTTGTGTTGTGTACGCACCATTCGTTCAGCCAGTAGTCCGTGGGAGTGACGTCTGGGGCTGAGACGTCCTTCTCTATGCCAATTAACTGTGTTCTCTTGTTTTCCCACCCAGATCATGCTATTTGAGAACATTCAGGAAGGAAAGTACGAGTTTCCTGAGAAGGACTGGGCTCACGTGTCTGCTGAAGCTAAAGATCTTGTCTGCAAACTCTTAGTGCGTGACGCTAAACAGCGGCTCAGTGCGGAGCAGGTCCTCCAGCACCCGTGGGTACAGGGGGTACGACGCCACCGTCCAGTCACTCATTTACCTCGTTTGGATAAATACATGCTGTGGGGCTGGAAATGTGGACCTCAGGAGTGTTTGGGCCCCGTATTAGCTTGTTTGTAATGTTGATGCCGTCACTATGCTAATTTCAAACTACTGAGATTCGCACGGAGTGTAGAAGACAGTCATCGAAGTTTATTAAGCATGTTGAAATGCTAGCTAGATACGATTAGCCAGTGTGTCCTTCATTTTGAATAATTTGTAGTCATTTTCAAACATTAGCTTGTTTAGAAGCTAGCTACAAAAGCTTTGTGTGTTGATTAACAGATCAATAGCTCCAGGTTTTATTTAGTTGTTTTTATTTTTCTTACACTGAATGTACAAATGCTTGTTTTGCCTCATATTTAACCTCATATTTAGCCGTATTAATGTTAATAAGAACAGCATGCTGCTAAATTGCAATCATTACTGTTGATCTGTTTTGAGGTCTAATTGCCTCTTTCTTTTCTTTCGATTCTCCCAGCATGCTCAAAACGCATCCACACTACGTTCAGGGTGAGTTCATGTCCTGGAATTTTATATTCTTTTTAATGGGTTGTTTCTACTCATTAATAAAAGCTGCTCTATTACGGAGAGAGGATTGTCACAGGAACTCACCACGGGGTCCCAGAGGGTTCACCTCTTGGTCCGCTCACCAATTTATGAATAACAGAGGATTTGGGTTTTATCCAGGGTTCATCAACACTGTTATATGTTCCATACAAAACTCACTTTTAATATTTATCTATTAATTTTAAAGCCTTTTTAAATTTGATTCCTTTTCATCAGATTTTCAGTAAAAAATCCCCATGAACTTGGATATAATATTTGAAAGAAATCTTCTGTCCTTGTCTTTGGTCTTGTTTTTCCTCTCTCAGGGGATCCAGTGTCCAGGACCTCGCCACCTTTGCGGCTCAGGTGGTAGCTGTGAACCGTCAGCTGGTCCAGCAGGAAGTGAACGACAAGTCTGAGGAGAAGGACAGGAACTGCTTTGGGTTTGGTTCCTCCTTGTTCTGTTCTGCGTCTCCAAACTCGCTGCGTCTGTCGCGTCTGGCTCAGCGGCGCAGGGAGAGAAGCCGTCATCTCCTCAGCCCTCTGCTCACGGTCGGAGGAGCCACCTAACATCTCTGCATTGAACATCAGTGTGTTAAACAAGTCGACGGACCGAATGCATCACCGCTAATAATAGGAAAGAACAGAAATCTCATACTGCCCCGGAAGCATGGACTTTGGAAGCCGGACTGAAGGAATGTGCAATAATTATGCTTTCTGATTCAGTGAGCCTACACACACATATATGCACACACTTGAATGTTGATCCCTCAGACAAATATCTGATTGTTTTCTGGTTTAATTAGGACACGTTATTTATTTCATTTTTGTAATATTTCTTACATTTTTTCCATCTTTAACATTTTTTTCCCTTTAGATTAATATTCAGAAAAAGGAGAAAAGTGATGTAAATACATCAGACCTACTACTGTGTTCTTTATCATCAGGAGGCAGGAAACTCAGAACTTCTGGAATTTTATTGACCCAAAGAGCACTAAACCTTTTTGCATGTAAATATATTTTTATTTTTCGCATGATGAACGTTCTCATTTTGGGTTGAGACTATCTTTTTAAATGTTTTATATTTTTATAATGTTTTTTTTTTTGTTAACTTTGTCAGTTTCACAGGCCTTTTTTTTATTTAATTGAGTTTTTCTGTCTCTTTTTGTCTGTTTCCATTACTACAATATATTTTTTAAAAATTAAGCAGTTGAACAAACAGGAATTTATTTATTTTTTCCACATTTCCTAGTGTTTGTGTGATATAAAACCCAAAAGTTCACCCACAGTATCACAGTATCATGATGATCAGTTGGTGTGAGATGTTAAGAGACTAAACCTCTGAGATGTGGACTTTTGTTTCAGTTTATTTTTTCTTTCATTTTTTTTTTTGTCAAGCAAACTGTTTTTTAGTTACTGATGCTCCACACTGCTCCATGATATGTTTTATCATTATAGAATTTCATCCTTTGACATTTTTATGCATTTATACCATAGTGAACATGATAACCATGTAAATAAGTCTTTGTAGTAAGGCTCTTGTTTATTAATGGCACTTATATGGTGTGTGTTCATTTGTGGTAATTTTTTTTATTATTTATTTATTTTGGGAGAGACTTTTTTTCCCTTTTGTTGAATTTATTTAATTTTTTTCCAGTTTTAAAGAATTGTACTTCATGCTCTGCTGTGCACATCATGCAATATTTACACTTTATTTTTCACAAAATTAATGGACCAAATATTTGTTGGATTTTTGGTGAAATGTGATTTTTGCACAGTGACTCTTCAAATAAAGAGCAGGAACAGTTCAAACTGAGTCTTCCAATTATTTTATTTAAAAAACAAAAAAGCTGTCGCACATAATGAGTGCCTATTTTCTATATTTTAGGTTGCAGTTAAAGGGAAAATGTATTTACAAAAATAACTAAATGTCTTGAAGTTTGGCTATAAACCAGTGTGTAAAATAATGTGAATATTTATTTTTGAAAATATTTTAGTCATTTGTGAGAAATAATTAAACATAAAATGCAAAAGATAAAACCTGGAAAACATTACCAGAAATGTAAAACTTTAGCATGAAAATATTACATCATTTAAAAAAAGCTCTTGAAATAAATGTTTCAGTATAATATGGTGAAATATAAATTTCTCTGAATTTATTCACTACCCTTTTGTCTATTATATACAATTGTGAATAGGAAAAAATGAACACACCTACTAATTATTCGTAAATATTTGTAAAAAAAACAAAAAAAACAGGAAGTTGCATCATTTTTTTTATTTTTCTGGAGACAAAAAAGAGAGTTCTTTCATTCTTGTATTTATTTTTAAATGATACTGACAGTCAGTGACATCTTAAAAGAAGCTCAGCCGTAATATTTAACCCAAGTTATTAATGAAACTTAGAAATTATAAATGAAAAAAAATGTAAGAGTCAGCAGAACGATTTGAAAGTCCTCGTGCTGTTAGCATGCATGCTAATTAATCGCATTTTGTGTTTTTGCTAAACTTTCAAATCTGTTACTGTTTAAATGAAAATACATGAAATAAACTTTAAATTTCAGGAGTTATAAAAGTTAAAAGCCCCCCGAGGCGGTAACAGGAAGTCACACACACTGTGAATGAAGGAAACATCACTCTAACAGATTTTCTTCAGCACCACACTCAGAGAGCAGATGAGGAAAACCCCCATCTTAGCCAACAAGTACCACAGAGGAGCGTTCCCTAAGTGAGAGAAAACGAAAAATACAGTAATTTCACACTGTTTCAGATCTGAATCATGGAGGAACAGATGACTGTAACCGTTACTGATCACACTTACTGTACTGATATTGAGTCTAAGGCTGTTTTTAATAAACATTGCTGACTGCATTTTAACCAAATCTTGTTCAAGATCAGCCATAACATTATGATATTATTATATTGTGTTGGTCCCCCTTTTGCTGCCAAAACAGCCCTGACCTGTCGAGGCATATATGAACTCCACTAGATCCCTGAAGGTATGCTGTGGTATCTGGGCCAACTTACAGGATACTTTTGATAGATACTGACCACTGCAGACCACCCCACAAGAGCTGCAGTTTTGGAGATGCTCTGATCCAGTGGTCTAGCCATCACAATTCGGCCCTTTGTCAAACTCAAAGCTGAAATCCTTACGCTTGTCCATTTTTTCTGATTCCAACACATCAACTTTGAGGACAAAATGTTCACATTGCACAAATGTTCTGTCACAAAGGTGTCAGAATACACAGTGCAGGACGGGTCAGGGCAGTTTTGGCAGCAAAAGGGAGACCAACACTATATTAGGCAGTTGGTCATAATGTTACACCTGGTTGGTGTATACTGGATATATTTATATCTAAGGTGTTGTTTATTTTTGCAGTGCTGGATATGTTTGTAATAATGAATGCATTGAAAAAGTTCACTTTATGCTTCATTTATTATTATTACTGAAGGAATCTAGATGAAATGTTGCTCACATGTAACAGTTGCACTGCAGGTGGATTTCACTTCTGAGGTCGGTGCTCCTGAAAATCACACGTTTATTGAATGTTAATACGCTTGTTCTGATCTGATACTCGCTATAGCAACAGGCCATTCGGAGGCACGTGTTTAGGGAAGGAGTCTCTAATGTCAGTGCTTTTTAATAGTCAAAGGTAAAGATGCAACTTTTTATTTTAAAACACTTGTTTTCTGACATTTTTAATTTACAATTTCTCTGAAAAGCTGTGCTGTTTGTCTTATTCATTTCAAAAGAGAAGAAAGAAAGTTTTGGTGACTGAAAGTATTTATAGCTGCTATAAAATAAATGAGAACTTGTTTCTTAGACGTTTCTTAACACGGTGAGCAGTGAGCAGGTAGCTCAAGTGGTTAAGGCTCTGGGTCGTTGACCGGAAGATGCCACCTTTGGGCCCTTGAGCAAGGCCCCCAACCCACCATGCTCCAGGGGCGCCGTATCATGGCTGACCTTGCGCTCTGACCCCAACCCCCAAGGATGGGATATTTGTGAAGAAAGAATTTCACTGTGAAGTAGATTTCAAGGTTTTCAAGATTTCAAGAAGCTTTATTGTCATTTCAGCCACATATATCTGGCGCAGTACATAGTGAAATGAAACAACGTTTCTCCAGGACCTGGTGCTACATAAACATACAACAACAAGTTCAACACAAAACAACAAACAACACCACAGAGCTAGGACAGAAGTGTGTCTTAGCCATGTAAAGTGCACAGTGTGCAGCTAGGTGCAAACAGAGCACCATTTTGGTTCCGGAGTGGCCGCTGCGTGCTACTGCCACGCCGCCATCTTGGAAGAGATATATTCCAAGTAATGTGTATGTGACAAATAAAGGCAACTTAATGTTTGTTTGTCTGTCTTGTCTCGTCATCCTGTGCACTTCTGTTGTATGTTTAGTTTCTAAAGAATTGAACCTTAAGTATAGTTTAGTTTTATCTCTATATTCAGCTCTATGTTTGTCTGCGTCACTGTACTCTGTCTTTGTTATGTGTAGCACCTCTGGTCTAGGAGGAACGTTGTTTCATTTCACTGTGTACTGCATCAGCTATATATGGTTAAAGTAACAATAAAGCTTCTTTGACTTGACTTTGACTTTGAGTGATTTACTCTGTAATTATTCGTTTTAACATTTTTTAAAATTTGTTTAAGCACAATATCTGAATTAGGACACAAGATGTGATCTTTTTGTACATAGGTCTTAACTGAACCTGTACTTTTGGATTAAATTTCAGTTAAAATTATAAATTTGGATTGATGTTACATTATAAAGTGGATATAGACAATGGATGGATGAAACCTGAGCATTAGGATTTGTGTTTTAACCTTGAAATTTGAATCTGATTATAAACTGGATCTTTATTTAAACTGAAATCTAAAGTAGGATCAAAGTTTAAACTCTTGCCAACCTGTTAATTCATTTAGACTAAATTAAACATGTATCTGATATTTGAATAAAAAATACAACTTTAGGATCTAGAATTAGGATCTAAAGAATGCGAATTAGGATCTGAAGTTAAACTGAACCGATAAAATTAAGATTGAAATGTAGACTGAAATCTGGATCTGAAGGAAGTCTCAAATGACCACAAATCTTTAAATAAGCAGGACATCACTTACCGGTAACATTGTGCTTGTCTGTCACCATGCGCTCGTCTGTATCCACTGAATCCACTGAAATGAAATGATAAACACTGGATCACCTCAATTTATGCCATATACACATACATCCCTTCATGTTCATGTCTGCATTTATGTGTATATATGTGTATATACCACTTTGTTTAGTGTATATATATATTTTCTTTATTCATCTACTTACACCTATATTTTCATATTCTTACACCTATATTTTCATATTTTTACACCTATTTTCATATTTTTATTTTTTATTTATATTATATTTCTATTTACACCTATATTTTCATATTTTTATTTTATTTATATTTATCCATATTATATTTTATTTTACTTTATTTTCTATTTTCTATTTTTATAGAAAGAATTTTTAAGATACTCTAGTTTTATTTTTATCTTTATTTTTTATGGATCTCTTTCTCACATACTTTTTATAAATGTTTACATGCCGGACAGTCATGAAAAAACATTTCACTGCATGTCGTACTGTGTATGTATATGTATGTGACAAATAAAATTTGAACTGGAAATTTGAACTTGAAATGATCGAATAAATATGAACAATAAGCAGACGGAATTGGGTTTAGTATAGCTGCTAAAGCTGCTTAGGTTGGATAGCAGGATCATGTGACGTTTTTCTGATTCCTGCATATTCATATTCCTGGTTTCATAGATGTTAATGAGAGTGAAGGTGTACAGATGTTACTGCGATGTTGTAATCTTTTCTTAAGTAGAAGAAAGACATAAAGGCTCATTTATCATTCTAGACGCGATCATTTTAACGTTTTCATGTAACTTTGAAACATTAACGTTGAAAATAATTCTTTTACAGACAAATTTCAAACAAAAATGTTCAAGTATTTAAACATGTTAGTGTTATGAATGTGGTTTTCTTCCATGTGATCGTAATTTTAGCCCCAAATTTTAATGTAGTTGCCACGGCAACACCGTGTATGCTCACAAAAAATTTCTTAGCAGTTTAATGTCATGGATTTATTGGCATCAAATCTGACTGAATTGAATCTAATAATCCTGTTTTTTTTTTTAAGTTTTCACATATGTGAAATACGAAAGAAATTAATTTCTGAAGAAAAATAAATAAACAATAATCCTGACATATAACAGTAGGACATTCATGATTGGGCCTTAAATAATCTTAGTCTTACATTTACTCACCAGTGTTGACTGTGACAGAGGAGATGAAGTCCATTGATTTGTCCTGGCACTTGTACTGTCCCGAGTCGTTGTGCTGGACCACAGGAATGAGCAGGAACAGAACAACGGTGTGTTTAGACTCCGGACAATCTCTGGATAAACTCAGCTCGCTCAGCAGCTGCCCGTTTTTCCACAGCTGGACTCTGTGTGCCCCGGTGAGGCAGGTGAATGTGCAGGTCAGGTTGAAGCTCTGTCCGAGCGCCACGTTCACGTAGCCGTTATGGGGCATGGAGACGGAGGGAGGACACTCGTCTGAAATGATCAGCATTAAATACATGAGGGTTAACAAAAACGCTATTACAGAGGAGCATTCATCCAAGGTAGTGTAGTAATTGTTTATAGCGTTAGTCACAGGTTAGGACTGTGCATCATCACACATGTTCAGGATCTTAAAGAGAGATTTTTAAAACATTTTAGTCTTTACCTAAAACTTCCCTGGTGTCAATGAGCTGTCAAGCGATTGACTTTCGAAGAACTAACGTAATAAGTTTGCTATAATCGAATTGGCTAACCCGGTTAGCTATCCGGTTCCCTCACACAGTCCAAAAACATGTACATTAGGTTGATTGGTAATTCTAAATTGCCCATATGAGTGAGTGTGTGTGGTTGTCTGTCTATATGTGTGGTCCTGTGATGGACTGGTGACCTGTCCGGGGTGTACCCCTGCCTTTCGCCCAATGTGTGCTGGGATGGGCTCCAGCAGATCCCCGAGACCCTAATTAGGAATAAAGCTGGTATAGAAAATGGATGGATGGATGAATTGGCTAAGCAACCTCCTCTAGTTAGCTAGCAAGAAAGTAAGATCATCACCATACTGTATGTTACTAGTTAACTTCAATCGAAAATTGTCATTTGCATATCTTTTTCTTTTGTTTAATGTTTCTATGTTGCGAGCGGGTCTACAGGGTTTCCTTTCGATTTGATACACATTATGATAATTTGTTAGTTGCAGTTTTATACAGTCATGGTTGTTTTTGTAGTAACATTTTTTGTATTGTTTTTTATTAAGTTTTTTTCTCTGTAGAGTAGCCCGATGCAGTGCAAATACAACTCGTTTTCAGTTCACTAGAGCTCTGAAATGCCACAGGATATGGAACAGTCCGGAAGGAGCTCGTGGTCCTGTCTCTTGTTGGAAATGGCATTGTAATAAAATTCAGATTCTTTGGGGGAAAAACAAACCATTTTTGTTAATTGTCTAGTTCTACAAGGTTCGGGAATAGAGGTTAAGGCATAGAGAGCATTAGAATTTTGTCCTAATAAGTTTTTGTGATTTTTAGTGAGACAGAACTGCTTTCTTGTTGGTCCAAAATATAGAAATAGAATAGTAAAATAGGAGATTTATGCAAAACCTTGACAAAAAAAGCTTTTACCTTTAGACTTAAACATGTACACAAATAATACAAAGCAAATTTTATAAGTAAATTTTTGTAAATTTCATTCGTAATTTCTGATAAATTGAAATGTTTACATTTGTGTTAATGTTTCGCTGTTTAAAACCAATATTAAATATTAAACCAAATTCACTGATCAAGTACTTTGAGCGGTAGTTTCCTTTAAAAACCTTTGACTTTAAGTTTCAATTAAACTGACTTAAACTTAAACATTTAAGTTTTTACTGAAAAGTTTGATCCAAAATCTGCATGCAGAATGTTGACTCATTTTTTTAACGCTAAGGTCACCACAGAATTTTTACAGAGTCGACTGAAATCTGAGTTACGACGTCCGAACAAAGTCTTAAAATGACCACAAAGAATTTTCTGTTCTGTTTTTTTTTTTTTTTACTTAATTCGAGAGAAAGAAAAGTTAAAAACTCGTCTAACTGAGACCCACCTTGAGCGCTGGAGGGAAACAGGACCAGAACGATGACCGTGAAAAACCACATGTTCGGTTCGTACTGTTAAAAATTTCAGCTTAGAATAGAAAAAGGATCTGATGGAGCTCACAGAAGACAGAAACAGGATGTGACAGAAAGTGGAGACTTGGCATTTTATCATCTGATTGACAAGACAGATAAAATAAACACACCATATACTCATGAGGTTTCTTCTCCAAATAGCATTCAATTCCTTTTATTCTTCTTTTGTTTCATTGTTTTTTTTATGCAACATATTAAAAATGTTAAGCAATTTCCCACAAGATTGAGTGATAATGCGATGAAAGTAAACAGTAAAAAGTGAAACTGGGTAAATTCCAATTGTGGTCTTTTGCATGACATCTACAAGATGAGAAAAAATTTCAACATTGTGACAAATACAGTGAGGGAAAAAATTATTTGATCCCCTGGTGATTTTGTATGTTTGCCCACTAACAAAGAAATGATCAGTCTGTAATTTTAATGGTTGGTGTATTTGAACAGTGAGAGGCAGAATAACAACAAAAAAATCTAGAAAAACGTATTTCAGAAAAGTTCTACATTGATTTGCATTTTAATGAGTGAAATAAGTATTTGATCCCCTATCAATCAGAAAGATTTCTGGCTCCCAGGTGTCTTTTATGCAGGTAAGGAGCTGAGATTACAGTAGGAGCACTCTCGGGGAGTGCTCTTAATCTCAGCTCATTAACTGTATGAAAGACACCTGTCCACAGAAGGAAGCAATCAATCAGATTCCATCATGGCCAAGACCAAAGAGCTGTCCATGAATGTCAGGGACAAGATTGTAGACCTACACAAGGCTGGAATGAGCTACAAGACCATCACCAAGCAGCTTGGTGAGAAGGTGACAACAGTTGGTGTGATTATTCCCAAATGGAAGAAACACTAAAGGACTGTCGATCTTCCTCGGTCTGGGGCTCCATGCAAGATCTCACCTCATGGAGTTTCAATGATCATGAGAACGGCGAGGAATCAGCCCAGAATTACACTGGAGGATTTTGTCAATGATCTCAAGGCAGCTGGGACCACAGTCACCAAGAAAACAATTTTTAACACACTACGCCGTGAAAGACTGAAATCCAATAGCGCCCCGCAAGGTCCCCCTGCTAAAGAACATGCACATGTACAGGCTCATCTGAAGTTTGCCAGTGAACATCTGAATGATTCAGAGGAGAACTGGGTGAAAGTGTTGTGGTCAAATGAGACTAAATTCAAGCTCTTTGACATCAACTCAACTCGCCGTGTTTGGAGGAGGAGGAATGCTGCCTATGACCCCAAGTACACCATCCCCAGGTGACAGGACAACTGCACCGCATCAAAGGGACGATGGACGGGGCCATGTACCGTTAAATCTTGGATGAGAACCTCCTTCAGGGCATTGAAAATGGGTCGTGGATGGATATTCCAGCCTGACAATGACCCAAAACACACGGCCAAGGCAACAAAGGAGTGGTTCAAAAAGAAGCACATTAAGGTCCTGTAGTGGCCTAGCCAGTCTCCAGACTTTAATCCCATAGAAAATCTGTGGAGGGAGCTGAAGGGTCAGCCACAAAACCTTAATGTCTTGGAGAGGATCTGCAAAGAGGAGTGGGTCCAAATTCCTTGAGGTACAAGAAATGTCTGACGTCTGTGATTGCCAACAAGGGTTTGCCACCAAGTACTAAGTCATGTTTTGCAAAGGGGTCAAATACTTATTTCACTCAATAAAACGCAAATCAATGTATAACTTTTTTGAAATGTGTTTTTCTGGATTTTTTTGTTGTTATTCTGTCTCTCACTGTTCAGATAAACCTACCATTAAAATTACAGACTGATCATTTCTTTGTCAGTGGGCAAACATACAAAATCATCAGAGGATCAAATCATTTTTTCCCTCAATGTAAAAGCGAAAACAGTGGCTTAATTTCCACATGAATTTAGAGATCTACCTAACAGATGCTGTTTAACGAGTACATCAGAGGGACCGCTCATGTTGGATGTTTGGGGGACAAAGTCAGATTAAGGTCAGATTAAGATGGTTTGGACATGTTCAGAGGAGGGAGAGTGAGTATATTGGTAGGAGAAAGTTGGACATGGAGCTGCCAGGCAGGAGGCAAAGAGGAAGGCCAAAGAGGAGGTATATGGATGGAATAAATGAGGATATGAAGCCAGTGGGTGTAAGTGTTGAGGATACAGGGATAAGATAGGGATAGGTGGAGAGAGATGATTCGCTGTGGAGACCCCTGAAGGGAAAAGCCGAAAGAAGAAGACTAAACAGATGCTGTTTCCATAGCAACAAGATGACATAGAAATAACACCTACACTTTTTTTTTAAGGGTTCAATATAGATCTTTTAACATTCATAGAACGTTTCCATTGCACAAAAGGTTCTATATAAAGTTCTTCAGACCATAAAAAGTTATTTATGGTCACTAAAAAAGGGGGGATTCCTTTAGGGACCGTTTACAGAAAGGTTTTTTGAGGAACCAAAAATAGTTATTTTGTGGCATCACTGTGGGAAAAAAACCCTTTTAGTTTTTTTCCATAATGTCAGTGGTTTTAGTGGAACAGACATTTGGTACAGAGGATAGAAGATAAATACACACTTTTTCAAAATGTTTACGTGTTGTCACGTCAGGTTCTGTACATTTCATGGATTTAAATGGGATTTGTTTCGTTTTATCCAAACAACACGATACACCACGTGAATACAATGAATTCAAACGAATTTAAAAAAAGTGAAAGAATTTAATTGAGAGAATTGAAAGTTCTTTACTTTTTAATGATACATGGGGTTTTACATGATAGGGTTTTACATGTTCAGGTCATACTATAGATGTTTACTTGGCTTTGAGTAGATCCAGAACATCCACCATGTTCCTGTCAAGCCTCTTCATTCTGTAGTAGCTTTTGTCTTATGCTTCATTGCATTCATCAGGACCTTCTCCAGAATATCCTTGTACTTGACTTCATCCTTGTTCCTCTCAATCTTAAAAAGGTCCAAAGTTCCTGCAGATGAGGAACATCCCCACAACGTTATGCTTCACAGTCAGAATGATGTTATTTTTGTGATGGACCATGATCACCAGGATCTAAACAATGAGCTAAATGATGCCTACAAACCAGTTTTTAATGCTTTTTGCTTTTTTTGGAGAAGAAAATTTGATGAACATCAACGCAAGGGACTGAAGCTATTATATTTTGGGGCTGTGTGTGAGCCATGGCATAGGAAACATTGCATAAGATAGATGAAAGAATGGATTCTAGTAAATATCAACAGACTCTGGATGCAAATATGTCCAGAAATTGGAGTTTAAAGGTAAGGGTTGAATATGTAGGTATCTTTAACATGAAGTGCATACAAGATGGTCAAAGAACATCTCAGAGCTAGTAGGGTTCTACAAGAAAGAGTGGGTGAAAATTCCTAAAATATGAGTAGAAATAAGTCTAATAAATCAACTCTCACACAGACTCTAGCAATAATAATAATAATAATAATAAGAAGAAGAAGAATCTCCTCATCATGGCACCTGTTAGTGGGTGGGATATATTAGGCAGCAAGTCAACATTTTGTCCTCAAAGTTGATGTTAGAAGCAGGAAAAATGGACAAGTGTAAGGATTTGAGCTTTGAGTTTGACGAAGGGCCAAATTGTGATGGCTAGACCACTGGATCAGAGCATCTCCAAAACTGCAGCTCTTGTGGGGTGTTCCTGGTCTGCAGTGGTCAGTATCTATCAAAAGTGGTCCATGGAAGGAACAGTGATGAACCGGCGACAGGGTCATGGGTGGTCAAGGCTCACTGATGAACGTGGGGAGAGAAGGCTGGCCCGTGTGATCTGATCCAACAGATGAGCTACTGTTGCTCAAATTGCTGAAAAAGTTAATGCTGGTTCTGATAGAAGGGGGTCAGAATACACAGTTTATTGTGTTTTGGCAGGAAAAGGGAAAAAAAGGGGAAAGGGAAAATTGTGCCTAACACAATATTAGGCAGGTGGTCATAATGTTATGCCTAACTGGTGTATAGAGAATATATATACAGAACATTATATATATATATATATGTTCTGTATATATATTCTCTATACACCAGTTAGGCATAACATTATGATGTTATTTATATATATATATATATATATATATATATATATATATATATATATATATATTCCATGTTTTTATTTTACGTATCAATCCCTCATTATTATTTTTATTATTGCTGTCTAACTTAATTGAAATGTAATCAGTTATAAAAAGTACACTGTGTTCTAAATTGAAATTTTCGTCTTTGCGACCTTATTAACTTCACTGTAGAGATTCTCACGTAGCTCTACGCTGAGTGGATCCGCGATTCACAAAGCCACACTGCGTGACTTTACCTGCGTAAGCCGTCACACAGAGCGGAAGCGTGCGTAAGAAAACTGGCGCTAGTGAGCCGAGCGGCGGCCGTTCAGTGCGAAGAAAACGAAAATGGCTTCAAGAAATTGGGCGTTAAAAGCGACACAAACGGGACTTGTTACACACTTGTAACGTACGAGCTTAGGTAAAAAAGTGTCTGATGTCTTCTTTAACGTTTGCATGACGCTGATCGGGTTCAGAATTTCATCTCTGAATGATCTTTTTTCCCCTTGCATCGATCGGATTTAAGGAGTTGCCCAGTATTGACGGCTAACTGACGTTACAGTGCTAGCTTTATATCTAGCTGACGATTCCGATATTACGCGTGCGGCATGAAAACAGAGGCTAAATTCGCGTTTGCATAAAGTTTTGTACGTTTTGCGAACGTCTACAGTTGCCATTTTTCATGCTTTCTATGTTGACTAGCCAGGCTTTATTTTTTTCCCTATCCGTACTCCGACAAACACAGCCTTCTCAGATATCATTGGCTAGTACTTTCCGGGCGCTCTGTATTTGGATTGGATAGTCTTCATAGGAATAGGGATAGTAGCCAATCCCGTTGTAAGAGGCGGGTTTTCTAGAAAACGGGTGGCATAAAAAATGTGCTAGTTTGAACTTTGCTAGTTTAACAAATCCGTGGGCCATATAATGAATGCAAAGTGAGTTTAGTTGATATTAACAATTATTTTAAAAACAATATATATTAAAAACGTAGCGTTTGGTGGATTGACATGTCTACTTTTATTTCAAATACCGCTGAAACTTTATTTAATTCTCGAATGCTGTAATTGTTTTGCTAGGTGCTTAGCTGCTAAAGCTGAGTCGAACAGCTTGCATTGAGCTTGATTTATTTCATTGTTAGATTTTTTATTTGCAAAAAATGTATTTTTTTTTAAAATAACTAGTTTAACTCGCAGTAAAATATGACACGGAGCTTAAATTCAGTGCTGGTGGTGTTTTATTGGTTATAACCGGCTCTGTCTGAACTAGCCCCTTAGCTAAACCTGTTATATAAGTTACCTCCTTTTATTGACATTATAATTTCACAGATATTTACAAATATTACCAGATAAACAAAATTAATCTGGAATAAGCACTCTGTTTGATTTTAAGTTAGTATCCTGAACTTTTCCCCCATTCCAGCATGTCTGTACATGTTCAGACTTCATTGTTTATTTATTTATTTTCTTTTTCTTATTATTATTATTCTTATTATTCTTCTTATTCTTATTCTCATTATTTTTTAAGTTAATTTGATTCATTTAACTTATAAACAAAGCTTATGAAAGTCCTCTGGTCCAGGGGCTGCTGATCATATTTGTTTGAAGAATTACAGTGTTAAAAATTCACAATAAGTCTGAGTGACTAGATAACCTGAGCAAATTAGATTATATTTTAAATATTAAAAATGATTTAATTAATTAATTGAATGCTGCAAAGATACACTATATTGCCAAAGGTTTTGGGACACCCCTCCAAAGCATTGAATTCAGGGGTTTTGCTCGGCCCCTTAGTTCCAGTTAAAGGAACTCTTAATGCTTCAGCTTCATACTAAGACATTTTGGGCAATTTCATGCTCTCAACTTTGTGGGAACAGTTTGGGGATGACCATAAAGACATAGATGAGTGAGTTTGGTGTGGAGGAACTTGACTGTCCTGCACAGAGTCCTGACCTCAACCCCACAGAACACCTTTGGGATGAATTAGAGCGAAGAGCCAGACCTTCTCATCCAACATCAGTGCCTGACCTCACAAATGTGCTTCTAGAGGAACGGTCAAAAATTCCCATAAACACACTCCTAAACCTTGTGGAAAGCCTTCCCAGAAGAGTTCAAGCTGTTATAGCTGCAAAGGGCAGGACAACTCCATATTACATTCATGTGCATGTAAAGGCAGATGTCCCTGTTTTGACCTGGCTTTGACCTTGACCGCTCTAATTCATCCAAAAGGTGTTCTATGGTGTTCTTATTGAGGTCAGGAGGTGCAGGCCAGTCAAGTTCCTCCACACCAAACTCACTCATCCATGTCTTTACGGACCTTGCTTTGGTCACTGGTGTGCAGTCATGTTGGAACAGGAAGGGGTGGAGCATGAAATTGTCTAAATGTCTTGGTATGAAGCTGAGGCATTGAGTTCCTTTCACTGGAACTAAGAGGCTGAGCCCAACCCCTAAAAAAAACATCACCTGAATTCAGTGATTTAGAGGGGTCTCCCAAAACCTTTGGCAATGTATATACTATAAACTTTTAATCGCTGTTAAAAAGTAAGATGTATTTGGTTCAAGGTGCACTAATTAGGTTGTGTTTTATATATCCTGTGTAGGCAGCCTACGCAGTTAGCCAACAAGCTAAAAATGTGTGTTTATTTATTTAATTATTTTTACATCACTTTGCTCACTCGAGTGGGCGGTGCTTGCGTAAGTTTCCTGTTGGTTGCCATGGTTTCACTAAGCTAGTGCGATATCCACACAAGCTACTCCGTTTTCCTGATGATCTCTTTCAGCACTTTGTGAATTCTTGTAAAATCCAAACAAAGTGTTATGTTTGTTTTTGATGTCTGATTATATTATGGTCATAGCAGCAGTTACACACTGGGGTTCAGTCAGGAGATAATTGAGTGTGTCCTGGATCATGTGTCGCACATCATTGAGCCAATCACAGCACAGTTCTCAGGATGTTTTGTTGTGACCGCGACATCAGACTGAAGCTGGTGAAGTGGGTCAATGATGTACATGTCCAGCTAATCGCTTTAATCACGATCGTCTATCTTTAATCCTTTATGACCTCGTGATCAATTGTCCAACAGCGTCTACGCTTTCAAAATAAAGTTCGGCCCGAGCTGGATTGGCCACGCTGTTGTTCATAAAGCGCTCCAGCTTTGATTTCTGGCACCAGGTTTGATTTATAAACATCAGGAAGCTTTTTGTTAATGAGCAGCCATCAGTAAATCACAGCCTGCTGAGAGATTGCTCCGCACCGCCGTTTGGGGAATGAAGTGCTGAGCAAACACTAAATTAATATCACGCTGGGTGTGAAGCCTGCGACTGAGCTTTCTGCTTTAGTGCGTATTTATCATCACACGCTTTCATCAGAGAGACGTGAAGGGAATAAGGAGCTGGAGAAGATCGCACTGGTCTTCACAGACTCCGGAGTGAGAAGAGGGTTGAACGTCACGGTTTTATACCACGGCAGCATTTTTGCTGTTTCTCGGTAACAAAAGATGACAAGCTGAGGGTTTTTTTTGTTTTCTTAACCTTAATAATGGGGAAAAAAGGCTGATGATGGAACTGCTGATTATCGCTGCTATAGCATAAGTGAGGACAGGAAATAACTTGCTTCCTGGATGTTCCACAACATTAAGTGTAACACAAGCTACACAAATGGATAAAGATGACATGCCATTCGACAATGAAATAAACAAAAAAGAAAAAGAGTGAAGCATTTTATAGTATGTTCTGTAACACAGGATTCTTCTTTCAAACTCTACACAGTGAGACACATCTGACTTTCATATCACGCGTGTTAACTGAAGAGGGATTTGGATCAATACGTGTTGTGGTGATGTCATACGACGCGCCTTGGAACAAATCTGTGGCCGTTTTGAAAAATCGGAACATCCTCTGATTATCACAGAGATTATTTTGCGTTCATTTCTCAAAAATCCTTGAGCTTGTCATGTTAAGGAACAAAAGTCTGATTTATCTGTAAATATGATTCAAGCCTCACTACAACTTCAAAACCTACGCAAAAGGACAAATTTATTAACACTGACGTAAATAAAAGACACGCGTCACATCCTGTACTGACTCGCTGTGACCTGATTGGTCAGGAGGATTTAAAAAAAAAAGAAAAAAAAAACATTTAAACTCTGTAATTGAATGTAATATAGTTGTTAAGATGTAGCTTTTTGCTAAATTGCAGATGTGTTTCCTCTTCCAGATGCTCGTAAACCATGTGCTGGCTCTAGACCCGAGGAATGAGCGACGCAGTTTCTCCGACTCACCAGGAGGGGGCGATGAGGATGGGACCCTGGATCGGGCCACGTCTCAAATCCAGTAGCTAGGATCGTGTCCTGTCCTGGGCGGGATTCGGAAGATGCTGCTGCTCTGAAACTTGGGGAAATTCTTCGCTTTGAACTGGATGGTTATTTTCCGTGGACGCACACGCGACACAGCTGATCAAAGACGCTCGATCTTGAACGTTTTCTTTCCGTACCAACGTATCTTCCTCTCTTCCTCCTCCTCCTCCTCCTCCCCCTTTCCCCCTGTTGTGCTTGACGTTTTGGTGGC
The DNA here is from genome assembly GCF_019097595.1 of Hemibagrus wyckioides. Lineage (NCBI taxonomy): Eukaryota > Metazoa > Chordata > Actinopteri > Siluriformes > Bagridae > Hemibagrus > Hemibagrus wyckioides. The sequence goes on from NC_080726.1 coordinate 2,525,339, forward strand.
TGTGTGGATTGTATGGCAGTGGCGTAACCGTGGAGAGGCCGGGGTATCACAAGCTTATGGATTTTGATAAGAGAGGAGGAGGCGGTGGAGGTGGAGGAGGGAGAGGGGAAGCCGAAGAAGGGAAGAAGATGTCCAAGACCGGAGGGAGCAGGTCCGGTCACACCGGTCGCACCTCGGCACCCAATTCTGGTGTGCTAATGGTCGGACCGAACTTCCGCGTGGGAAAGAAGATCGGCTGCGGGAATTTCGGCGAACTTCGGCTCGGGAAGAACCTGTACACCAACGAATATGTAGCCATAAAACTGGTAAGAAACGTCTGATACATGTTTTTAGTAGGGATTCATCAATAACGTTACGTCTTTTATCAAATCACGGACTTCGGAGATCTTTTATGTGTCTCTCTTCATGTTAGACTGCTAGAGTCGATTTTAAAAGACAGATACATTAGCTTGCTCGGAGGAATTAGGAATTTTTTAAAGACATTTTTTCCTCTCCACAGCTCGACGTTTGTTGCTAGGATCTCTTCATGCTTTATTTCAGGTTTTTTCACGTGTATTATACAAAGCTGCTGTAGCTCCTCCGCTTGATATTTCCATAAAGCTCGGGTTATTCTCATCTCTCTGGGTACCAGTCACATACTATCAGATTTTTGCATGCCAGATAACTATATTTCAGATGGATAACTTACTAAAATCAGCTGAACTTTTCCTACAGGCTCTCACTAGAAGTGTGACCATATACACTATATTGGCAAAAGTTTTGGGACACCTCTTCAGCTCATTGAATTCAGGTGTTGCAATCATTTCCATGGCCACAGGTGTATAAAATCAAGCACCTAGGCATGCAGACTGCTTCTACACACATTTGTGAATGAATAGGTCACTCTCAGGAGCTCAGTGAATTCAAGGATGACTGCACACCAGTGCATAAAGCAAGGTCCATAAAGACATGGATGAGTGAGTTTGGTGTGGAGGAACTTGACTGGCCTGCACAGAGTCCTGACCTCAACCCCATAGAACACCTTTGGGATGAATTAGAGTGGAGACTGTGAGCCAGACCTTCTCGTCCAACATCAGTGCCTGACCTCACAAATGCGCTTTTAGAGGAACGGTCAAAAATTCCCATAAACACACTCCTAAACCTTGTGGAAAGCCTTCCCAGAAGAGTTGAAGCTGTTATAGCTGCAAAGGGCGGGACAACTCCATATTACATTCATGTGCATGTAAAGGCAGACGTCCCAAAACTTTTGGCAATTTAGTGTATTGATCCTGATCAATCAGATCACAGTATTTATTTATTTATTTTTTTCATGATGATGATGATGATGATCATGATGTCTTTTTATTATGTTTCAGATGTTTTGAAGCAGTGGATTAATGTTAGAAGTTTGTGCTTAACCTCTTTTTTAACATGTAACAATGATTTGATTATAAATAAAGGAGTGTCGAAGTCTTGAATAAGCTGGGAAATATTTAGCACAGATTTTTATCTTTATAGTAATATTATGATATCAAATCTATATTGTGATCACTGGAGCCATGATTCTCTCTTATTTATTTATTTATTTATTTATTTTAGATTGTTGGTATTGTGATATTTATTTATTTATTTATTTATTTTCATTTTAATCATTACAGACTAAATAGAAATGAATGGAAGCAGTCAATTTGACTTTTTTTTTGTTTGTTTGTTTTTTTTTTTTTTTTTCAATAGTAAAATTTTGTTTTGTCATTAACAGTATCATTAAAACCCACTTTTATTATTATTATTATTAATATTTGTTTTATTTTATTTATTTACATATTTTTTAATTTTTATTATATTATGTTTTTATTAGGGCTGGGCAATGATTAAAATTTTTAATCGCGATTAATCGCATGATTGTCATGAGTTAACGCACGTTAACGCTCTCTCTCTCTCTCTCTCTCTCTCTCTCTCTCTCTCTCTCTCTCTCTCTCTCTCCCCCTCTCTCTCTCTCTGTTCCGTGCCTTTCTCTGTCTTTGTTTATCCGCCCGTTCTATTTCTTTTCCGTTTCCTTTCAGCCTCACGGCAATCTTACACTTATCCCAAATGCTCTCATTGGTTCTGACGCGTCATAACGTTTATCCCAAGCCAATACGGATCAAGATCCCACCCCTCCCGTCACTCATGATTTGTGTGTATGTGTATTCAGAGTTGCTGAGCAACAGACTTAAAATAATTTACAAAATAATAAAAACTGCATTAACGCGCAATAAAATAATTGTCGGTGTTAATTAATTAATGAGTTAACGCGTTAACTTGCCCAGGCCTAGTTTTCATATTTATTTGCTTTTTTTTTTTTATTTCATTAAATGCTGCATTAATGCCATTTTGCCAGCAGTTTATTAGCTTAATTATGTATCTTAAACCTTATCATTTATCGCAATGATTCAAGATTCAAGAAGCTTTATTGTCATTTCAACCACACATAGCTGACGCAGTACATAGTGAAATGAAACAACGTTTCTCCAGGACCTGGTGCTACAGAAACATACAACAGTTCAAACACAAACAACTCCACAGAGCTAGGACAGAAGTTTGTCCAAGCCACATAAAGTGTACAGTGTGCAGCTAGGTGCAAACAGAGCAACAACAAGACAGTGCAGAACAATAAGTACAAAAAGACAACACAAAAACACAGGACACTTAGTGCCGAAAAAAGAAAAAGAACATGTGCAATGAAATGTAAATGAAATAAAATGAGATGATGTACAACTCTGAGACCTGACAACATGTGTTGTGCAGAAATACAGTAGCAGCGGTTGAGGTAGAGCAAAATAGAAATAAACATAAATATAAATATAGCAGCAGTTGTAATAAACACAAGGGTTGTCCACACAGGTGAGAGAGTGTGTGTGTGTGTGTAGAACAGTGCAGTCCTGGAAGTGGCCGTGGATTCTCTGGGCGTGTGCGCGCTTCGCCTCTCTGATGGCTCGGGACAGTTTGGCCCTCGCTGTTTTTAAGGCCGCCCTGTCCCCTGCTCTGAAGGCAGAGTCTCTTGACCTCAGGAGAGCACGCACTTTGGCAGTCATCCACAGCTTCTGGTTGGAGCGTGTGGTGATGGTCTTGGAGACGGTCATGTCATTGATGCACTTCCCGATGTAGCCGGTCACTGATGCCGTGTACTCCTCCAAGTCAATAGAGTCACTGTTGGTTGCAGCCTCCCTAAACATGTCCCAGTCAGTGCACTCAAAACAGTCCTGAAGAGCAGAGATGGCTCCTGCTGGCCAGGTTTTAACCCGTTTCAGAACCGGTTTAGAGCGTCTGACGAGTGGTCTGTTTGCTGGAATCGACATCAGAGATGTGGTCTGAGTAGCCAAGGTGGGGGCGGGGCTCCGTATAATACGCACCTGGAATATTTGTGTAAACAAGGTCCAGCGTGTTCGCCCCTCACTGTTTTTGATGTTTCTGCCCCGCCCACTTTTATCCCTCACGGTATCTCTATAACTTTAAATATTAAATAAAGAAGGCGTGATGATATGTGCATGTACAGAGTCTGAACCTGAGCTGTTTGTTCATGTTTAAAGACATACCTGTTGATTTATTTCAGTTTAAAATGACTGATCAGTAATTTAAAGAGAAACTAAAGCCATTTAAACGAACGTTTGTCTGTAATTGGTCTTCAGTGAACACAGCGAGATGTTTAACGCTCTCTCCCCTCAACAGGAGCCCATCAAATCCCGAGCACCACAACTGCATCTGGAGTACAGGTTCTACAAACAGCTCGGGAACTCAGGTCAGGCTGAGCACTCAAATCTCTCTCTCTCTCTCTCTTTTCCTTTCTTTCTTTCTTTCTTGCTTTCTTTCTTTCTTGCTTTCTTTCTTTCTTGCTTTCTTTTTTTCTTTCTTGCTTTCTTGCTTTCTTTTGTGCTTTCTTTCGTGCTTTCTTGCTTTCTTTCTTTCTTTCTTTCGTGCTTTCTTGCTTTCGTGCTTTCTTGCTTTCTTTCGTGCTTTCTTGCTTTCTTTCTTTCTTGCTTTCGTGCTTTCTTGCTTTCGTGCTTTCTTGCTTTCTTTCGTGCTTTCTTTCTTTCTTTCTTTCTTTCTTTCTTTCTTTCTTTCTTTCTTTCTTTCTTTCGTGCTTTTCTTTCTAACTTCTCTCTCTTTTTTTCTTGCTTCTTTTTTTTTCTTGCTTTTTTTGGTTTCTTTTTGTTCTGTGTTTATTTTTATTATTCTAGCGTTCTTTTTGCTTCCTGATTTTCTCTCTTTCTCGCTTACTTTCTTTTTTGCTTTCTATCTTTCTTTTCAAATCTTTCATCTTACTTTCTAAGATTTTTTTTTTGCTATCTTGCGTCTTTCCTTCGTTTCTTCCTTTTTTCATTCCTGCTTTTCTTTCTTTTTTTGCTTTCTTCTCTTCTTTTTTTGTTTTCTTTTCTTCCGTCTTTTATTCTAGCTTTTTTTCTTTCATTCGAGTTTTCTTGTTTTTTCTTTTTTTTATTTTAGATTTTTTCTTCTTCATTTTTTCGGTTGTTTTTTGTTCTCTCATGATGTCCATTTTATTAGTTTTTTTCCCTTTCTTTCTTTTCTTTGTTTGCTTTTTTCTTTCTTTCTCTTTGAGAATGTTATCTCTATCAAATTTATTCTTCTCTCTTTCTGATCCTTTACTGGTTTACAGTTTCTTCACTGTCTGTCTGTCTCTGGCTTTCTTTTTTTTAACATTAAGTGGAATAATAGAACAAGAGGAGATGAAGATGATAAAGTCTACAGGACATTGCTTCTCTCTCTCTCTTCCTCTCTCTCTTGTTCTGTGGAACGTTGTGTGTTGATGTAGAACAGTGATTTGGGGCGGTCATGTGCTGAAGCACATCCTCCACTTCCTCCTCGTCTGAGCTCTGTGGTGAACGCTGCTCGGTTCTCATGTTGTCTTTTCTCTTCGTCCTGCGCTCGCTGCTGTGATAAGGACCAGAGACAGATTTACATCTCGCACCTGGATGAGACTCACGGAAATGTGTGGGGTTTCTAATCAGACTGAAACAAAACAAACACCACACTGTCTTCATGTACTGTAGACCAGGAGCGTAGCGATAACACCAGAATAATCATCGCAACATTTCACTTACTCACAGGCAGTGTTTGTGTGTGTCTTTGTGTGTGTCGTTGTGCGTGTGTGTATTGTGTGTGTGTGTTCACAGAGGGTGTTCCTCAGGTGTACTATTTTGGTCCATGTGGGAAATATAACGCCATGGTGCTGGAGCTGCTGGGACCCAGTCTGGAGGATCTGTTCGACCTCTGTGACCGAACCTTCTCCCTCAAGACTGTGCTCATGATCGCCATTCAGCTGGTGAGCCTGCAACATCACACACACCGTCATTAACACCTAGCATTACAACGTAGCGTAACTGTCATACACAGTAAATATGAAAGCTGCTTAATTGCTCTGTTTATTAATGTAACTATTTCATTAACCCAACATCCACTGTGTTCCCAATTGTCCTTGAAGATCACGCGGATGGAATACGTTCACACCCGCAGTCTGATCTACAGGGACGTGAAGCCGGAGAACTTCCTTGTGGGCCGGCCAGGCAGCCAACGGCAGCACACCATCCACATCATCGACTTCGGCCTGGCCAAAGAGTACATCGACCCCGAAACCAAAAAACACATCCCTTACCGAGAACACAAGAGCCTGACGGGCACGGCGCGCTACATGAGCATCAACACTCACCTGGGCAAAGGTACGGGGAAATTAGACATACAGGATGGGTACTATGAAGAAAAATAAGTTGAGTAGATCACTCATGTCCACCATGTCCTGTCCTGCAGAACAGAGTAGGCGGGACGACTTGGAGGCTCTGGGTCACATGTTCATGTATTTCCTGCGAGGCAGTCTGCCCTGGCAAGGCCTGAAGGTACTGTAGAAATAAACACACACATCTGTTTTCCGTGACCCTGCGTCCACTTTGAACAGTCTGAACTGGAAATGCAACATACTCGAGTTAAACGACGTTGTTGTGGGCGGGACCACGTGGTTTTATTAGTGGTTATTAGAATTTGTTCGCTTTGTGCGATTTGGTCATCACAGTTCATGAGAAGTCAATACGCTCTAGTGGAAAGTTATGGAGCGGAGAAAAAAAGAAGAAGAAATGATGATTGGTGAACAAGCAGGAAGTGATGAGAATCTAAATAAGCAGCGTGTTGTCATGGTGATGTGGGTTTTCTACTAACTGATCTTGAGTTACTGTCACTGATGTAGCTCACATTCACCCAGAGCTTTAAACACATTAGTGATATTCTGCAGGTAGATTTTCACAGGGAAATAATAAAAACCGACATTTGCAACTTTTAATGAGAATCTGATTCTCTATCTCTCTCTTTCTCTCTCTCTCTCTCTCTCTCTCTCTCTCTCTCTCTCTCTCACACACACTCTGTCTATCTCTATCTCTCTTTCTGTCTCTCACACACTGTCTATCTCTCTCTCTTTCTCTCTCTCTCTCTCTCTCTCTCTCTCACACACTGTCTATCTCTCTCTCTTTCTCTCTCTCTCTCACACACTGTCTATCTCTCTCTCTCTCTGTCTGTCTATCTCTCACACACACACTGTCTGTTTCTCTCTCACACACACACTCCGTCTATCTCTCTCTCTCCCTCTCCCTCTCTCCACTCTCATCTTCTTTGTTGTTTTTTTCAGGCCGACACACTGAAAGAGCGCTATCAGAAAATAGGAGACACCAAAAGAGCGACTCCTATTGAAGTGCTCTGCGAGAGCTTCCCAGGTTTGTGCAGTCAGCCAGTGTAATATCCATGGTGGAAATGTTCTTCAGTGTTCACAAACACTTTATTTATTTATTTAATTATGTATGTATGTATGTATATTTATTTATTTATTCTATTATTAGTAATGTGTTGATCTTAAAGAGCAAATCTATTGATCTGCCCTCACACACCCCCATCACCTGCAAGTATAAATACAGTGTGACATTTGTGACTTTTAATGAGAATCTGATTCACACACTGTCTATTTCTCTCTCTTTCTCTCTCCCTCCCTTTCTATCTCTCCTTTATTCTATCTCTCTCTCTTGCTCTCTCTCTCTCTCTCTCTCTCTTAATTAATGCTGTTGGTAAACTCATCTGTCCTCCAGATGTTGGAGAGAAACGTCTAGAAAGTTACAGCTTCACCTCTGAAGCACTGAATCTCTAATGTCCAGTTGCTGCTTTATTAACAATGCGCTCCCTGTGTGGTGCAGAAGAGATGGCCACGTACCTGCGCTATGTCAGAAGACTGGACTTCTTTGAGAAACCGGACTACGACTACTTACGCAAACTCTTCACTGACCTCTTCGACAGGAACGGCTACATCTTCGACTACGAGTATGACTGGGTTGGAAAAACTCTGGTACGGCCAATGGGGACCTTTTATAAGTCTGAACTAATCACGCTTTAATCGAGTGGACAGTAAAGTGATGTTCAGTTTGTCAAAAAAAAATTTTCTTTTCTGTTTGTTTAGCCGACTCCGATAGGACCCATTCCTACTGACACACCGCTCCAGTCCAGCAGCAGAGATAAAGCACAGCAGCAGACCAAAAACCAGGTACACACACACACTACTGTACACGCTCCACAAATAAGCTCCATGTATAATTCTATTTGTCTCTAACGTCACCTATTATCAGGAACACAGGATACCTTTAGATCAGTTCTATAAATATTGGCACCCCCAACTTAACCTCATTCATAAACATAAAATATATACGTGAGTGATTTAATTTTAATAAAGAAAAATAAAACCATGAGAGAGGAACAATTATTCCTCACTCTGTATTCTACAATCTAATTGAATTTGATTATTTTATTTTTTTAATCATCTGTTCAATGTCGTCTTTTGCACCTCGTGTGTTTCTCTTCATCATCAGTGTTTTTATTTTTTATTTATTTATTTTTATATTAAAGCTGATGAATACATGTTGTGTATATGTAGAATATTTCATTTTTTTTCTTTTATATTTTATACGTTTGAATACATTTCTTTTACTTTTGAGTATTTTTGTGTGTATGAATATATATATATATATATATATATCAATAAATTAAAATTAATTTAATAAATAAATAAAAATAACAAGAAATATAAATTTAAAAAATCCTTCAGGATTAATAAAGTTCTGATCTTATATTATTATTTATCTTTTAGTGTTAATGAATGAATGCAGCGAAATTAAAACCGTCGTCTTTTGCACGTCCATTATTATGCTGTGAAAATTTCACACCACATGTTTAATCTTTATAAAGGGTGCTGATAATTCTAGAGCTGACTGTATTTAAAAATATTGTTTTTTTAACCTTTCTTTTATTTTAGGACAGATTTATAGACCCTCTGATGTTGGCACTGTAGATTTCATTTCTGAAAAATATTTTCCCGGAAAAAATATTCTGAAAAAAAGCTCAGGGTAGGATTAGCGAGGCGACCAATCAAAACCGAGACCAGCGTCAGGACTTCTGACTCCACAGAGCTAACACCAACACGCCTGTTCCTGCTTAACCAGTACAGAATAAACACTGGGAAAAACTGGTTTGCGTCACATTTTTCCAAAGTCGGTAGAGATGCTCTCAGCTAGAAATAATTTCCATGAATGAACGTGAGGGGATCTGTTTTTAAATAATTTAATAACTCTGCTGCAGTGGTTTTTTTTCCATAGTGAATGATTTACACTCACCGTCCACTATATTAGGAACACCTGTGCATCTTCGATCATCTTTCAGCATTACAGTCTATAATATACAGATACAAGAGCTCGAGTTAGTGTTCACATCAGAATGAAGGAACAGTGTGATCTCTGCGACTTGAGATTTTCACACAAGTCTTTAGAGTTTCCACACAATGATGTGAAAAGCACTGAGTGACAGAGATCTGTAGGTGGAGATGGCTTGTTGATGAGAGAGATCAGAGGAGAATGATCAGACTGGTCTGAGTCACTCTTTCAACTCAACTGGACAGAAAAAAAAAACAATCTGTCCAGTCTTCATCTGTTTAGTGTGTGTGAGTCTGTGCTCATGATTTATTGCATGTTCTTAGCTGTCAGGAGAGGAACCTGATGTGATCTGCTGCTGTAGCTCATCCACCTGAAGGTTTGATGTGTAGACGCTTTTCTGCACACCACGGCTGTAAAGAGTGACTGCATCCTTCCTGTTCGTCTCGGACCAGTCCGACCATTCTCTTCTGATCACAGATCTCATCGATCTCCAGAGTGACGCAGCAGAAAAGCTTGATTTTTAGATGTTTCATATAAATTCTGGGGTTCCTAGAGGGTTTTTTGCATCAGAACTGAACTCCAAACACAAATGTCCTCTTAGTTTTGATTGGTCACCGGACAAAACTAGCCAACATCGTTTCCACATCACTGAGAGAGAGAGAGAGAGAGAGAGAGAGAGAGAGAGAGAGATGATGTTCTCACATGTCTGAACTTCACACTTAGCAGGTCACCACACACCTCTCTGCATGTGGAGCTGTTTTTTTTTCTTTTCCTCTCCTTCCTCCCTTTCTCTGTCCTTCTGTTAGCTAGAGCACTCTGCTTCTGCATGGGAAATGTTCCTCTTTCTGGGGTTTTTTATTCCTTTATTTTTCTTTTCTTTTCTTTTACACCCTCGCATCGCCAACCACATGAACACAAACCCCCCCGCCCTTCACCTCCCCCAGTCTCCTGAACCCAAAGGAAGTGAATCCCAGCCGACTCCTGTGACCAACAGGGAGCTCCTGGGCTCGCATCTCACCGCTGATAGGCTGGGGGGCTCTGTGCAGGTACTGGGAAGGGTGTGTGTGTGTGTGTGTGTGTTACATGTTTGTGTGTGTGTGTGTGCTGCTTTGCTTAGCGTCTTTCTGTATCTCACACACTTGCTTTCCGTACTTCAGTGCTCTCTCTGTCTCACTCTCTGTCTCTCTCAAGCTGTGTGTGTGTGTCTGTCTGTCTCTCTCCCCCTCCCTCTCTCTGTCTCTCTCACCCTCTTTCTTTTTCTCTCTCTCTCTCTCTCTCTCTCTCGTTTGGTGTTTCTCTCCCTCACTTTGTTTTTCTCTTTATCTCTTGTCTTTCTCTTACACTCGTGTGTGTGCGCGCGTGTGCTCTTTGCTTAGCATCTTTCTGTCTCACCCAATGTCTCTCCATATGTCACTGCTCCTCTGCGGCTCTTCTAAAGCATGTTTCCATCCAAATGCAAATTTTCAAAACGTATTTCACGATTAATCATGACATTTATTACAAGCCATAACAACATTATAAACATTAAATTCAGCTTAGCAGAGTGTAATAGACAGTGATCTGTATTCCGATATGATGTTAAGTCATATGTCCTGTAAGCTCCGCCCCCTTTTCCTCAACTCACATTGGTATATTTCTAGTCGGTCCAGCCGACGCTGCATCCCTGCTGTCAAGAATGTTTCAAGTTCATTAGTGTTAAATAAAATCTATCAGTGTTCCTTCAGCTGGGATTACATTAGTTACAAGGACATTTTGACCAAACATACGTGTGTGTGTGTGTGTGTGTGTGTACACAAGGTTTTATGCTAACCTACTAAAATAGATGAGTCTCACATTTTAACTCCCCAAGTGACTGGTAGTCACAGTAAAACCCTGTATACACACACACACACACACACAGACTGGAGTAGAAATGAAATCACGTACTAGGATGGAAACTGTACTTTATACACACACGTGTGCCTGCTTCTGTCTCTCTCTCTCACACACACCCACCCCTCTTGCGTATTGTGCTGCTGCTTCTTGTGTGTGTGTGTGTGTGTCTCCTGCTGTTTCCTCCCTCCTCTCCCTCACTTCTCTCTTAAAGTTCTGCTTTAACAGTCAGTGATCTGGTGACCTCGCTGTAACCCTAGTGCTCACACCGGCACAATCTGTCCAGCTAGAATCTTTACCATTATGGTCAGAGCGGTTGATTTTGGGGTCTATCAGACGGTGTAGACATCACACGGACGGGATTAGCAAACCAGAACAATCCTGTATAACTAGCTACGTATGCTTGACAGAGACACTGCCTATCTCTGCTTCTTCCTTTCAAGCTTTATTTGTCTTTGTAACGTCTCTATACGCAGTTTAGTTATGATTCAGATCACCAGTAAATGCTAAGCGAAGAAGCTCGAAGATCGACTGAGGAACCAAAGACCATCTCAGTCCAAATGTGTCGCTTAGTCACTTGAGTTTAGGGTTAGACGGACATTTTCTAGGGGAAAGAGAGCCATTAAGGTCGTTACCGTGACAAGGCAACCATATTACTACATCACACCAGCAGGAGGCGCTGGTTTAAAATCCGTCCCGATGAAGCGGACGCTAAAACCCACATTAAGGCTCTTTATACAGAAGGAATGAGAGGGTTCCTTTCATATCGTTCTGTCTGGTGGTGATGAACGTGTCTCAGAAGTTCTCACACGTGTCTCTAAAAGCTCACTGTGTCATCTTTTTTCTGTTGTTTTCTACTTCAGGTCATGAGTTCAACCAACGGTGAGGTGAACACCGACGATCCCACAGCGGGTCACTCCAACGCTCCCATCACCGCTCCTGCTGAGGTCGAGGTCGCAGACGATACAAAGTAAGTAAACACACACACACACGCCTACTTACAGCTCAGATCTCACACCCAGTGCAACGTGATGTGATATTAGAAAAGATTAGCTTCTTAAAAAGGTTACGTTTTTCCATGATTGCATTTAAAGGTTACAAGATTTTCTGCAGATATAGAGAGTGTGTGTATGTGTATGTGTGTGTGTGTGTGTGTGTGTGTGATGTCTGGTCTGTCTGTTGTTTCAGCAGAATCTGATTTGACAGACTGATATAGGAACAGAAAGACCACAAAACTCATAGACATGATTTCATATTTCAGTACAGTAAAGAAGTGAAAGAAAGGAGGAGAGAAAGTAAGAGAGAAAAAATTAGTTAAGTTAAATTAAAGAATTAAAAATTAAATTAAAGTAAAGGAATAAAAAAAAGGAAAGAAAGAAAAAAGAAAATGGTGGAAGGGAACAGAAGAATAGATATGGGAAGAAAGGATGAGAGGAAAAATTAAAAGTAAAGAAATAGAAAGAAAGCCTATAACAACCATAACCTAATAGAAAAAGACCATAGTGTTAATAATATAAACCTAACATTCTGAGTTTATTTATTTATTTTCAGGTGCTGTTGCTTCTTTAAGCGGAGGAAGAGGAAAGGCCTGCAGCGGCACAAGTGAAGAGAGGAGAGATGGAAACGAGAAAGAGAGGGAGGACTGGAGCGTGGAGCGCTCCTTTAACGTGTGTGTGTGTGTGTGTGTGTGTGTGTGAGATACTCGTCAGATCCGAAGAACTGCCAATTGCTTTATAAGGAAACGGAGCGTATAGAGGAGTCACGAATGTACAAACGCCCGAGAGACTGACCGAGTGTGTGTGTGTGTGTGAGAGAGAGACGCAGATGGACGGTTTAATCCTGTATTTTAGATCACATTATCAGAGGACTTAAAGACAAAGCAAATGTTTAAACGATGAGTGTTTAATTTTATGGGATCAAAAGTAAGCGCCTGAAGGCGAAAGGACTACAGACTGTGATGCTCCGAGTCAGGACACGTCAGGAAACGTCAGGAAACGCAAACCAGAATCACTGCTTCTGTAAACTGTCTGGGTTTGGGTTATTTTCTGTTTGTTCGTTTTTGTTTATTTTTAATTGTAATTTAAAATGAAGTTGTTTTGTTGCTCTGCTATCCCTGAGTTGAACCGTTTTTATTCACGTTGTCCTGATTTTTTTTTTTCTTTTCTTCTTTTTCTCTCGCGCTTTTTCTTTTTCTCTTTTTCTTTTTCTTTCTTTTAATTTGATGTTCTCGTGTTGTATCGTTTTTTGTTTTTTTCCTTTTCTGTCAACATGGATGATGTAGCACAGTGGCTGGACTCAGGTACTGTGGCAGACGGAGAGAAAGACACGCCCTGCATCGCAGTACTGTTTCTCTCTCTCTCACACACACACACACAGGCATTTTTAACACACTTCCCTTGACCATCAGTTTGGTTGTTTTCTCGATTTTGGAGCACACTCAGAGCAGAGTTTCTCATCAGGAAGAATAACAAAGCTGAAATGATTTTTTTTTTTTTTTTTCTTTTTCTTTTTTACGGAAAGATGTTCAGGGTTTCGTTTTTTTTCCACACACACTACACACACACAGTTGTTTTATGGAAGTCTGATGAGGAAGTGCATGTTTCTGTCCTGTACCTTGAGAGACATCAAAGGTTGTTTTTATTGGGGTCACAAAACCAGCTTCAGTTCCAAATAGATGCATAAAGAAAAGCTATCTAGCTAACCGTATCCTGTATCCCGCTATTCAGATATATAACCTTCATTAGGCTAAGAGTTTCTTGTTAGTTTATCCCACAACTACAAACCAAATAGACTTGTAAGGTTAAAACAGTTACCTGGCAGACTGCTTGCAACTAACTTTATCCTGATAACTTTATCTAGATAAAGTTAAAAACTAGGTACCTTCCCAGCTAAGCTTACCCAGCATTCACCCAACTGTTTTTATCCATCTTTTAGTTTCTGATGAGTTTATACTCCAACTTACAACCCAGATATATGCATTTAACTTTATCCGGCTAAACATATATCAAGCTAAACTTATCCAGCTTCATGTACATGGCTCAACCTGCATCCAGCTACCCTCATCTGTTGATCCTCATCCAGCTAATTTTATCCCACAACAGCCAAAAAGATGCACAAGTCTAAAGAGTAGCTATCTGGCTAACTATTTTATCTAGCTAATTTTATCTACATAACCAAAAGTCAGCTTATATAACATAGCATATATAACACCTACAACCAAATATATGCGTAAGATTAAATGGTAGATTTCTGGCTAATCTCATCCATCTACACTTATCCAGTTAACTTGCTCATCTAACTTTCAAATAGACATGTATGACTTAACCAAAATCCAGCTGTTGTCATTCAGATACATTTTTCCAGCTACAGCCAAATAGATACATCATAAGGCTAAAGGGAAGCTATCTCGCCAACTTTATACAACTAATTTAGCGAACTCTATCTACGTATTCATCGATAAGTTTCTCGGTCATTTATTGTAATCTCAACAGCTAATTTAACGACGTTGATTTTATCAGTTATGTCTCTAAATGTCCTCGGCTAATTGCTTAGTTCATTGTTTTAATTTAAGATCTTGAGCTAATCAGAAATAATAACACTAATCCTGCCGTCACATGCGTGTGGCCTATCCAGCTAATTCTTATTAAGCTTCAATAAACCGTATATCACATCAATTTATGTAGAATTGAGCAAACCCTAATATTTCGAAATGTTCCTTTCACTGTGTGCTAGTGTGAATGCTAGCTAAACCTAACCTAATCGTGGAAGTGTGAGCTAGCATAACTTCTAAACGCTGTATTCTGTAACCTTCACAAATCAGGACTTAAACGCAACTGAAAGAATTTGTGATCTTGAGCTAACAGGACAGAAATTAATTATTTTTTTTGGGGGGGGGGGCTTTCATGCTAGCATCTGTATATCGAATTATTTTAAAATATGACGTATTTCGTTGTCTTTCTGCTCAGACCTGTGTAGAACCTCTACCTCTAGTCAACATCGTTTTCTCTACCTCTAGATAACAGAAGTTCCTTACCTTTACCCTCATCCTGCCGGTTGATTAGCACACCAGCTAGCACACTAATTAGCCAGTGGAATGCAGTAAAATAAGGACTTTACTTTAAGGACTAACTAGCATCCGACTTCGCTAACTACATTCAAAATTTCATGTCACAAATCGAATTAGAACTAGCTAACTCGGACGCTAATTAGTTCACATGCTAGCATTCTTCTTCTTTTTATTTAATTTGTCCCCAATTCTAAGTACTTAAATATATATCTACTTTTTTGTTTGTTTTGTTTTAGATGTGCTAAATGAATTTAAAGGAAAATAAGTCATATTTTAGGAGGGGAGGGGGGAAGGATAGGAAAGATGCTACTACTGCTAAATAAAACGACTGAAAAGGCAGATTTTTAAATTTTGTATTAATATAAGTGTGTTTATATATATATATATATATATATATATATATATATATATATACGTGCCAACTAGCATAACTATGAAACTAGCTGAATTCAGATGTACGTGCGTTTCCCTTATTTTACTTATTTATTACCATTTTTGCGAGAAATTATTTCCTCAAGGTTGAGTAAATAAGGAAAAATCGCTAGGGGGTACGTTCATGTTAGCTAGCTTGAGTGTGGAATTAGCTAAACAGCCGTTAATTCACTTCACGACTGGTTTATTTACGCGTTTGTTCGTCCTTATCTGACCAACCTGCATTACCAAAGCTAATTATTCACCATGTTAGCACAATACATGCTTTATTTTTTTTTTAGGTTCCTCGTCTTTCTTTCTAAAATCATCTTTATTCCCTCATTTTTTTTGCTCCTGTTTAATGTTTACAGCTCGAGCAAGACGAGGAGTGTGTGTGTGTGTGTGTGTGAAACAGTACTGATGCAGGGTAGTGGCTTCTTTCTCTCTTCATGTAAACTGCACTTTTGGTGGTTAAAAAGGAAAAAAGATATATATATATATATATATATATATATATATATATATATATATATAATCTTTTTTCCTTTTTATATATATATATATATATATATATAAAATAACGCGTTGACATTTATGACAATGATCACAAAGTAAAGGATGTTTTTTAAATATTATAAATGGGATTTTTTCTCCGCGCGCGTGGCGGAATGTGCGCGAGACGGAATTGAAAAGGACGACTCGGTGTTTATTTTATTATTATTATTATTATTATTGAATTCCTCCACGATGTATTGAAGTTGTCTGGGAAATAGTTTGTGCCTTTCTAAGTGAAGCGTTAAACACTACAGCGTCGCTCTCCGTTTCTTTTCTTTTTTTTTTCTCTCCGCCCGTTTTCGTCTCGTCTCGTGCGTTTAGTGAGAATGACATGCATATTCTGCCCCCGGCTCGCGCAATGATATTATATTCAGGATGGGAATATTTATTTCAGCATTGCTCAGGTTCATGTAAACATGGCAACCAATGAATGGTCAATAAGGCTACTTGCAGGGTTTAACTTTTTTTTTATTCTTTTTTTCTTTCTTTTAATATCCAAGTTGTTTCAGATCCCTCTCCCTCTCTTTTTGCATTGTATTGCTGTGTTGGACATTTGGGTTTAATTCCAGCTGGCTGATGTTAATTATAATCATTTAAAAAAATAAATCCACCGCGATCGCCCCGCCCATTCATTCATACGCCCCGCCCCAACCTCTGAGTGTTGTCATGGAATTTTCCCCCACGCTTCTGAAACTTGCGTCCAAGGCTCAAACATCAACTTTTTTTTTTTTCCCCTCAAAATTATTCTTCAGCCTGGACACGGTCCTGCTCTGCTAATCGTCCAGCCTCGTCGTCCACGCCCACATGCCCCCCAGGATCGCTGATGATTGGTGGAAAAGTAGAGAAGAAGAAGAAGAAGCTGAGGAGAAAAAGTGCACAGCTTGAAGTATTTTACTTTCGTTTGTCAGTCATGGAGGAAGTTTCAGTTAAAAACGTTTTAGTTTGATTTATTCTGTGATAACTAAATGCCTCATAAATAAAGACTTTTATAATACAGCCTTCTTGTCTTGTTTTTCTTTTACTGATATAGTCACTCTGGTAAAGAATTTATCTAAACTTCCTGTTGGTTTAATCGTCTCCTCTGCAGTACTTTTCTCAAGCTCTTTAAATAACACTTCTCTCTCCAGTTCTCTAATAATCTGCCAGGATTAGACAATTGATTAGACATCACTAATAATTTGATGGTATAGATGAGATGGCTGGATCAAATTAATAGATATGTTTCATGGACTGATGAATGAAATGAAAAGTTTGATAGGATGAATGGGTGGATAAATGGATGGAATGATTAGTATGATTGCATGGATTGATGGATAGATACATAAAATGAATTATTTGATGGGATAGATGAGTGGAGAGAAGGATGGATTAAATTAATAGATACACTATATTGCCAAAAGTATTCGCTCACCCATCCAAATAATCAGAATCAGGTGTTCCAATCACTTCCATGGCCACAGGTGTATAAAATCAAGCACCTAGGCATGCAGACTGTTTTTACAAACATTTGTGAAAGAATGGGTCGCTCTCAGGAGCTCAGTGAATTCCAGCGTGGAACTGTGATAGGATGCCACCTGTGCAACAAATCCAGTCGTGAAATTTCCTCGCTCCTAAATATTCCACAGTCAACTGTCAGCTGTATTATAAGAACGTGGAAGTGTTTGGGAACGACAGCAACTCGGCCACGTAAACTGACGGAGCGGGGTCAGCGGATGCTGAGGCGCATAGTGCGAAGAGGTCGCCAACTTTCTGCAGAGTCAATCGCTACAGACCTCCAAACTTCATGTGGCCTTCAGATGAGCTCAAGAACAGTGCGCAGAGAGCTTCATGGAATGGGTTTCCATGGCCGAGCAGCTGCATCCAAGCCATACATCACCAAGTGCAATGCAAAGCGTCGGATGCAGTGGTGTAAAGCACGCCGCCACTGGACTCTAGAGCAGTGGAGACGCGTTCTCTGGAGTGACGAATCAC
The DNA here is from genome assembly GCF_019097595.1 of Hemibagrus wyckioides. Taxonomy (NCBI): domain Eukaryota; kingdom Metazoa; phylum Chordata; class Actinopteri; order Siluriformes; family Bagridae; genus Hemibagrus; species Hemibagrus wyckioides. Next base: position 2,542,919 of record NC_080726.1, read on the forward strand.
GCTTCTCCATCTGGCAATCTGATGGACGAGTCTGGGTTTGGCGGTTGCCAGGAGAACGGTACTTGTCTGACTGCATTGTGCCAAGTGTAAAGTTTGGTGGAGGGGGGATTATGGTGTGGGGTTGTTTTTCAGGAGCTGGGCTTGGCCCCTTAGTTCCAGTGAAAGGAACTCTGAATGCTTCAGCATACCAAGACATTTTGGACAATTCCATGCTCCCAACTTTGTGGGAACAGTTTGGAGCTGGCCCCTTCCTCTTCCAACATGACTGTGCACCAGTGCACAAAGCAAGGTCCATAAAGACATGGATGACAGAGTCTGGTGTGGATGAACTTGACTGGCCTGCACAGAGTCCTGACCTCAACCCGATAGAACACCTTTGGGATGAATTAGAGCGGAGACTGAGAGCCAGGCCTTCTCGTCCAACATCAGTACCTGACCTCACAAATGCGCTTCTGGAAGAATGGTCAAAAATTCCCATAAACACACTCCTAAACCTTGTGGACAGCCTTCCCAGAAGAGTTGAAGCTGTTATAGCTGCAAAGGGTGGACCGACGTCATATTGAACCCTATGGATTAGGAATGGGATGTCACTTAAGTTCATATGCGAGTCAAGGCAGGTGAGCGAATACTTTTGGCAATATAGTGTATGTTTGATGGATGGATGGATAGATGGATAAATGAAACAGATGGATAGATAGATAAATGAAATGAATAGTTGGATGGATGGATGAATGGCTCGATGGATTAAAAATAAATAGAAATTTGAGTGGAAATTTGGTTTGGTTGCTGGTTATATGAATAGATTTAATGATGGGTGGAACAAATAGATAAATGAGTAGATGGATGGATTAAATGGATAGTTAGATGCTGGATGAAAAGATTAAAGGATGGATGGATAGGAGGATGGAACGAATGATTAGATGGTTTGATTAGATTGCTGGTTGGATGAACAAATGAAATGTTGGATGGATGAAATGAATAGATAGATGGATAGAGTATTGACTGGAAATTTAGTTGGGTTGCTGGTTAGATGAATAGATTAAATGATAGATGGAATGAATGAATGAATGAATGAACGAATGAATAGATTGACGAATTAATTGAACGAATGAATAGATTGATGGATTTATGGAATGAATGAACAGATTAAATGAGTAATTAGATGGTGAGGTGCATGTTTGGTTGGATGAATAGATTAAATTATGGATGGAGAGACAGATAAACTGTCCTCAGCCCTCAGGAGTTGTGATTAAGGGAGTTGTGAAGTGTCTGTAATCATTGTGATGTAATTCAAATACATTCAACTTTCTGTGCCCTCGGACCTGCGTGAGAACTGGAAGAGCGTGAGACCTGCAGACACCTTGTGATTGTACAATCATTAACCTTTAGGGAGAAGTTGCTGGTGCATGACGGTGCAAAACTCCACTCTGTGAGGAGAAGATATTTGGACTTCAGCTTTCTGAGAGATTATGAATTTAGCTGAACACAAACTTTAAGAACATTATATTTTAGCAAACATTTCATTACATGAATGGAATATTGGTTTAACATTACATTTTGCATTTCATTTTACTTATTTATTTTTCATTTTATTTTTATTGTACTATTCTTCTTCTTCTTCTTTTATTTATTTATTTATTTATTTATTTATTTTTATTATTATTATTATTATTATTATTATTTAGCCTTTTTGTGTCAAACCCATCATTTAACAAATTCAGTATATTCAAGAACTCTAATCTACACTATATGCGCTTAAGTAATAACAATATTAACTTTTGGTTTTTAATAAAATTACATTATATTTCTGATATTTGCATTTAAAGCTGAATAACCTCACATTTAAAAACAATCAGCTGAAGTCTCCGCCCTCCTTCTCACGTGCTCTTGCGTCACCCTGGCAACAGCTGAACTCTGAACGTATTATTTCTTATCAATTTATTGCTCCGGATATTTAAAGCACGTGTGTTTTAATTCAAGGTTTTAATGTGTTATTAAATATTTTCACGTAACGTCGAAAAAATTTATTATTTAACGTTAAACTGGCGTCGACGACATCAACTTCTACCACAGCCACCTCACGTGCATGCGGCATTACCAAATTCTATTATTCTCTTCCTACACGAGTGCACTTCGTAGGGTGTGAGACAGACAAGCCGAATGTAGTGCACTAGATGAATACCGTGCGCTCTATTTGGGACGCGAACTCAACACCATGAGTGAAACACGACCAGCTAAATAAGGAAGAGGCAACGTTTCCCAGATTTAATATTCGGAATAATATTTATAATATATTATGAATATACGTATAATATTTAGAAATTAATTTTAATGCGATTTTTTGTCGAAAATAAGTCCTAAATCTTTTAAAGATGTCGCGTTTACGCCCCTCCCACTCACGTTCTGCGCGAGTCAGCTGACTTTCCCAGTCTGTGACTTAAAAAGAAACCGGGTGGAGAGACGATGTGTTTCTGTTCGCAAAACGGGAGCGCGTGAACGGGATTTGCTCGTTTTTAAGCGTTATTTTAACTCCCAGCCTCCGCAAAAGGCGGCTAAAGAAGATGTTAAAGAGGATATAAAGTGAAAAATAGCCGCGTTAGGTGATTAATTTTGGATGTGTGAGGTGTTTTGTGTCGGGTTTGTCAGTCATGGCTGAATCGCTGTCTCTCCTGAAGCGGCTGAGTTATGCAGTCGGACACTTTCTAAACGACTTGTGCGCCTCTATGTGGTTCACCTACCTCCTAGTGTATTATCACTCTGTTTTGGGCTTTCAGAACTCGTATGCAGGTGTATTATTGTTAGTGGGACAGATAGCGGATGGAGTGTGTACTCCTCTGATCGGGTATGAATCGGACCGAACGGCAGGATGCGGCAGTTACGGCAAAAGGAAAACATGGCATTTACTAGGTAAGGATCTGTCATGGTTTTTTAGTCTTGTTCACAAAGAGAAACTTAAAGTGCTTTTCTGGCAGGTGACAGTTTAGCCTGAATGCCTTTACATATGAAAGGGGCATGTCCTCCAAGACAACCAGTTAAAGACTAGGGCGAATACTGTGCACATATTAGACTGGGGAATTCCGACTCTTTTCAGTGAGTCAGAGGAATCGGCTCAGCTCACCTATGTGTACCGATTCTTTTAACTCCAATCGGTGCAGATCACTAATGAAAGCTAACTTTTTCGCTTTCCAATAAGACTCGATTCAATGAAGTCCTACTAAGAGTAATCCAAGCAAGAGTCGGCTCCTTGGAGTCGACTATTTGGAGTCCCAGTAACAACCGACTCTTTGGACTCCCAGTAAGAGCTGACTCTATGGACTCCCACTAAGAGTCGACTCTCTGGACTCCCAGTAAGAGCCGACACTCTGCAAGATTTGACTCATCGGAGTCGACTCTTTGGAGTCCCAGTAAGAGTCGACTCTTTGGAGTCCTAGTAATATCTGACTTTCTGTAAGTGCTGACACTCTGGAATCCTCGCAAGATTCGACTCCTTGAACTCTAGGTAAGAGCCGACTCTTTGGACTCCCAATGAGAGCCAACTGTTTAGACACATGATCAGCTTAGCTCACCAGTAAGAATTGATTCTTTCACCAATGAGCCGGTTCATATCACAGATAAGAGTTGATTCTTTTGCTGTTCACACAGCTCAGCTAATTAGTGCTGACTCTGTGGACTCCTAGAAAGAGAGAGAGTAGACTCTTTTACCATTCGGTCATCTCAGAGTCCTAATAAGAGCTGTCCCTTTCGATTCCCAGTAAAAGCTTTTCCACCTAGCCTCTTTAAAAAACAGTTAGTGTTATGATATAAAGAAAACACAAAAAGTGTAACACGTCTGTCTTGAAGATGTCCGAGGTTTACCTGACACTAGAGACTCTTTTACTGAACGATAAATAAACGTCTCTTTACAGAAACCATCACCATAGCAACCATATTGTAAATTGTTATAATAGCGTCCAGCCTTGGCGTCCTTGAAGACGAGTTGTTACTATAGAAACGATAACGCCTCATATAAACCTCTGTGATTATAGCTAATTAATCAAATGTTGCTGATTTTTCTTTTTTTTCTGTCTGTCCAGGGACGGTCAGTGTCATCATCTCTTTCCCCTTCATCTTTAATCAGTGTATCGGCTGTAGTGAGTACACTCCGCAGTGGGCCAGTCTCATCTACTTCGTCCCCTTCATCATCATCTTCCAGTTCGGCTGGGCTGCCACCCAGATCTCCCACCTGTCCCTCATTCCCGAGCTGGTGAAGTCCGAGTCGGCTAAAGTGGAGCTGACAGCTTACAGGTACGCCAAGCCTTTAATAAGCAGACGCCGTCACATCGTTACACGACTGTAAACACATCACAAGTGCACTGCTGAACTGAAACCCCGGCGCACACACACCCACACACACTGTATCAGGTTTTGGTGTCACACACACACACACAAATGAAAGAAGAAGGACCATTTTTTTAACCACACAGATGTTGTGCTTGTTCGAGGATTCAGAACGCAGTGGCTCGGGTGTTTTTTTTTTGTTTGTTTTTTTAATGTACTTCCTGTGTTTCCTGTTTTTGCACGTTTGCAGGTTCCCCTGAGATTTCAGGTCTTTTGAGCAGAATCTCACAGCTGGACTTTCTGATCCTCTTTCTGGACTTTGTTCTAATCAAATGTGTTCAATAGTGATTTACTCCGAACATGTGACTCCAGCAGAGCAGTGTGATGGACACTCATCTCTCTCTCTCTCTCTCTCTCTCTCTCTCTCTCTCTGTCTTTCTTTTTTTATTGTGTCTTTCTCTCACTCTTGCTTGGTCTTTCTCTCCTTCACTCTGTTTTTATCTATCTATCTATCTATCTATCTATCTATCTATCTATCTATCTATCTATCTATCTATCTATCTATCTATCTATCTATCTATCTGTCTGTTTTTCTAACATCTGTCTGTCTCTCTCTCTCTCTGCATACATGCATGTGTCTTTATCTTTTGTCTGTTTTTCTAATGTCTTTCTTTCTCTCTGTCTCTCTCTCTGTATATCCTATCTATCTGCCAGTTTGTCTATGTAAAGGAATTTTTTCAGTCTCTCTGCATTTCTTCTCTAATAAAGTCGATCATTCTCATTTGTTCTGTTTTTAATCCCACAGATATGCTTTCACTGTCATCGCTAACATCACTGTGTACGCTGTGGCCTGGCTCCTCTTCCATTTCCAGTCTAACGAAGATCCGTCCATGACCGATAACCTTGGGCCTGTCGACATCCCCATCTTCAGAGTGAGTGTGAAAACACACACACACACACACGCAGAGAGAAAGTGGAGTCACTGTGGTGTTCCACATAAACGTCTGTTTCTGCTTTTCTGTTCACTTTTAAAGGAGACACTTACTTCACTTTTTTTACAAGGAAGGGTAGAATCTGGTTGTTGTGCTGCAGCTTCACAGATTAAATGAAATATTTTTAAATTGTTGATTTTTTCATTAAAATGTAAATGATTATTGCAGTTATAATAACTTGTTCTAATGAAAAAAAATTAACTTAAAAAATACTGTTGTAGTAATAATAATAATAATTTTTTTTTTCAGCACATGTTGAGCAATTTTGAGATTTATTATTTTAAACATATAAAATATATTTATAATATTTTTATAAATAATATTTTTATCCATTAATCCCTGCTTTTCTTTCTTTCTTTTTTTTTTCCAGAATCTGAGTTTGATCGTTTGGGCAATTGGCATGCTTTTCTCTCTGATTTTCCACCTGGGCACACGGGAGACAAAGGCTGGGGGAAACGAGGATGAGGAGGGAGCAGAAGATGCAGGAGAACACACACCTCTCCTCACTCGATCCACACTGAGCTCTCCTTCTGTGGCTCTGCAGTGGCGACACTGGCTCAAAGAGCCGTCCTTCTACCAGGTACACGCCCTCAGCCAATCAGCTTCCTGCTTTCTCAAGCTTTTACAACACCCTCGGCCAATCAGCTTCCTGCATTCTGCAGCAGTTACACATCAGCACAGGAGAAGAATAAATGATTTGTAAGGGATTTAAAGCTGTGTCTCTGTAAATTTTATTGCTCAGTTCTTTCATCACGACTTGTGACTGATTGATGAGTGAGAAGGTCATGTGACCTGTAAACTAGCACCAGAGTTCAGCTGGGGTTCAGGCAGAGGAACATTAAAACAACTGAATATTGCAGAGTAGCATATAACCAACATCATGCTGAGAGAGAGAGAGAGAGAGAGAGACAAACAGGGGGGCAGAGGGGGACAGAGGGGGGAGAGAGAAATGGGGTGGGACAGAGAAGAGTGGGCAGAGAGAGAGAGAGAGACAGAGGAGTGGGACAGAGAGGGAGTGGGCAGAGAGAGAGAGGGACAGAGAGGAGTGGGCAGAGAGAGAGAGGGACAGAGAGGAGTGGGCAGAGAGAGAGAGGGACAGAGAGAGGGACAGAGGGGAGTGGGACAGAGAGAGGGACAGAGAGGAGTGGGCAGAGAGAGAGAGAGGGACAGAGAGAGGGAGTGGGCAGAGAGAGGGAGTGGGCAGAGAGAGAGGGAGTGGGCAGAGACAGAGAGAGGGAGTGGGCAGAGACAGAGAGAGGGAGTGGGCAGAGACAGAGAGAGGGAGTGGGCAGAGACAGAGAGAGGGAGTGGGCAGAGACAGAGAGAGGGAGTGGGCAGAGACAGAGAGAGGGAGTGGGCAGAGAGAGAGAGAGGGACAGAGAGGAGTGGGCAGAGACAGAGAGAGGGAGTGGGCAGAGACAGAGAGAGGGAGTGGGCAGAGACAGAGAGAGGGAGTGGGCAGAGAGAGGGAGTGGGCAGAGAGAGGGACAGAGAGAGGGAGTGGGCAGAGGCAGAGAGAGGGACAGAGAGAGGGAGTGGGCAGAGACAGAGAGAGGGACAGAGAGAGGGAGTGGGCAGAGACAGAGAGAGGGACAGAGAGAGGGAGTGGGCAGAGACAGAGAGAGGGACAGAGAGAGGGAGTGGGCAGAGACAGAGAGAGGGAGTGGGCAGAGAGAGGGAGTGGGCAGAGAGAGGGACAGAGAGAGGGAGTGGGCAGAGGCAGAGAGAGGGACAGAGAGAGGGAGTGGGCAGAGACAGAGAGAGGGACAGAGAGAGGGAGTGGGCAGAGACAGAGAGAGGGACAGAGAGAGGGAGTGGGCAGAGACAGAGAGAGGGACAGAGAGAGGGAGTGGGCAGAGACAGAGAGAGGGACAGAGAGAGGGAGTGGGCAGAGACAGAGAGAGAGGGAGGGACAGAGAGAGAGAGGGACAGAGAGAGAGGGACAGAGAGAGAGAGACAGAGGGAGGGAGAGAGAGAGAGAGAGAGAGAGAGAGGGACAGAGAGAGGGAGTGAGAGGGACAGAGAGAGGGACAGAGAGAAATGGAGTGGGACAGAGAGAGAGAGAGAGGGACAGAGAGGAGTGGGCAGAGAGGAGTGGGCAGAGAGAGAGAGAGGGACAGAGAGGAGTGGGCAGAGAGAGAGAGAGGGACAGAGAGGAGTGGGCAGAGAGAGAGAGAGAGGGACAGAGAGGAGTGGGCAGAGAGAGAGAGAGGGACAGAGAGGAGTGGGCAGAGAGAGAGAGAGGGACAGAGAGGAGTGGGCAGAGAGAGAGAGAGGAGTGGGCAGAGAGAGGGGGGTAGAGAGAAATGGAGTGGGACAGAGAGAGAAGAGTGGGCAGAGAGAGAGAGGGGCAGAGAGGAATGGAGTGGGACAGAGAGAGAGAGAGGGGCAGAGAGGAATGGAGTGGGACAGAGAGAGAGAGAGGGACAGAGAGGAATGGAGTGGGACAGAGAGAGAGAGGGACAGAGAGGAATGGAGTGGGACAGAGAGAGAGAGGGACAGAGAGGAATGGAGTGGGACAGAGAGAGAGAGGGACAGAGAGGAATGGAGTGGGACAGAGAGAGAGAGGGACAGAGAGGAATGGAGTGGGACAGAGAGAGAGAGAGAGAGAGGGACAGAGAGGAGTGGGACAGAGAGAGAGAGAGAGGGACAGAGAGGAGTGGGCAGAGAGAGAGAGAGGAGTGGGCAGAGAGAGGGGGGTAGAGAGAAATGGAGTGGGACAGAGAGAGAAGAGTGGGCAGAGAGGAATGGAGTGGGACAGAGAGAGAGAGGGACAGAGAGGAATGGAGTGGGACAGAGAGAGAGAGAGAGGGACAGAGAGAGAGAGAGAGAGAGAGAGGGACAGAGAGGAGTGGGCAGAGAGGAGTGGGCAGAGAGAGAGAGAGGGACAGAGAGGAGTGGGCAGAGAGAGAGAGAGAGGGACAGAGAGGAGTGGGCAGAGAGAGAGAGAGGGACAGAGAGGAGTGGGCAGAGAGAGAGAGAGGGACAGAGAGGAGTGGGCAGAGAGAGGGGGGTAGAGAGAAATGGAGTGGGACAGAGAGAGAAGAGTGGGCAGAGAGAGAGAGGGGCAGAGAGGAATGGAGTGGGACAGAGAGAGAGAGAGAGGGGCAGAGAGGAATGGAGTGGGACAGAGAGAGAGAGAGGGACAGAGAGGAATGGAGTGGGACAGAGAGAGAGAGGGACAGAGAGGAATGGAGTGGGACAGAGAGAGAGAGGGACAGAGAGGAATGGAGTGGGACAGAGAGAGAGAGGGACAGAGAGGAATGGAGTGGGACAGAGAGAGAGAGAGAGAGAGAGAGAGAGAGAGAGGGAGAGAGAGAAATGGAGTGGGACAGAGAGAGAGAGAGAGAAATGGAGTGGGACAGAGAGAGAGAGAGAGAGGGACAGAGAGGAGTGGGACAGAGAGAGAGAGAGAGGGACAGAGAGGAGTGGGCAGAGAGAGAGAGAGGAGTGGGCAGAGAGAGGGGGGTAGAGAGAAATGGAGTGGGACAGAGAGAGAAGAGTGGGCAGAGAGGAATGGAGTGGGACAGAGAGAGAGAGGGACAGAGAGGAATGGAGTGGGACAGAGAGAGAGAGAGAGAGGGACAGAGAGAGAGAGAGAGAGAGAGAGGGACAGAGAGGAGTGGGCAGAGAGAGAGAGACAGAGAGGAGTGGGCAGAGAGAGAGAGAGAGAGAGAGAGAGACAGAGAGGAGTGGGCAGAGAGAGAGAGAGAGAGAGAGAGAGAGAGAGAGACAGAGAGGAGTGGGCAGAGAGAGAGAGAGAGAGAGAGAGACAGAGAGGAGTGGGCAGAGAGAGAGAGAGAGGGGCAGAGAGAAATGGAGTGGGACAGAGAGAGAGAGGGGCAGAGAGAAATGGAGTGGGACAGAGAGAGAGAGGGACAGAGAGAAATGGAGTGGGACAGAGAGAGAGAGAGAGGGACAGAGAGAAATGGAGTGGGACAGAGAGAGAGAGAGGGTCGGGGGGGCAGAGAGAGAGAGAGGGACAGAGAGAAATGGAGTGGGACAGAGAGAGAGAGAGGGTCGGGGGGGCAGAGAGAGAGAGAGAGGGACAGAGAGAAATGGAGTGGGACAGAGAGAGAGAGAGGGTCAGGGGGGCAGAGAGAGAGAGAGAGAGAGGGACAGAGAGAAATGGGGGGGGGGAGAGAGAGAGGGAGGGGGGGGGGGGCAGAGAGAGAGAGAGAGGGACAGAGAGAAATGGAGTGGGACAGAGAGAGAGAGAGGGTCAGGGGGGCAGAGAGAGAGAGAGAGAGGGACAGAGAGAAATGGAGTGGGACAGAGAGAGAGAGAGGGTCGGGGGGGCAGAGAGAGAGAGAGAGGGACAGAGAGAAATGGAGTGGGACAGAGAGAGAGAGAGGGTCAGGGGGGCAGAGAGAGAGAGAGAGGGACAGAGAGAGGGACAGAGAGAAATGGAGTGGGACAGAGAGAGAGAGAGAGGGTCAGGGGGGCAGAGAGAGAGAGAGACTTTAATTTGTATTAAATGCTGTCAATTTTCAAGCATTCAATTTAAGAATAATATAAAATCCTGATTCTAAACCTTACTGGGGGATGAAAAGAGATGAGTGAATGAAAAACAAAGAAAGAAAAGAGATACAGAAACAAAAGAATAATAAAAGAAAAAGGAAAAAGACAAACAAGAAAGAAAGAAAATAATAAAAAAGGAGAGGAAAAGGAAAGAAAGAAAGAAAGAAAGAAAGAAAGAAAGAAAGAAAGAAAGAAAGAAAGAAAGAAAGAAAGAAAGATGAGAAGAGAAACAACAGTAAGGAAAGCAGAATGGAGGAAATAAAGGAAAGAGAAAGAAATATAGAAATACAGTGAGGAGAAAAGAAAGGAAAATAAATGGCTGAATAAATAAATGAAGAAAAGGAAGAATAAAAAAATGAGTAAATCTGTTCAGTCTGGGGTTTTCTCTCATTGCTCAGTGTTTGTGTTTTCAGGTTGCTCTTCTGTACATGTGCACGAGGCTGATAGTGAACCTGTCACAGACCTACATCTCCATGTACCTCACTAACACACTGCTCCTGCCAAAGGTCACACACACACACACACACACACACACACACACACCATGTACCAAGCAGAGCGCTTTACCACATGCTCTGTTTCATGTTGTTTATAAAACTGAAACTGTGTGTGTTCCTCATTCTCACTGCAGAAGTACATCGCTACAATCCCCTTGGTGATGTACGTGAGCGGATTCGTCTCCTCTCTGATCATGAAGCCCTTCAACAAGCTGATAGGGAAAAGTGTGAGTTCACAGATTTCTCTCCTGATCGAACACGGAACACCAGGAGAACGGATCGATGCGGAACGTTTACACACTCCTGATGGTTTTATTGGAATTCTGTGAGGAGAAGGGAACTACCTGTAGCTGGTTGCACAAGTAGAACATGAGGAGGTGGAGTTTATGTACTAACAAAAAATCAGTTACACAAAGCAGCAGTTTTATCGCAGGTTTTATTTAGAGCTTCTAATGAAAATCTCACAAAATATTCAGCATGAGATGAAAAGACTTTTTTTATTTAGTATTGTTTATCACAAATACACTACATTTGGCAAAAGTTTTGGGACACCCCTCCAAATCAAAAACCAAATGAGTTCAGGTGTTGTTTTTCAGGGGTTGGGCTCGGCCCCTTAGTTCCAGTGAAAGGAACTCTTAATGCTTCAGCTTCATACCAAGACATTTTGGACAATTTCATGCTCTTTGTGGGAACAGTTTGGGGATGACCCCTTCCTGTTCCAACATGACTGCACACCAGTGACCAAAGCAAGGTCTATAAAGACATGGATGAGTGAGTTTGGTGTGGAGGAACTTGACTGGCCTGCACAGAGTCCTGACCTCAACCCCATAGAACACCTTTGGGATGAATTAGAGTGGAGACTGTGAGCCAGGCCAAAACGGGGACGTCTGCCTTTACATGCACATGAATGTAATATGGAGTTGTCCCGCCCTTTGAAGCTATAACAGCTTCAACTCTTCTGGGAAGGCTTTCCACAAGGTTTAGGAGTGTGTTCATGGGAATTTTTGACCATTCCTCTAGAAGTGCATTTGTGAGGTCAGGCACTGATGTTGGACGAGAAGGTCTGGCTCACAGTCTCCGCTCTAATTCATCCCAAAGGTGTTCTATGGGGTTGAGGTCAGGACTCTGTGCAGGCCAGTCAAGTTCCTCCACACCAGACTCACTCAACCATGTCTTTGGACCTTGCTTTGTGCACTGGTGTGCAGTCATGTTGGAACAGGAAGGGGTCATCACCAAACTGTTCCCACAAAGTTGGGAGCATAAAATTACTTGTACTTAGTACTTGTACTCGTTTGTGTCAGACTCACAGCTGTTGTATAAGAGGAAGAAAACGTGTCAGGATTGTTGCTTATTTTATTATATAAAGCAGCGTGACAGAATTCCTAACATAATATAATAAATGTGTATATGTGTGTGTGTAGATGGTCTACTTCGTGGGTCTGATCCTGATCATGATCTTCTCTTACTGGGCTCTGCTGGACACTCATATGGGTGACGGTGTGTACGGAGCAGCAGTGCTGTTGGGGGCGGGGTCAGCCACCATCCTTGTCATGTCTCTGTCCATGACCGCAGATCTCATCGCTGATCAGACCGTACGTCCTGCTCCACTGCTTCATGTTCATGTACATTCGTGTTTATTCTGCAGATCCCGTTGCCCTGCAGGTCAACTTATTTTGCTTAGTTAGTACTTTTGCCGATTTTTCAGATGTTTCATTCTCTATTAGCTTTTCAGATTATATTCCTATGTAATCCACAGGTTCTTGAGAACCTCCTGTCCTTCACGTTTTAGGTTGTTTTCACACCTAGCTTGTTTGCAGCTTGTTTTTTTGTTTTATTTTAAACCTGGTCTTTGTTGATTTGGTTTGTTTATAAATCATAAGTCCACCGTTATCAGCTTTAGAAAACATTCTAAACAAAAGGAAGTGGGTGTTAAAACCGTGATGTTTGGTGTTTCTCTATTCAGTAATTGATAGCTTCCCTTTTTCCCTCCTGCTTCCTGTGGTGAACAATTTCAGTCGATGCTATTATTATTATTATTATTATTATTATTATTAATGTGAGGTGTGGGGAAGGAGGCGGGGCTTCCACTCTGCTGTCAAACCTTTGCAGCTGTCAATCATTCTGAAATCATACCTTGATCAGCGTATTGGCTTTTTAATAAAGAGGACAAAAGGGTTAATTGGACCAACCTGTATAGCAATGCATGATGGGGAAACGCAACAGGAATCACAGGTTTGGTGATGAAGAATTCGCGAACATTTAAAAACAAACACGCCTCCTGGTTTTAAAATGATGCATAATGGCTCTTCTCCGAAACAGCTCTGTCTCGATGAAACCTCAATTCATTTCTAACGACTCTTGCTGAAAATAAACTCACAGAGCTGCTAACTGTCCGTCTTGATGGAGAGTGCTCTGAGCAGAACCCTGGAACGTAACCAGGCTTTCTCTGACCAATGAGAGTGCAGGACAGGGGGCGCTGTAATCTATTCAAAATGAATATACTGTGATTTATCATTCAAAACTCATGATGTTGCTGAATGTATTTTTGCTTTTCTCTTTTTACACGAGCCCTTGTTTAATCCTGTGTTCACTTTGCTGTATTCACAGCAAAGCGGAGCATTCGTTTACGGGGCTATGAGCTTCACCGACAAAGTGGCAAACGGACTGGGAGTCATAATCATCCAGGGCCTGCACCCGTGCCAGTAAGTCAGCTAACTACACTTCAACTGAACTTCTCACACTGTAGGTGTCAATAAATATGAACGATAAATATAGAAGATAAAGACATTTCAGCGTGAAGTGTGAAGTAGAATATGACCTCTAATAATACAAAAGAAAATGAAAGAAATTTGGATTAATTTTATAGCTTTGTATTATGCTTTAGATTAATTTTCATTTATATTATTATTATTATTATTATTTTTGATTATATTATTAACACTGTATACTATTATTTTATTAATTATTATTATTATTAATAATAATATTATTATTCATGTTTTAAAATTATTATTATTAATGATAATTTTAATGATTGGTAATAATGGCTGCACTCGTGTCTTTGACACTGTGTGTGTGTGTGTTCCTCCGCAGTACTCAGGCGTGTTGTCCTGCGTGTGTGTGGTATTATCACTACGTGATGGTGATTGTTACGGGCGGAGTCTCTGTCATAGCAGCACTCAGTCTCTGCACTATTCTCATCTGGCCAATCAGGATCAGCCATCGTAAGTCTCCACCTTTAATCTCCTTCACCTCTCTTCTTTTCTTCTTTCCCGTTCATGATCTGTCACAGTCATTCTGAACAGACTGAGCCGTGAAGTTGGTGTTACTTTCAGTAGTTAATATTAGAAAGCTTCCTGTGTAGCACAACACGCAGGACATACTGAGTCGAGTTGAGTCGAGGTGAGCTGTGGGGAAGGAGGCGGGGCTTCCACGCTGATGTCACACCTACACAGCTGTCAATCATTCTGAGCTCAAGGGATGAAAGGCTTATTTGGTGTGTTTTTGCATTATAATGCAAAAATGCATTATATTTTTAAACTGAAAGTCATTTGTTATTCTTTTAACTCTTTCAGGAAGTCATTTGAAATTGTGTGACTTAGCATGATGGATGTCTGTGTCAGACGCGAGTGTCGATATGCAGCTATGAAAAGTATTTTAAGAGTATGCATTATTGCTTAAAAAACTTTCTCTAAAAAAAAAAGGTAAACATGGTCTAACATTTTTAGCCATAGAGACCTCATAATAATGATGATGATGATGATGATAAAAATAATAATAATAATCATAATACTACTATTACTACTAATAATAATACTAGTGATGATGATAATGATAATGATGATGATAATAAAAATAATAATTCAGATGATGATAACAATGATAATAATAATAAAAATAATAATCATAATACTACTACTACTAATAATAATGCTAGTAATGATGATAATAATAATAAGAATAATAATAATAAAAAAAATCATAATACTACTAATGCTAGTGATGATGATGATGATGATGATAATAATAATGATGATAATAATAATGATAATGGCAGTAATAATAATAATAATAATAATAATAATAATAATAATAATAATAATGATGATGTGAGATCAGAGTGATCCAGCAGAGGAGTGGTCAGTGTGGAGTCATGAAGAGAAACTCGAGCTGGATGTTGTGTGTGTTACAGTGTCAGAGGAGCAGCAGGTAAACGGCTCTGTTAACAGTCCCCCAGACGGTGAGAGGTTTATATTCTCCCTCTTTACTGACCACACTTTACTCAATCACTGGTCACTGATACCGTCCTGAAAACACACCATTTTCATCAACAGCAATCAAAAATCCTGCAGCATGGTGCACTGGACTGATCTCCAGATAAGAGGTGTCCTGGGTGGTGATCTCACTGCTCATTGTCTCTTCTGCGATTCAGACTTTATGAAATTTACACATCCATATTCAGATTTTTTAATATTTTCTTTTTTTTTTATAGATAATTCTATTTCTCCTTCTATTTTATAGTTTTTTTTTCTATTTTTCTCTACAAATTTTCATACATTCAAAAAGCAATTCCCTCACCAGTCTTTCTTTCTTTCTTTCTTTTTCTTTCTTTCTTTTTCTTTCTTTCTTTCTTTCTTTCTTTCTTGTTCTTTTCTTCTCTCTCTCTCTCTCTCTCTCTCTCTCTCTCTCTCTCTCTCTCTCTCTCTCAGTTAATAAGAAAAATCACAGTGCGGTGTTACTGAGAAACTGCAAAAAGTTGTTGTATTATCCATGGAGCACATTAATGTAATCCAGCCCGCTAATGTCAGAGCTGTTACAGAAAACTAATCAACACCATCTGACCATCTGACCAATCAGAATCAGACTGTTGATTGTGTGCACTGGACCACTGCAAGGATCACTTAGCTTTTGTGTGAATTTGTGTTTTCTGATGTGTGTGTGTGTGTGTGTGTGTTCAGGTCTCAGCGTGATGCCCGGTCTGATGCCAGACAGAGAAGATTCAGACAGCAGCAGCGAGCCAACACTGGTGAACTGAATTCAGCTGAAACTCAGAGGGGTTACACTCAACTGAACTGATGCTTTCTTCATGTTTATCCAGTTATTTACAGATAAGTCCTGTGTGTGTGTGTGTGTGTGTGTGTGAGAGAGAGAGAGAGAGAGAGAAAGAGTATGTGTGCAAACTGTTCATGCAGTTATTACTATTAATGTAAGGTGTGGGGAAGGAGGCGGGGCTTACTGCTGTCCATATGAGGGTAGCTGAAACACCTGTACACTCCATCACTGACAGCACTACCCCAAGTGCCACAGGAATTTTTTTTTAATTGAGTTTTTATTATTGTTTATTACAAATGTTGTTTCACCAAATGACACAGTCCGCATACGCTATGGTATAGATTTCCCATGTGGTCCTGTGTGTGTGTGTGTGTGTGTGTGTGTGTGTGTGTGTGTGTGTGTGTGAGAGAGAGCGCGAGACAGAGATCCATTTTAAAGGCATTTAGACACTATTGATTTTATAAAGGGACCAGCATTCTAAATGTATTTATTATCAGCGTATATATTTTATATAATAATCTCTAAGAAAGTGAAGGTTCTACTAAAGAATGTAGGGAGTCACGACATGTCTGCTCGCTTTTTATCCATTTGAAACAAACAAGACGATGACGTGTATAAATTCCTATATCCAGCTGTTTTATCCAGCTGTGTGTGCACTCGTGACATTTCTGCGACAGGCTCTGGGCGTCATTTATCGATCTTTAAGTATCTACAATGAACACTGATTTTCTTTACACGTGTGTGTGTGTGTGTGTGTTAAAATGTGTAGCAAAGTAAATGACCATGAACCATCTCACAGAAAGCTGTAAAATGACTAAATGTCAACAAAACGGAGAAGACTCGCCTCCACAGTGCATTAGATGTGCACCAAGTTTTCCAGTAATGCAGCTCAGCGCTTTTGATTTGTTAGACACACACACCATGTTAACTCCCCCTCCTTTTATAGGGGGCTATTACTTTTGTCCCAGTTAACAGCTGTACAAGTCAGTGTTCATCAAGTCAGATTAAATTTAGTAGTTTAATATGGGCAATGAAATGTGTATAAAAATTGCAGCAACCTGAGGAAACGTATGCATAAATTTACCCAAACTCGCGAGTAAACCTCAAGATACAGCTGTTTATTTATATATAATTTCCATTAACTAACAGATTTTCACGAGCGCTACATATCTTGTGTAAATGCTCCTGAATAAATTCATTCGTCTGCAGTTTGATGAAAGAGGCCCAGTGTCTTCTGATAGATATAGTTTAGCTGACGTTATCCCAGTGCTAAACTGGTGGCTATAAGCTCCCTGGGCCTGTTAGCTACATTAGCCTCCTGTGTAACACTAAAGATTCAGGACAAACATGTCCTGAATCCTGACTTGTCTGTAACCTGATCTTTCACTTGAAAATGGAAATGTTCCATACGTAGGCAGCACACTTTGGGAAATGTTTGTGATCCGGAGAAAAAGACTCTCTCTTATTTTTATAGATTTAACAGAGCATCACATCACCTGTGTCATAAGAGATAACCACACATTATTATTATTATTATTAACACAGTATAGTGATATAAGATGTGGTCAGTTTAAAATCAAAGGATATGATGTATGTCGTCATGACGCAGAATATAAATGTAAATAATGAAGCAACGCACATTTATGCTTAAAGGGAAATTTATCTGGATTATTTTATTCTCTATTTCATGGGGAACAGCAACACTGTGTGATCATGTGCCAATAAACAGTGTTGTTTTGACAGACGTTTACTGACTATAGTTACACGTTCATAAAGCTTAATAACTGTACATAACTCTTCCGGTTTGCTAACTAATTAAACATGGCACAGATACCGGTTAGTCTTTTCCTGGAAACTAATTATTCTTTAACAACTAAGCTTTAACAAGTGCAGTAGGAGTGAATTACACTAAATGCTACTCTTCTGTTTTCTTGCTTTTTCTGCCACCTTGTGCATAAAATGAGTAACAACAAAGAGTGAAAATTCAGACTAATTCAGGATGAAATGCACCGATCAGCCATAACATTATGACCACTGAGAGGTGCCGTAAATAAGACTGAGTATCTCCTCATCATGGCACCTGTTAGTGGGTGGGATATATTAGGCAGCAAGTGAACATTTTGTCCTCAAAGTTGATGTTAGAAGCAGGGAAAATGGACAGGTGTAAGGATTTGAGCTTTGAGTTTGACGAAGGGCCAAATTGTGATGGCTAGACCACTGGATCAGAGCATCTCCAAAACTGCAGCTCTTGTGGGGTGTTCCCGGTCTGCAGTGGTCAGTATCTATCAAAAGTGGTCCAAGGAAGGAACAGTGGTGAACCAGCAACAGGGTCATGGACGGCCAAGGCTCATTGATGCACGAAGGCTGGCACGTGTGATCCGATCCAACAGACAAGCTACTGTTGCTCAAATTGCGAAGTAGTTAATGCTGGTTCTGATAGAAAGGTGTCAGAATACACAGTGCAGTGTTATTGGTGCACTGATTGGTGTGTGTGTGTATATATATGTATATATAATTTGTGTATATATATAATACTTTGTTTTCTCCAATATCAGATCAATATCACTTTATTTTTTGGCCTGATATTAATCCTGGGTATCACGCAAGTGCCGTTTCTAGTAATAAAGCTTTATTTACAGCTAATAGCGCCCCCTGTCTGTAAAACACGCTATTAATGCAGCTCATCTTCAAAATCTCATCTTTATCCATTCCCCTGTGCATTAATCAGTTACCTTTGATCATTTTATTAAGAATTATAAAACATTATGAACATTAGTTAGTTTGAGTTCTGTAAAACCACTGTAAAACTTTATTTCCAAACTAATTTCACGCATCCGTGTGATGAGCAACACGTGTAATTTAACAGCACTTTTCTGATGAGGCTTGATGATTAGACTTTAAAAGCTGCTCACACAGAAAAGTTAGGGAATTTTAGGGGATTACCTGCACAAGAATTTACTCATTCAGGTCTGAAAGCATCATTAAAGGGCATTTTAAGGAAATAAATGGAAGTGTGTGTGCATATAAATATAATCCCAGGTTTGATCAGATTCATGATCTGCTGTGAGTCTGACATGTATTTTTGTGTCTTTGTTTTAATGTATATTATTATGTTTGTATATTTTTTTTTAAACAATTTCCTTTTTTTTAAATCAAATTGTATACTGGAAAAATAAAAAGATCCATTCCGTCATTCTTGTGTTAGAGTGAATTTGTCACTTGGTTTGAAATATTTTACTAAAAATAAATAAATAAATTTAAAGTCAGAAACTAGAGGCTTCTTCCATAAGAAACCTAACTTTCTTACTGAAATCCCCACCACTGCTGTATGAGGGAAAAACTTCACCAGCATCATCATAATCATTATCTTCATCATCAACACCTTCAGAATCCAGAATTCAGCAGCACTGTGGTTTCTATGGTTACACAGTGATGTCAGCATTTCGTAAGTTATGTCCATAACTATGGATCCATGAGACTGAACGATGATCGTCACCACAGTCTTATTCTGAATGACGCAATTCTTCCGCCTATCCTCGAGACCTAATAACAACAATGTCAGGTGACTGTACTTAGGGGTCAGCTGTTATATAGCATCCGGGTGGACCAACTACTTCCTCCTGTCTGGAACGCCTCATCTCGTCCTGAGTGACAAGAGATGGTGACGGTCATCGTTCAGTCTCCATAGATCCATAGTTATGGACATAACTTACAATCTATTTCGACCTCACTCAGACCCTCACTACAATCTTATTTTGGATGATTAATACCAACAGCGTCACCAGGAACCAGTATTATTTCCCACTTCCTGGTAACTTAACAGTAGATAAAACAGCAGACCAAAGAATTTGGATTTGTAATATTAATCCTGTAAAATCTTGTAAACGTACACAGGGTGCTCCAAGAGGCTGCAGCACCTGTGTCTGAAAGTGCTACCCCCTTAAGTGCCGCCCAAGAAGTTGCCATACTCCTGGTAGAGTGGGCGACTAGATCACCAAGAATAAAAAGATGTTGACAGGAATATGCCTGTGAAATTGTATCCACTATCCAGTAAGATAAACGTTGCTTAGACACAGGCTTACCTGCAGACTTCTTGTCAAAACATACAAATAGTTGTGTGACTGTCGCAATGGATGGGTACGCTCAATGTATGTATGCAGTGCTCTGACAGGACATAGAGAAAAGCTATCCCAGTACCTGACCAAGGAGGGTCTGGGTGAAAAGCATCAAGCTTAATCACCTGATTTATTGTACCAAGCCTAAGGACCTTGGGTAGGAATGACGGATTTGGCCAAAGATAAACCCATGCATTTTCCATCTTCCATCTCGGACAGTCTTTGCTAACTGATGAAGAATGCAATTCACTAACCCTCTTGGCTGAAACATATCGCCAGGAGGAAGATGGTCTTCCATGTCAGGAACTTTAGCTCGGCTTGATCCAAAGGTTCAAAAGGTGTTTTGATTGCAATAAATTGTCTCTGCTGTTGCAAACAGATCGATCTTTGCCATTCTAAACTGTCCCCATACAAGTCTTACCACTTCGGGATGGCAACACCACTCTCCCGGAAGAGGTCCAGTTCGAGACAGCAGGTCTGCTGCTTTGTTCGCTACTCCCGGTATGTACACTGCTTTGAGAGACAGGAGTTTCTTTGTCACCCAGAGACATTGTGCTGATCTGGTGCCACCCTGGTGATTGATGTGATACACTAAAGACATATGTCCTTATCAAAACATGTTTGTTTTGCAATAACGGGAGGAAAGCCCTCAGAGAGAGGTAAATTGCCCTGAGCTCCAGCACATCGATGTGCTCTAAGGTCCAGAGAGGCTCCCAGACACCTCTGGCAGACCTGCCTTCCCAAACTGCTCCCCATTCCATCAGATGTTATCACACACTGTCTCGCTGGGATGTTCCCTAAAGGGACCCTGTATGATAGTAACCTCTTGTTCTTCCAAGTGTGTAACATCTGGATACACCTCCGTGTAACCCTCATTCTCACGTGTCTGTCAAATTTGGGATGTAGTTTGAAGCTGTTTACCCACTGTTGTAGTGGATGCGCTCTGAGAAGGGGAATCACAGTCGCTGCCGCTGCAATCATACCCAACAACTTCTGGAACTGAATTAGCTTCATCTTCCTGTCTAGGTGAAATGACTGAGCCAGACTGGACAATTTTATGACCCTCTGAATGGATAAAGAGGCCATCATTAGTTAGGAATCCAGCGAAATCTCCACAAACACTGTCTGTTGACAAACTGAACTGTGTTGGACACAGACACACACACATACATAACACACATGCACAAAAATTAGAACTGAACAGGACACAGACACACACACACACTAATTGTCCTGTTTGCATGCACATGTCACTTTACATTTCACTTTACGTTTTTATATTGATCCTGTGACCCTGTTTACATGTCACTTTAATATTTGCACTCACTGTCTACACTGTTCTTTTGCACAAAGTCGGTCTACATGTTTGTCTGCACTGTCTTGTTTCGTGATCCTGCGCACTTTTGTTGTATGTCTAGTCTTTTCTTGCACATTAAGTATAGTTTAGTTTTATCTCTATGTTTAGCTCATTGTTTGTCTGCGTCACTGTGTTTGTCTGTGTTGTGTAGCACCTTTGGTCTAGGTTGTTTCATTTCACTGTGTACTGCATCAGCTATATATGGTTGAAGTGACAATAAAGCTACTTTGACGTTGTCTGTTGTCAAGGGCTTAGATTGCTCTTGTCCCAGTTTACTTTGAGACTGAGAGCCTGGACATGCTGAATTACTATTTCCGTGTCCTTCATGATGTGACTGCGGGTAGGTACATGGATTAACCAGTCATCCAGGTATGCTTTTATTCCCACGCACTAAAGAGGATGAATGGCTGCTGAAACCACCCTGGTGAAGACCCTTGGAGACATTAAGAGGCCAAATGGTAAGACCCTGGACTGGTAAACCCGATCTTGAAAGGCAAAGCAAAGAAATGGGTGATGATGGACAGACGGGCACGTGGAAATATGTGTCCTTTAGGTCTATGGAAGTGAACCATTCTCATGGCTCTATGGATTCTAGAATTTGTGGTGTCGTCAGCAGTTTGAAAGGCAACACCTTCATGAATCGGTTCAGTTGCCGTAAGTCCAGGATGGGCTGAAGTCCACCATCCTTCTTTGGTACCAGGAAATATTTAGAATAGAATCCAGTAGGCTGTTTGCTGGTGCTTACATGAACAATTGCCTCTTTCTGTTATAGGGCTGTAATCTTGTTGGCTAAAATTTGTTCCTGGACTGGGTCTTTGACTATGGTCATATGAACCCCTGAAACAGTAGAAGGGTGCCACCGGAACTGTATCCTGTATCCTTTCTTGATGATGTCTAGGACCCAGGGATCTAATGTGCATTTCTCCCAACTGTCCAGGAATAGTTGGGAGCATGCCCCGGCGACTCCAAGACTATTATGCAGGGCCTCCCTGGGGCTTGGAACCCCTGGGAGTACACTTCCTCAGGGATCCTCCCCTAGCTAGAGGCTGATCAGTTTGGGGAGCTTGGTAAGATTGTCTGGTGCCCCTCTCATGGGACTGATAATCCCTAGTTTGTCTCGTCATGCCCCCAAGGTTCTGAACAGTGAAAGTGTGAGGGCCGAAAGGGCTGAGCACCTTTATGGCCATATCTAGTGGGTCCAACATGACCAAATGTTTGCTGGACAAATTCTCTTCTGCATCTTGCTTGGTCAACAGTATCTAACAGGGACTGAGAGTCAGGGTGAAATACTCTACCAGGAACCGCTAGCATATTAGTCAATTCCTTCCTAGTAGTTTCAGGCAAGGATGTCTGAGCTAACCAAATCTGCCTTCGGTCCAAGATCGCCGAAGGCATGTTACCCAAACCGCTCTCAGGGGCATAATTTATCCTGGCAAGTCGCCTTTTTTGGATTATTCCAGGCTTTTCTCAACATCTGAGAATAATCTTCAGCCACGGGAATAGACACAGGGGGCTGAGCATGAGAAATTCTTGCACACACCTTGCTGCAGAGCTGGAACAGTAGCTTCTTCTTTAGTATCAACACCCAAGATTTTCGCTGCACTTAATATGCGAGAAAGGATGTCAGAATATGGGCTCCCCTCCTCTGAAGTGCCAGACCTGGATTCATCCTTGTCATCCTCTTCATTCTTCCCCTTACTACCATAAATGGAGTCATTCGCATGCAGTGAAATGATATCCACTGAATCATCCGGTCCCTCCTGGTGTGATTGCTCATCACCCAAAGAGGCTGCAGGAGGTTGTGTGCTCACTACAGTTGTATGTGTTTCAAACTTACCAGCTAAATCACGTAAAGCTGCTAAAATCTGTAACTGGGTATCATTCTTGGGTTCCTGTACTACTGTGGTCCTCCCACGATTATTTTGAGGTATGTCAGAACATAAGGACCTAGTAGAATTGTCAGGGGTATGATCCCACTTGGGCTTATAAGGATGCTCCTCCACTAAGAGTGCCTGGCTCTCTGCACCCTTTCCTGTAACGTTAACCCTACTGCTGCTGCACAGGGATGCTCAATATCATTAAGTATATCACAGTATATTACTACCACCTGAGGTTGAAGTATAAATCATTCAACATAAGCCTCTTGGTTTTTATTGAAAAGAAGAAATAACAAAGTAGTTTGTGACGAATCACCACTCATTAATTGTCACTCGAAAAAAGTCTGCGAGCAGAACATTTAGAAAATCAAAAACTATGTAAACAGAGAATATTTGAATATCCGTCACTCTACATGCATACAAGCAGTAATCAGGATAAAAATATCATGTCCACTGCGAACAGCAACACAAACACCTGTAAACAGATTGTAACAAAGTAAGGTACAGTAAAGGGACACTCACCAATGCACATTCCCACATCGTGTCCAAAATACTGAGGAGAAATCCAACACGATCCTCAGCGACCTGAACAAAAAACATGACTGATTGGAACTGTAATGTCTCCTGAGTTTTGTTTCAAATGCAAACAACCGATCCGGTCTCAGATGGGGCGAGAAAGGCAAAGAGGAAGTAGTTGGTCCACCCAGATGCTATATAACAGCCAACCCCTAAGGTCAGTCACCTGACATTGTTGTAATTAGGTCTCAAGGATAGGCGGAAGAATGACATCATTCAGAATAAGACCGTGATAACGGTCTGAGTGAGGTCGAAATAGATCAGGTGTTTCCAGGAGAAGCATTTTTCTGTAAAATTATGAACTTTTCAAAGTTTTCTCATTTTGTACCATTTTATATAATTTAGTGTTTTATACAAATATACAAATATATAAAAGTGTTTAAACGACTTTTTAGGAAAGCAGGCCTTGGTCTCGTGACTCACTGACGTGACGTCACTGTGAAAAAGGTGAAGGTGAAGGACCAGGTGAATATATATATATATATATATATATATATATATATATATATATATATATATATATATATATATATATATATATATATATATATATATATACATACATACTATATTGCCAAAAGTATTCGCTCACCCATCCAAATAATCAGAATCAGGTGTTCCAATCACTTCCATGGCCACAGGTGTATAAAATCAAGCACCTAGGCATGCAGACTGTTTTTACAAACATTTGTGAAAGAATGGGTCGCTCTCAGGAGCTCAGTGAATTCCAGCGTGGAACTGTGATAGGATGCCACCTGTGCAACAAATCCAGTCGTGAAATTTCCTCGCTCCTAAATATTCCACAGTCAACTGTCAGCTGTATTATAAGAACGTGGAAGTGTTTGGGAACGACAGCAACTCAGCCACGAAGTGGTAGGCCACGTAAACTGACGGAGCGGGGTCAGCGGATGCTGAGGCGCATAGTGCGAAGAGGTCGCCAACTTTCTGCAGAGTCAATCGCTACAGACCTCCAAACTTCATGTGGCCTTCAGATTAGCTCAAGAACAGTGCGCAGAGAGCTTCATGGAATGGGTTTCCATGGCCGAGCAGCTGCATCCAAGCCATACATCACCAAGTGCAATGCAAAGCGTCGGATGCAGTGGTGTAAAGCACGCCGCCACTGGACTCTAGAGCAGTGGAGACGCGTTCTCTGGAGTGACGAATCGCGCTTCTCCATCTGGCAATCTGATGGACGAGTCTGGGTTTGGCGGTTGCCAGGAGAACGGTACTTGTCTGACTGCATTGTGCCAAGTGTAAGGTTTGGTGGAGGGGGGATTATGGTGTGGGGTTATTTTTCAGCAGCTGGGCTTGGCCCCTTAGTTCCAGTGAAAGGAACTCTGAATGCTTCAGCATACCAAGACATTTTGGACAATTCCATGCTCCCAACTTTGTGGGAACAGTTTGGAGCTGGCCCCTTCCTCTTCCAACATGACTGTGCACCAGTGCACAAAGCAAGGTCCATAAAGACATGGATGACAGAGTCTGGTGTGGATGAAGTTGACTGGCCTGCACAGAGTCCTGACCTCAACCCGATAGAACACCTTTGGGATGAATTAGAGCGGAGACTGAGAGCCAGGCCTTCTCGTCCAACATCAGTGTGTGACCTCACAAATGCGCTTCTGGAAGAATGGTCAAAAATTCCCATAAACACACTCCTAAACCTTGTGGACAGCCTTCCCAGAAGAGTTGAAGCTGTTATAGCTGCAAAGGGTGGACCGACGTCATATTGAACCCTATGGATTAGGAATGGGATGTCACTTAAGTTCATATGCGAGTCAAGACAAGTGAGCGAATACTTTTGGCAATATAGTGTGTGTATGTGTGTATATATATATATATATAATATACAGTACTCACAAAAAGTTAAGGATATTTGGCTTTTGGGTGAAATTTATGGAAAATATAAAATGTTCACGCTACAGTGATATTATATCATGAAAGTAGGGCATTTAAGTAGAAGCTGCAATGGTGATTTCCTCATCTCAAACAATTTATTGAAACAAAAGCCAACAACAGTGGTGGGTATACCACAACAAAAAATGTCAATGTCTCAATAATGTGTCATGTGCCCTTGACCATCAGTTACAGCTTGACCACAACGTCTCATGCTGTTCACGAGTCGACTTATTGTCTGCTGAGGCATGGCATTCCACTCTTCTTGAAGGGCGGCCCTCAGGTCATTGAGGTTCTGGGTTGCAGGGTTACACGGCGACTCAGCTGATCCAATAAGTTTTCTATGGGATTCAGGTCTGGAGAAAGTGCAGGCCACTCCATTTGAGGTACCCCAGCCTCCAGCAGCTGTTCCCTAATGATGCGACCTCGATGAGCTGAAGCATTGTAGTCCATGAAGATGAAATTAGGTCTGTGTTGTTCATGCAGGGGCACAATGACTGGATTAATGATGTTGTACCATTCACATGTAGGGACACTTGGGTGCCTCTCACCTCCCTTAAATGTGCCTGGAGTTGAGTGGCATTCATCATCCGGTTCCGCAGGGCACTGTTCACAATGAAGCGGTCATCAACGTGGGATGTGGCCAAAGGACGTCCACTTCTATGCCTTTCTGTGACTCTTCCAGTCTCTCTGTATTTCTGTCGCAACCTACTGATGACATTCTGTGACACTCTAAGCTGAGTGGCCACTTCCCTCTGAGAACATCCTGTTTGAAGCCTCGCAATGGCGAGGTACTGTTGATCAATTGTTAGGTGTGGTCTTGGTCTCGTGATGTCAAAATGTGAACAGCTTGATGAAGAGGACTCTTTAAATACCAATTCTAATTGAACCAGAAAATTTATCGGTCGATTCATGGATCAAACACCAGTTGTGAATTTTGCTGTTAAGCACCTTGTTAGAGAACAGCAAGTTATGCAAAAAGTACTGAAACACTGAACAGTTGGACATGTGCATTCAAAAGTGTAGAGAAGGTCAAATTAAGTTCACCTGTAAAGGTTATAGTGCATTTTAGGTGCATCCTGAAATTTCACCCGAAAGCTGAATATCCTTAAATTTTTGTGAGTAGTGTATACACTATATTGCCAAAAGTATTCGCTCACCTGCTTTGACTCGCATATGAACTTAAGTGACATCCCATTCCTAATCCATAGGGTTCAATATGACGTCGGTCCACCCTTTGCAGCTATAACAGCTTCAACTCTTCTGGGAAGGCTGTCCACAAGGTTTAGGAGTGTGTTTATGGGAATTTTTGACCATTCTTCCAGAAGCGCATTTGTGAGGTCACACACTGATGTTGGACGAGAAGGCCTGGCTCTCAGTCTCTGCTCTAATTCATCCCAAAGGTGTTCTATCGGGTTGAGGTCAGGACTCTGTGCAGGCCAGTCAACTTCATCCACACCAGACTCTGTCATCCATGTCTTTATGGACCTTGCTTTGTGCACTGGTGCACAGTCATGTTGGAAGAGGAAGGGGCCAGCTCCAAACTGTTCCCACAAAGTTGGGAGCATGGAATTGTCCAAAATGTCTTGGTATGCTGAAGCATTCAGAGTTCCTTTCACTGAAACTAAGGGGCCAAGCCCAGCTCCTGAAAAACAACCCCACACCATAATCCCCCCTCCACCAAACTTTACACTTGGCACAATGCAGTCAGACAAGTACCGTTCTCCTGGCAACCGCCAAACCCAGACTCGTCCATCAGATTGCCAGATGGAGAAGCGCGATTCGTCACTCCAGAGAACGCGTCTCCACTGTTCTAGAGTCCAGTGGCAGCGTGCTTTACACCACTGCATCCGACGCTTTGCATTGCACTTGGTGATGTATGGCTTGGATGCAGCTGCTCAGCCATGGAAACCCATTCCATGAAGCTCTCTGCGCACTGTTCTTGAGCTAATCTGAAGGCCACATGAAGTTTGGAGGTCTGTAGCGATTGACTCTGCAGAAAGTTGGCGACCTCTTCACACTATGCGCCTCAGCATCCGCTGACCCCGCTCCGTCAGTTTACGTGGCCTACCACTTCGTGGCTGAGTTGCTGTCGTTCCCAAACACTTCCACGTTCTTATAATACAGCTGACAGTTGACTGTGGAATATTTAGGAGTGAGGAAATTTCACGACTGGATTTGTTGCACAGGTGGCATCCTATCACAGTTCCACACTGGAATTCACTGAGCTCCTGAGAGCGACCCATTCTTTCACAAATGTTTGTAAAAACAGTCTGCATGCCTAGGTGCTTGATTTTATACACCTGTGGCCATGGAAGTGATTGGAACACCTGATTCTGATTATTTGGATGGGTGAGCGAATACTTTTGGCAATATAGTGTGTGTGTATATATATATATATATATATATAATGTGTGTATATATGTATATATATGTATATGTATATATATGTATATATTCACCTGGTCGTTATTGTACCACATCTCAATCCTTGACTAGTAACTACATTAGCAGAGAACCTACTAACTAGCTGCAGTGTGTGGTTACATGGATCAGTGTTATTGTGTAGAGGATTTAAATGGCACAGTTTGCTGAGAGGAAATCCATCAGATGAGTGAGGAACACCACTGACTTTACTCTTACATACACACAAACATATCAGTGTATATTCAAATTAATATTTTTAATAAGACATTGGACATGTATTATTATTATTATTATTATTATTATTATTACATGTATGATGTGTCTAGGAAGATTATTTTGTGCTCTGCATGTGTATCGTTATACACCGATTTTTCCTGCTTCTAACACATCAACTTTGAGGACAAAATGTTCACTTGCTGCCTAATATATCCCACCCACTAACAGGTGCCATGATGAGGAGGTCATCAGTCTTATACACGTCACCTCTCAGTGGTCATAATGTTATGGCTGTTACACTGAATTTTCTCTCTTCCTGCTGTTACCCGTTTTATCCACAAGGTGGCAGAAAAAGCAACAAAATGAAGAAAAGTGTAGCGTTTAGTGTAAATCGCTCCTGCTGCACATGTTAAACTAACCTTTCTTTCTTTCTCTCTCTCTCTCTCTCTCTCTCTCTCTCACACACACACACACATTCAGAAGCTTAATACATGCTTCATTTGACAGAAAAAAACAGAATAAAATCACAAGCTGCAGGAAATATTTCTTACTTTTTATTCTTTCTTTTTTTAAACAAACTGTTTTTGTTAGAAACTATGTCCAATGCTTTGACATTGTATATACATAGTAAAATGTTGTCCTCTTTGAACAATATAAAGTCCTGAATACGGAGATCTGTTCTCGCTAACATCACCACATGCCTCTGCGTCTCATCTCTCCATCCTCCTGCAGGTCTCTGTGTATTTACACTGAGCTGGAAGAGAGTCAGTAGTTTATTCGAAACACATTCATCCTCCTCATCCGTCTGTGTGTCGTGTAGAACATCGCTAGCAAGAAGGAAAAACTCCCTAACCCAAACACTTATTAATAACACCTTTGTTTTAAAGCTTAAAGAATCCAAATGGAAAACACACGACCGCCTGCATCTGATTACGGAGAAATTACGCCTAATTGGAACAGGGTTTCTGTAGAAAAAAACACTGTCAGCTCTTTCAGATCTGATTCAGCACAATGCAGCGGTTAGAGGACAACTGTAACGATCAGACAACACACACACACACACACACACTGCTCTGTTTATCAGAAATACGCTCATCATTTCCCACGGTGCAACAGCATAGCTAGCACATCACATCTCTAACGCTCTGTAGTCAGTGGTTGTCCAAACACTGATCGCTAGTCAGTGGTTGTCCATAAACGATGATTGCTAGTCAGTGGTTGTCCATAAACAGCCATTGCTAGTCAGTGGTTTTCCATAAACGATGATTGCTAGTCAGTGGTTGTCCATAAACAGCCATCGCTAGTCAGTGGTTGTCCATAAACAACGATCGCTAGTCAGTGGTTGTCCATAAATATCCATCGCTAGTCAGTGGTTGTCCATAAACAGCCATCGCTAGTCAGTGGTTGTCCATAAACGATGATTGCTAGTCAGTGGTTGTCCATAAACAGCCATCGCTAGCCAGTGGTTGTCCATAAACGATGATTGCTAGTCAGTGGTTGTCCATAAACAACGATCGCTAGTCAGTGGTTGTCCATAAACGATGATTGCTAGTCAGTGGTTGTCCATAAACAGCCATCGCTAGTCAGTGGTTGTCCATAAACAGCCATCGCTAGTCAGTGGTTGTCCATAAACAGCCATCGCTAGTCAGTGGTTGTCCATAAACAGCCATCGCTAGTCAGTGGTTGTCCATAAATATCCATCGCTAGTCAGTGGTTGTCCATAAACAGCCATCGCTAGTCAGTGGTTGTCCATAAACGATGATTGCTAGTCAGTGGTTGTCCATAAACAGCCATCGCTAGTCAGTGGTTGTCCATAAACGATGATTGTTAGTCAGTGGTTGTCCATAAACAACGATCGCTAGTCAGTGGTTGTCCATAAACAGCCATCGCTAGTCAGTGGTTGTCCATAAACGATGATTGCTAGTCAGTGGTTGTCCATAAACAGCCATCGCTAGTCAGTGGTTGTCCATAAACGATGATTGCTAGTCAGTGGTTGTCCATAAACAGCCATCGCTAGTCAGTGGTTGTCCATAAACGATGATTGCTAGTCAGTGGTTGTCCATAAACGATGATTGCTAGTCAGTGGTTGTCCATAAACAGCCATCGCTAGTCAGTGGTTGTCCATAAACAGCCATCGCTAGTCAGTGGTTGTCCATAAACAGCCATCGCTAGTCAGTGGTTGTCCATAAACAGCCATCGCTAGTCAGTGGTTGTCCATAAACAGCCATCGCTAGTCAGTGGTTGTCCATAAACGATGATTGCTAGTCAGTGGTTGTCCATAAACAGCCATCGCTAGTCAGTGGTTGTCCATAAACAGCCATCGCTAGTCAGTGGTTGTCCATAAACAGCCATCGCTAGTCAGTGGTTGTCCATAAACAGCCATCGCTAGTCAGTGGTTGTCCATAAACGATGATTGCTAGTCAGTGGTTGTCCATAAACAGCCATCGCTAGTCAGTGGTTGTCCATAAACGATGATTGCTAGTCAGTGGTTGTCCATAAACAGCCATCGCTAGTCAGTGGTTGTCCATAAACAACGATTGCTAGTCAGTGGTTGTCCATAAACAGCCATCGCTAGTCAGTGGTTGTCCATAAACGATGATTGTTAGTCAGTGGTTGTCCATAAACAACGATCGCTAGTCAGTGGTTGTCCATAAACAGCCATCGCTAGTCAGTGGTTGTCCATAAACGATGATTGCTAGTCAGTGGTTGTCCATAAACAGCCATCGCTAGTCAGTGGTTGTCCATAAACGATGATTGCTAGTCAGTGGTTGTCCATAAACAACGATCGCTAGTCAGTGGTTGTCCATAAACGATGATTGCTAGTCAGTGGTTGTCCATAAACAGCCATCGCTAGTCAGTGGTTGTCCATAAATATCCATCGCTAGTCAGTGGTTGTCCATAAACAGCCATCGCTAGTCAGTGGTTGTCCATAAACGATGATTGCTAGTCAGTGGTTGTCCATAAACAGCCATCGCTAGTCAGTGGTTGTCCATAAACAACGATTGCTAGTCAGAGTGTTTAATGTTCATGTTTTCAAAACAACAACAAAAAAAATATATGGAAATGATGTAAAGGTCATGGAGAGTTCACTTCTATAATCATAATTTACTGAATGCTTGAAGAACTATTTACAGACGACTTAAAACAGATTTTATTTTTTTATTTTAATGTCTCAATCCATGAATGGACAGCTCATCTTGGTTTTGTTTATACTCGTGTAATCCAGAACTGCTTTACGGATTAGTGAACAGTCTCGTCTGCTTCAGCGTACAAAGATCTGCAGCAGGAAAGTCTGTAGGCCAGATTCAAGGCCATAAAAGATGGAGCAGATGTTTTCAGAAGAACAAAACGGTTGGACAGTCTGGAAGTGCCTCTGGAGTTTCAGAACAAATCCTTTATATGGAGTACAGTGTATTCTGTGAACGGGTTTTTGTTTTTCACTGGACAGTGAATTTTTAACTCTAGCATGGTCTAGATGTAAAAATAATGACCTCTGCTCTTGTAGATCTAGAAACACAAACACTGGATGTTCATCACGGCATAGTTTGGTTACTGTGGAAATTGTGGTCATCAGGTGTTGTCTGGAAATCCTTTGGATTTAATCTGTCTTCTGAGGACTAGAGTGCACTAAATTCTGCACTTTCATAGCTTCATGCTCATAAATTCCTTTGTCCATGTTCTTTCGCTAGTTTCTGGACAACATCGTGTGTCTCAGATTTAGTGGAAAGCAAGAGGTCAAGAAAATGAAAAGGAAACAGGAAAAGATGGTTGATTTATCAGGATCTGAGGTTATAGAAATTTCATAATGAAGATTTTGGACAATGGACTGAAGGAGTTATAAAGCAGAAGAAGGCTGGACAGGTGGGAGTATGGCTGGATGGATGAAGTGATGGATGGATGGATGAATGGATGGATGGATGGATGGATCCATGTTCTTTTGCTACTGTAGTTTCTGGACAACATCGAGTGTCTCAGATAAGTCAAGAAAATGAACAGGAAAAGGAAAAGATGGTTGATTTGTTCAGGGTTTAAGCTTGTAGAAATTTCATGATTATGATTTTGGACTATTTATCTGAACTAATAACTAATAACTAATACAGATGCTTAAAATCTAGCTGACAATTAAACCTGACAAAACACTGACCATCAAAGTAAATAATCACAGAATATATTCCATTCTGAGCTAAGATTCCAGTTTGTAGCTGCTTCCTTACCCAAACTGGGAATTTCCTGATGGAACATGATGAGCGAGTGGGAGTTTACACACTGCTTGAAACACCTCATGAAATAAAAGAGTGCGTATACATCAGAAAACCTTTCCACGCTAGCGGTGCAGTAACAGAGCTGAGGTTTTAATTCAGAGCAGGTCGAACCCGGGTCTGCTCCTCGTTACTGCCGATCTGTTCCTAATGAAGACGGCGTGTGGAGAGCCAGTGCAGATATCCCACTTTTCTTTATTTACATACAGAGCTGGAGGTCAGCTGACAGATTTATAACGTGCTTAGAAATAATACTGGCTCGCACTTAACCGGTAAACCTCTAACGAAGAGTTAGCTTCTGATTTTCTTCATTAAATTAGAATTCAATGTTGTTTTCCAGCAGCCGCCATTAGCCTGGCATTTAACAGCAGTTAGAGTTCATTTTCAAATGGAGCTCTGTTGTTTTTTCGCTTTTTCTTGTTGTTTTTCTTTCTTTTTTTTCTGTATTTCTATACCATTGCTCTGTCGCATGTAAAAGAAACATTTATTATAAACATTTGGGTCGGAATTTGTGGTTTTCCTCCTTTTTGACTCATAAAGACCTTTTTTTTTTAAACCAAAACTAACAACTAAGGCTAACAATGCTCCCTGAGCTCTCTCATTTCTTAGCTTTGTTTTGTTGTTTTTTTTTTTAAATAGGATATCCCCATAAACATGATTTATATCAACCAGAAGACGCTAGTTCTCTCAATAACACTTCAGCTAGACGTGTTTTCTTCATCACTTTACCTCAGAATTTTGTGACAGACTTTCAAAATTGCTTGTTAGCTAACATATTACTAACTAGCTGGCTAGTTCAGGTTTTCTTCTTTCTTATTTTCATCATCTACCACATCTTTCGGTTTTAAAATGGAGCTTGCTAGCTAGCTAACAGTTTTGGCTAGCTCTTAGGCTGGATACAGAGGTTTTCTTCATACTATATTTTTTTGGAGATGTTTTTAGTTTTGAGACATGAGCCGGTATCCAGCTAACAGTGTAGGGTATTGTGTCAACATGCATCATGGAGGCATTTTAAATGATATATATTATTTATACTAACTTTTGAGGACAACAACCTCCTAATCAATACACAATATAACATTCTACATATGCTGTATCTTTATTATTGAGCATCTGAAGGCTTCAGTATGGAGGAGATGGGGGAGTTGGTGTTGAAGCTATAATGAACTCAGATGTTGAGATTATTTACTGTATGAGTTGCTCTGGAGCTCCTGGTTACACAACTCCAACTGACTGTATATGAGTATACTCATACAGTCACTGACACTAATCTGGTGTTTATAAGCACTGACTGGTGTTTATAATCGTTTATAATCACACTATCTGGTGCACTATCTATAAGCTGCTTTGAGAGGTCCATTGTTAACAGCGCTATACAAATAAAATTTAATAATCACCTTCTGAGATATTCACAATATGAAGAGACGAGAGCTCGGTAATACGATATGATGATTGTGATGAATGATATAAAAATTTATGGTGATTATGATAAATTATATCGTAATACACTTGTGATAACATTTTTAGCATTTAATAAAAACATTTTTGAAGTCATTAAAGTATTAGCAGCTGATTTAATGCCCTGTGATACCCTTCTACATCATTCATGTGGAATAACGGCTCACGATGTTCATAATGTAATTGTTTTGCACAGTTAGTTAAAAGTATTGGCACCCTCAACACGCTGTTTTGGGGACTGCCTCGTTCTCATTTGTTATCTGCTTTTGTTAAAAAAAAAATCTTCTGCGATGTTTCTTCCTGTAGAGGCCAGAAGGAGGCAGTAGCATGTCTGGTTCTCATCATCATCATCATCATCATCATCATGCCATGTGTGTGTACTCTTGCTGTGTAGAAAAGTGCTGCAGTTTGGTTGAAGTACATTAACTGTCACTCACACGTAAAAAAAAAAAAACAAGATAATTTAATAGGGAGGCCTTTAAACTTTTTAAAACTTTTAAATTTCTATTAACACAAACTTTATATAATATTTCTTTTTCTTTCTTCTTTTTTTTGCATTTTCATCTAGATCTTCCGAGACACAAATCTCAAACATCATGAATTAAATAATTCTTTTTTTTTTTGGTTTAGCCAATTCAACAATTCTGTGCATTTTGGCTTTATATATTAACGACATTTAAAGCTAAAAATGAAACAAATTCTAAAATCAATAACATTGGGTGGGTGGGTAGCAATGGAGAAAGATAGAAGGAAGAATGGATTGAAGGATTAATAAAGCAGGAGAAGGCTGGACAGGTGGGAATATGGATGGATGGAGTGATAGGATGGATGGATGGAGTGATGGATGGATGGATGGATGAAGTGATGGGTGGATGGATGGTCTGATGGATGGATGATGTGATGGATGAATGGAGTGATGGATGGATGGAGTTACCTTAAGGATTAAGTTTCACTGAAAAAATGTTCATGAATGTTAATAAATGTGGGTTAAATTTTAAATTTCACAGATACAAAGTCTTAAGACTTAACATTAATAAACATTAACTCCGCCCCCGACCCTTACGTGTGAGACCATGTTGAAAGGATTATTAGGAATTTTATTTTTATTCTTCGTGACTTTAAACTGTTGAGGAAAGGACATTGTTTACATTTACATTATTTACTGTCCAGTGTCACCCAAATGAGGATGAGGTTCCCTTCTGGTTCCCTTCTGAGTCTGGTTCCTCTCAAGGTTTCTTTCTCATATCATCTCAAGGAGTTTTTCCTCACCACCGTCACCTTAGGCTTCTCATTAGGAATAAATGTTAGAGATAAATAGTAACTTAACTTTAAACTTTATTTATTTTCCTATGTTTCCATATTTCTTTAAAGCTGCTTTAATCTCTTCAAACATTTTCACACTTAAAGGAAAACTCTACTGTGGGACATGTTAAATAGGTTTATACTGGAATATTTATGATGTGTTTTTTTGGAGCTAACTAGTTGCTGTAGTTTTGTCATTTGTGATGTCACTGGAAGAGGCTGGGTTTGTTATTGCTAGCGCAGTGACACTGGACTTTAATATGAAAATCAAAAAAGATCTCAAAAGTCCCAGAATGCAATGCAGCTATACATTATGGATAAATAGAGTTCTACGAGATGATGAGCTTGATGGCGTTCACAGACTAAAGGAATAAAGCGCCGCTGCAGCGCTCTCTTTAGCTAGAGATGAAGTGAGGACTAAATCCTGCTGCAAAATGATCAGTAAAGTACTCAAAAGGCATTGTGGGTAATGTAGGAAAGCATTAAGTGAAAATAAACTGACATGTTTCTCAATGTTTCTATATGGAAATCTTGAAGCTCACATGTTTAAAAGTGTTAGGATTGCCTAATGCTAAACTCCTGGACTTGTTAGCAACATCAGTCTTGTGGCTTTTTGTTTACAATTGGGGTTAAAGAGAACTTTTTTAAAAAAACAAACAAACAGTGCCTTTAATCAGAACTGTGTTCCTGTGAAACCCTCCAACATTTCGACAAATTCTCATGGATTTCGCGTGAGATCGAGTTGCAGTGCTTGAGTGGGAAAGGGGAAGAGGAGAAATCCTTAGGGAGGAGGTGGGCGAAAGCTCCGTGAGATGATAACGACGATGTGGTTTTTATGCGTCCATCCCAAAGGGCAGAATCGGAGCCGCACTGGCAGCAGCCGAGCATCTCGCAGCCTTTTAAAGTTCACAGCAGAAAGTCATTACACATGATTACAAACAGAAGGAGAACAAGCCAGAGCAGGTCTCAAAGCTCATCTCTAACCCAGTTGAGCAGCAGCGTGCATGCTGGAGGAGGGTGGGGTGAACTCTGGAGAGTTCCTGCTCTCTAGAGACGTATAGGATATCTCTGTAATAAATGAGTAAAGCATAACCTCTCGTTCTCCGCTGACCAATAAATGAAACATTCCTCCTGAAAACTACAGCAGACTCCAGGCTGCGGTCAAATGTTAGTTAGCCAATCACAGTGCTCAGTATCTGGTTTAGGGATATTCTGGGATGACGGAAGAAAAAAAAGCCAAAATATTATTAGCTAAATCTAAAAAAAACTAGCTTGTTGCGCTTCTAACATGATCGCTACATGGTATACTAATGTTTACCACATTTCTAAATCTTTATTGGTCAGAAGGTGTTGGTTAATTTTCTGTTTATGTTCTAAACTCGTAATCGTTTCTATGGTAACTGCTTATTCATTGGAATGGATTGAAAACGTGCATTCGCTGATGCGGTGAAGTTTTCGTTCCTTTATGGTTCACAGAAGGAGTCTCCAGTGCCAGTATTTTTGTGACAGTCTGATGTCATGTTTATGGGATTTTTTTGTTTTTTATTTATTTATTGATTTATTTAATAAGTGAAGGAACAATTGTTTACAGCTGCTATACTGTAAGTGAAAAGAGGAACTTAGATTAAATGTAACTATAAACGGATAAAAAAGCATGGCGTGTAGGAACTTCAAAAGGTACTTGGAACTACAGGTCAGGAACGAAAATAAGTCTCGGTTCCTCTGAAGGTTTCTGCGATCCTCTCAATGTTTATAATGGAACTTTATTTGATTACACTGACCATGTGTGCATTTATAATGCTGTATATTACTTTCAGAACCCTTCTCTATGAACCCAGTTGATTTAAAGTTCAAAGTTAGAGATTCAGGTTGTGTTGAAGCGGCTGTGTTCCCATCCTCCTCGTCTACACTTCTCACCTTGTTCTTCAGACATGCTGTTTTTTATCAGTTCTGGATGTTCTGTTATGAGAAGTGGCAGTTTTCACTCTGAGATCTCAGCATGTGGGACTTCAGAGCAGCCGATTCTAGAAAAAAAGCCCACAGAGTGTTAGAGCGTAAACCTCACCGGGATACACTTCAGCTTCAGCGTCCATCAGGATGGAGGCCTTCAGCATCACCAGTCATATTTCCAACATGGAGTAGAAAGAAGCCCATGTCGAGTCCATGTTGGTGCCATATGGCAGGAGAGGAAGAGCAGATTCTACGCTCACCACTCGAGTGGTCTTCAAAGCGAGCCTTCGGAACAAATCAGGAATTTCAGAGAGACACCGTGATGAGGCTTTGATGGCGGTCAGTGGGAATGAAAGGGCAGTGACCACACCTCCAGCATGGAGGACAGATGGGGAAGCAGTAAAATAACAGAGTTTATGAACCATTTTAGCCACATCCTCCTTTCCTGCTGATCCTTCTGTCTTTTAAGTGCAATACATTAATCCCAATGTAAATCAGAATATATTTTCAACTCATCCATCCATCCATCC
The DNA here is from genome assembly GCF_019097595.1 of Hemibagrus wyckioides. Lineage (NCBI taxonomy): Eukaryota > Metazoa > Chordata > Actinopteri > Siluriformes > Bagridae > Hemibagrus > Hemibagrus wyckioides. The sequence continues at coordinate 2,580,258 of NC_080726.1, forward strand.
ATCCATCCATTTTTTCCTCCCTTATTAATCCTTTAGTCCATTCTTGCTTCTATCCTTCTCCACCATTATCCATCCATCTATCCTAGGAATGAATCCTTCTATTGTTCTTCTATACCTTTATATAGCCTTCAAATCTTCTTCACCCTCATTCATTTATCCATCCATCCATCCATCCATCCATCCATCCATCCATCCATCCATCCATCCATCTATGATCACTGAGGGAATCAGAGGTAATAATATGGTGCACTTTGTATTCACTTGCCACTATCTTTTTGTTTACTATCTATCTATCTATCTATCTATCTATCTATCTATCTATCTATCTATCTATCTATCTATCTATCTATCTATCTATCCACACTACCGGTAAAAAGTTTGGACACACCTTCTAATTCCATGGTGTTTCCTGATGTTTATTTCTTTCTACATTGTAAAACAATGCTGAAGGCGGCCAAAATCCACAATAATCTCGTTTGAACAGTTGATATTGAGATATGTCTGCTACTGATGCTCTGTAAAGCCTTCATAACGCCTCTAATCTGAGGTGCTGTTAATTGGTGATTTCTGAGGCTGGTAACTCTAAATGAACTTCTCCTCTGCAGCAGAGGTCAGTTTTGGTCTTGCTTTACTGGGATGGTCTTCATGTGAGCCAGTTTCATCATGGTGCTTGATGGGTTTTGCAAATGCACTTGACAATACTGTTCTTGCAAGAACTATTCCAGAACACCTGACCTTCGTGTCTTAAAATAACAAGCGACTGTTTTTTGTTGTCATTACATATGGATTACTTAAGTCCATGTGTGTTATTTCATAGTTCTGAAATCTCCAGTATTGTTCTAGAATGTAGAAAATAAATCCCTAAACAAAAAACATTGCATTAAAAGGTGTGTCCAAACTTTTGACTGGAAGTGTATCTATCTATCCATTCTTACACCCATCCATCTATCCATCCTTTCACCCATCCATCTATCTATCTGTCCTTCCCCCATAAATCTTTTTATTCATTATTCCACTCATCTATCTATCCATCCTTCCACTCATCCATCTATCTATCTATCTATCTATCTATCTATCTATCTATCTATCTATCTATCTATCTATCTATCTATCTATCTATCTATCTATCTATCTATCCTTCCCCCAACTTTTTCTCTATCCATTCTTTCTCTATCCCTCTTTCTGTCCTTCTCCCCATTCTCCAACCAACCATTTATGTACCTGTTTTTATGCATCCTTCCATCCATTCATCCATCCTTGTATCCTTCTCATATTCTCCACCTGAATCATTAATCTACCCTTACATACATTGTTTTATCCCTCTTTATGTCCATCTATCCATCCATCCTTCTCCACCCTTGTCCATCGATGCTTCCATCTTTCTAATCCTTCCCCAGCCCTTATTTCTCTCTGTCTATCCATCATCTGCAATTCTCACCCACTTCGTATCCATCCATCCATCCATCCACCCATTCATCCATTCATCCATCCATCTTTTCGTCCATTCCAGTGTTTGAGTATCCGTGTAGAATGATAGACTATTGAGTTATTTCTGAGATTATTAAACACATCAGTCTGCATTGTTGCGAAACAGATTTAATATCCAAGCAAACAAAAGTAAGTTTAAAGCCAGCGGCAGCGTGACATGTCCCTGGTGGACGGGATCGGATCAGCTGCACCTGCTGATGTAGCGCAGTAAGAAGACTGGAACATAAAAAGTCAATCTCACTGACTGCTGTGTTTAGACAGCTGCTGCTCAAATCACCAGCTTCCACGCGCTAAATGTCGGACTCTGCAGAGCCTTAAATCACTTTTATGAAGATGTTCTCATAAATGTGTCTGCAGAGGGCTTAAGCGGAACTGTCCTTCTTAAATATTTAGCATTGTGTGACTGCAATCAATAAAAAAACTGTTCATTAATAAATTGTTAACTGCTGTAGGGTTTAATAGCAATATGGCTACAATACAGAATTAAAAGGTTTTAAACAGGTTTATTTTACATTGTAATTGCACGTTGAGTTAAACATCATCTGTGTAATTTCATCATTTCTGGTGCTGTTCCACATGGTGACACTGTCAGGAGGAGGTGAGCTCCGACTGCTTTAATTTTTCCATGAATCTTGATTTAGCTTCATAAAAAGTGGAGCAGGTTCAACAGCATTAACCTCCACATGTGGAATGAAATAAAGTGATGGATGTCAGAACACTAGAACACCAGAGCAAGACATGAATAACCCGGGACACCAAACAAGGAAGGACACAAGGAACATGAGAACATGAACACAAGTAGAAACATGAATTTGTGGAGTCTTATGTGTGTGTGATGATCTCCAGCACTGAGATCTATCTATCTATCTATCTATCTATCTATCTATCTATCTATCTATCTATCTATCTATCTATCTATCTATCTATCTATCTATCTATCTATCTATCTATCTATCTATACATCCATCAGTCCTTCCAGTCACACTGCCATACATCTTTCTATCCATTTATTCTTTCCAGCTATCCATCCATCCATTTTTGTAGTTTCATCCTATCTTTCAAGCCTCTAACTATCTATCCATCATCTGTCTACTGTTCCATTCATCTATCTATTGTTACTCCTCCATCCAAGTATCTATCTGTCTAGTTACATATCTATGTATCTAGCAATCCATCAATCCATTCATCTTTCCATATAGCCACCCATCCATCCATCTATCTAACTATTCAGTCATCCATCCATTTTATTAATCCATCTATCCATACATTGATTACTCAACTGTTCTGCCATACATCTGTCCATCTAGTTACCTGTCTTTCGATAAGTTTATCCATCCACCAATCCATTCATACAGTTACATGTCTGTCTATCACGTTCATCTATTTACCATCGATCCATGTAGTTACCCATATCCCTGAAGCCATCCATCCATCCATCCATCTTTTTATCTAGCTATCCACACATCCATCTAGATACATCTAACAATCCTTCCATCTAGTTACCCATATCTATCAAGCCATCCATCCATCTGCTTATCCAAGCCTCCATCCATCTATCTATTTATCTTTCCATAGTTACCCATCCAGACATCTACCTATTCATCCATACATTCATGCAATTATCATCCATCTATCAAATAGGTACACATTTATCCATCCATCTATCTATCTATCTATCTATCTATCTATCTATCTATCTATCTATCTATCTATCTATCTATCTATCCATCCATCCATCCATCCATCCATCCATCCATCCATCTCTCTTCCCCTAGCTGTTTTTCCATCCATCCATCTATTCCTATCCATCCATCCATCCATCCATCCTTCCATCCATCTTCCCCTAGCTGTTTATCCATCCATCCACTGATTCATCAATCTTCTTATTTACCCATCGCTCTGACTCTCTGTCTATCCACTTGTTTATCCAGATCTGTGTGTTCACTAGCTGCATATTATACAGGAGATTAATGCTAACTAGCAACAGTTACAGTTAAATTCCACATCATGTGACTCTTGTAGCAAATGAACAAACATCGCTCTTTTTCTCCAATGTGAAAAAAATGAAGAAAATAAAAACATACAGCTTTTGCTCATCTGTAAGCAGTTTGCTGTCACAATGAATTGCGGGTCTTTCAGTTTGATCTTTCTAATGAGCCATCATTAATATGGACACTAACCATGAAAAACCACAAGAAAGGTTTTCATTTATTTAATAATAATACAGCAGGATGACACAGGAAGTGAAGAGGAAGCCTCTGTGATGGCATCTTTAATCTCAGCGTAACATTAAAGTCACTGATGTATGAAGACATAAATCGCTGATATATTGCGAGGCTTAAAGGTTCAGCTCAGTTCAAACAACTCAAAACATCTGTAGAACAGCAGAACGGGGATGAAACAGGGCTTTGTAAATCCAGAGGCCTGTGTGTGGAGGGAAAATTTCTTCCAGAACTTTCTAAATATAGAGAGAGAATAAAAGTCTGACTCCATCATTTTGTCAAATTAGATTTCTCAGGCGAGATCCTGCATCATTGCTCACTCCAGAAAAGTGACTCATAGGCACTTGTAGCATCCCGAAAAAATGTTCTGCTGAACCGAAAATGATTAACTGGATGGACTTTGTGTGATCGGTTCCTCCTGACCTCGCCTACAGAGCTCTGAAGATTCGACCTTCCTTCAAACACGCTTATTTTCCACAAACTGCACAATGTTATACTCTTAGCATCACCTTGACAAAGCGTTCTTGATGTTTTGCCTTTTTCGGTGCTGAGGCAGCTCGGTTCAGATCTAGCGAGGTTACTGTGGAGCGATTCATCTGGCAGAAGGCTGCAGTTTTGGCCGAGCGAAAAGGGAAATGCGCCGAATTCCTCCCGAGTCCCTACTGAGGCTAGTGTGAAAGGTGATAGCGCTGATCTCCTCAGCACGGCATGGCAGCAGGCGCCGCACGCAGACACCACGGCAACAAGAGAGCACTAAAACACCCACTGTCCGTCTCGGGGAGGGTGATGTCCCGCGGAGAATGATGTCACCAAGGTAAATAAATAAATAAAGTGCCACTTCTTGGGGAAATAGAAAACATGGAGCAGCGGACACATCAGGAGCATGTCCAGAAACAGAGTGAGAATCCTTAAAGCAACCAAGATTTATAATCATTTTACAGATGACATGTTTCCCTGGAAATCACTAGGTCATGTTTCCCACTTAAGCACCAAACATCTTGATTTACTGCACTGGTGAGAGTTTTACGTTGAAGCTATGAGCAGTGGCTCCTCCAGTGGCACCACAGGGTCGAGGGAATCAGAGTTTAAAGTGCAAAGATCAGGTCAAAAAAATCTTGTATTCCCAAGATACAAAGGGGGTTCCTGTAGAATATGTTGTGTGGTGAATAATAAGGAAGAATTTCTTAGGAAAAGAATCAATCCCCGGGATGAAGCGAGGCGAAATGACGTGTAATTTCCAGCCAGAAAAACACAGCTTGTCGTGTTACAGAGACAAAAATGATGCTTCCTGAGGATCAGTGAATTAACGCTAGTTACATTTTACCCAGGTTGGATCTTTGAGGTGAATAAATGCCACATAAATTGTGGATATAAGAGTGAGCGCTGTGTTAGCTTTTCATTTACTAGCTAGCCATCTATCCATCCATCCATCCAATCATCACTCCATCCATATCCCTAGCTGTCCATCCATCCACCCATCCAGCTTCCCCTTGCTGTTCATCCATCCATCCATCTTCCCCTAGCTCTTTATCCATCCATCCATCCATCCATCCATCCATCCATCCATCTATCTATCTGTCTTCCCCAGATGTTCATCCATCCATCTTCCTCTAGCTGTTTATACATAGCTAACAAGATCTCAAGATATTGCTGTGTCTCAAATCAGTTCACTAATCAGGGCGCTGGAAATCCTCTCTCTCTCTCTCTCTCTCTCTCTCTCTGTGCACTAAAATGTTTCATCCCACAATGCACCACAAAAACCGAAGGAGCTATGTTCACTATGTTTGATTCTATCTCAGGGAGCTTGAGAGCAGATTGAGACGCACCCAGTGATGAAGTGTTGCTTAGCTTAGTGTACATTAGTTTAAATGTAGTGTCATAGCTAGCGCTATCATCCATGCTAGCTACAAATTAGCATTAATGTTAATAGGATGTTTTCAGTATTTTTTATGATCTTTTTGACATGGAAGGAAGACTCTTTTTCTTTGAAACCAAAAAATAAGCCTCCAAGGCTTGTTATCAGTCTAATTTATATTATATCTACTGAACGACTTAACCAGAACACTGTGTTGTTTTTTCGAAGCCGATTTAACAAGATGGATGCCGTGTATTTGTGTGGAGTATTCCAGCGTGGGAAGAAATCCCCTTTCCTCTCATGTTTCCTGCTGTTCTGTGGTAAAGACACAGTGCTGGGACTTTTCTTTACTCATGCTGTGAATGCGCAACATAATGAAAAGCCAAAAAAGAAAAAAACAACACAAATCCCAGCTCCCCACCCTGTAAGTGGTCTTTCAGCTATTTTGGCCTGACTCGGTCGTCAGAGTTTCCAGATTGAAGAAGGGGAATTCTTTCCACGGTGAGGCGAGTCTGCTCCACTTCATCAGCATTTTCAACTGATGAATGACTGAGAGAGAGAGAGAGAGAGAAGAAAGAGAAGAAAGAAAGACAGAGAAAGTGAGAGAAAGATGCTGGAACTCTTATTAAACTAAATTAAACTTATTCACATTAATTGAAGTCAATCTTGCACATCAAATTTGCGCTGCTGCTGAATGTTTTTGAGCTAGCTTGCTAGTCTGCTAGTTCTTGGTTATGAAGTGACAGAAACAGTAAATCAACACACTCTACTCTCAAGTCTGACACAAAGCAGCCTTAGCTTTTAAAATATTTTGTATGCAAAGAAACGCAAAAAGACCTTCTGACTGCTAAATCAAACGCTTTAACAAGACAATTTAATCATTCAGGAGCTACTATTGATCACATGAATCAGAGTTGACTGAATTGTTTAATCCGTAGCGACTCGCAAGTGAAGGAGTGTTGACTGAATCGTTTAATCCAAAATGACTTGCAAGTGAATCAGAGTTGACTGAATCGTTTAATCCAAAACAACTCACGTGTGAATCTGAGTTAGTTGAGTCATTTAATATTTTAAAATGTTTTGTATGCAGAGATGCTACTTATCACGAGTTGACTGAATCGTTGATCTGAAGTGACTTGCTTGTGAATCAGAGTTGATTGAGTCATTTAATCTGAAGCAACTTGCACATGAATCAGAGTTGATTGAATCATTTAATTCAAAATGACTCACATGTGAATCAGAGTTGACTGAATTATTTAATCCAAAGGCACACATATGTGAATCGGAGTTGATTGAATAATTTAACACGCATTTGACACGCATGTGTATTGGAGTTGATTGAACCATTTAATCCAAAGTGACATGCACGTGAATCCTAGTTGATGGAATCATTTGAAGCGACTCGCATGTGAATCAGAGTTAATTGAATCGTTTAATATTTCAAAATATTTTGTGTGCAGAGAGACTTTCTTTTGACTGCTTGGCATGCTCTTTAACAAGACAGTTTAATACAGCTTCTTTTAATTACATGACTCAGAGTTGACTGAATTGTTAATCCGAAGTGACTCGCATGTGAATCAGAGCTGGTGCATGCAAATAGACAGCAAAACAATCGGAGACTTTCTGTTGACTGCTCAGCATACTGTTTAGCAAGATAATTTAATAATTTAAATTTAAATGCTAAATCACATCATGTTAATTAACACTAGCTAGCTAATAGTGCACCAGTAATTTTGTTGCTAGGAATGTAGTAAAAGTTTATAATGTCGTTTAAGTTAAAATGATAATTAACTACTTTGCTGTCCATTAAGTTTACATACATTTGAGCTTAAGTTTAGTTCACTGGTTTGTCTAGAAAATACTTGTCACAATGTTCAACATTTGGCATGTGGTCATTACAAAGGAACTCAATCACTCGTTTTTTGGGAGGATTGCGAGCTTAATCCTATAGTCATCGAAGAAGATTTAATAACAATCCCAAACTCGGTGTGTGTGTGTGTGTACTCCTCCCTTTAAGAACTAGAGTCTGTCACTGAGAATATTTGTCATAAGCCTTTTCCAAAGCACTGAGTACGCCGGTGATTTCCCGGTGCTGTGTGAGCGTAAAGGTTTAGCCCTAATTAGGGCAGACTGCAGTATGAATTAGAGAATCTTGTAAATGGAGCACGTAAATAAAGCACACATGGACGGTGGAATCCAGTTGGATGACTTGGCAGTGCGTTTGAGAAGTGAGCTGGCAGGTCCTTTAATCAGGCATAATCAAAACCAGACTAGAGAGAGAGAGAGAGAGAGAGAGAGAGAGAGAGAGAGAGAGAGAGAGAGAGTGAGTGAGTCATTACAATAGTATCCAATACACCGGCCAGCAGATCTGAAGCAGATTTGAAGCAGATGTTTAAAATATGTTTCTCTTTTTCCTGGGACTTTACTCCTGAGCCTGTATCAACAAAATTACAGCATTTATCCCGAGTTTGTTCCTCCGCTTGTAATATTTGTATTTCAGATTTAGAAGTAAGAATTATGTGCATGTTAATTGGAGGTTTTTTCCTCCTGCATTCATCCCTGAACACATTTTGAAGTGATTCACATTACTCAGCAAATAATGTAAATTAAATAATTTACATGCATTTATTCTGGGAATCATTTAATCTGAAGAAAAGGATGGGAATCAAAGTCGACTGAATCGTTTAATCCAAACCTACTTGCATATGAACCAGAGTTGACTGAATCATTTAAGCCGCAGCGACTCGTATGTGCATCAGTGTCAACTGAATCGTTTAATCTAAAGTGATTCGCATGTGAATCTGAGTTGATTTGATTAATTTAAGCTGAAGTGACTCATGTGAATCAGAGTTTGTTGAATTGTTTAATCCAAGCAAGTCATGTGTGAATCAGAGTTGACTGAATCATTTAATCCAAAGCGACACACATGTGAATCTGAGTTCACTGAATCATTTAATCTCAAGTAATTCTTATGTGAATCAGAATTAAATTGTTTAAACCAAAGCCACATATGTGAATCAGAGTTGATTGAATCATTTGATCTGAAGCAACTCATGTGAATCAGAGTCCAGTCCAAGCATAGATTTAAACTTACCTTCTAGTTGACTGGGTTTAGATCGTTAACCACTAGGTTACCTAGGTTAGCCCAGTTAACATTCCTGTTGGAAGTTTGCGCTGGAGCTAAGAGGCTAATGTTGCTAGCAAGTAATAAAATTTGTGTAAATATCCTGTATTTCAGTGACATGAAGATGTGGATTAGTTTCCAGAGGATAAATCACAGGTTTCTATTACATATAAATTATGATGTCATTCTTAATTAATAAATAACAGAATTGGCCTAATCAGGAACAACATGCTGTGCTGTAAGAAGAATTCTTACAGCACTTTTCTGTGTAACAGTAGCTCTGCTCTATCGCTCCATCCTGTCATGGATTATTTTCCCACAACAGCAGGACACGTGTGTGACGTGGTTTCCTCTTGTACACACCCTTGAAATATCTTCTAACTGCTCTCTTCCCTGAACACAGCTACAGTACGGTTTATTAAAGCCATAAGGAATCTGAAAGACCTCAGAAACTCGATGTGTGAAATGTTTTTCTTCCCCCGAGACCTGATCTGTACGACTAATCGCAATCATAACAATAATAGCTTCTGAAAAGTACAGAATCAGATCCGGCTCCAAAGTAGCTGATTAGCGAGAGCATTAATAATAATTATGTTAATGATCGATAATCACGTTCGCGATCCTGTCTGTGCCAAAAGCAGCAGATGATGAATCATCCTGTCTGAGTTGGAGTGTGAAGTGTGTTAGCGCTGGCTATCAGCGGAGATCTCCTCAGCGTCTTAATGGCTAATTGATAAAGTAAACTGCAGCCAGAGTGCGTTTCCACATGTAGGGTGGGCTGTTAAAGGGGAAATTGAAGGCAGATGTGGTGCGAGACGGACACGCTAATCGCTCTCATATCTGTGGAACCAATTTAGAGAAGGGATTAAGACGATTGTTAAAAGTGCCTTTCATGTTGTGATGTGTGTTTGACAGCTCGGCGCTTTTCCCTGCTGTAATCTGGTCAGAAGATGATCATAAATTGTAGCCAGTGTCCTTTCCTTTCCTGTCCTGTCCTGTCCTGTCCTGTCCTGTCCTGTCCTTTCCTATCCTATCCTGTCCTGTCCTGTCCTGTCCTGTCCTGTCCTGTCCTGTCCTTTCCTTCCTTTCCTTTCCTTTCCTTTCCTTTCCTTTCCTTTCCTTTCCTTTCCTTTCCTTTCCTTACCTTTCCTGTCCATGCCTTTCCTTTCCTTTCCTTTCCTTTCCTTTCCTTTCCTGTCCATGCCTTTCCTTTCCTTTCCTTTCCTTTCCTTTCCTGTCCATGCCTTTCCTTTCCTTTCCTTTCCTTTCCTGTCCATGCCTTTCCTTTCCTTACCTTACCTTACCTTACCTTACCTTACCTTCCCTTCCCTTCCCTTCCTGATTTATTGATACACTGTCAGCTAAAATAGTTAATAATAACTAGCGTGTTACTGTATAGGCTAAGAAATCTACTGAAATGGCATTATATCACAAAATTTCGTGATATGATACGGATGAATTCTGGCTTCTGATTGGTCAGAAAGTGTAGACATGTTTTCTCCAACAGCTGCTTTGACTTATCCGTATTTAACACGTTCGTTCATTGAAAGACGTTGTTTCTATGGTAACAATAATTATGACATGATCATTGATCTGGTTTTCAAGTTTTCTGTGAAGAGATGCATATTGTTATGGAAGGAGTCTCCAGTGTCAGAGGTAAAGCTGTTTAAGAAGATTTCAGTTCTCGCAAAGCTTCAGGACAGACAAGTTTACATTCTCTCAGAGAGAGTGAGAGAATGAGATAGTGAGAGAGAGAGAGAGAGAGAGAGAGAGAGAGAGAGAGATGCTTATTAATTATTTGACAGTTGTTACTGCTGGAATGTCTCTGTGGTGTAAAAGGAATAAAACACTTAAGGATGAACTTGTGAACTTGTGATTATATGTATAGTAAAAAGCTGCTCCTTGCACTGATTACATTATTCTGTACTTAGCCAGAAGCAGCCGTGTGATGAAAGTAGCCTAGATTCTGACCCTGTTCCTCTCGGACGTGTGACGTTCCACCCCTGTGACTAGTGCGCTCACTGTAGGCTCTGATATCCCCCTGAAAAGCGTGTTATGATAAAATCACCACGTCCGGCTCTGTTCCCGCTCTGGATGAATGAACTCTCTCACTCAGCGCTGAGAGGAGGGCGTGTCCTGCCTCAGGGACCGGAGCATTAACATCGCCGCTCCTTTTCCACAGAGCCGGATTTATAGCGCGGCCGCTTTGTTAGGAAAACTCTCTCATGGCCCTGTTCCTGCTCAGAACCCTGTTTTCCTTCTCCCGGAGCTTTAGTGTGGACTTGTTTCCTTTACAGTTCAGGCGAAAAAAAGCGAACCGGTGCCTGAGAGGGATGTGTGTTAGGAGGTTTAGCGTCCAGTCTGTCAGTGCGAATTATGTGTGATGTGTAAATGTTAGAGAAAGGAACATTTTTCAACATTCTCTCACAGCGCAAACAGTCTGGAGGTGTGTGTTACTCGTGCAGACATCCAAATCCCTATTGTGGCCTTTTATTAAACTAGTAATTGTTCATATCAGTTAAAGGAAAAATCCTCCCTGAAACATATCAGAGCTTTTCACTCTGCTCTAACCCCGGGTTCTCGTCTCTCTAAACCCCACTGTTACCCCCGGGGTACAGGAACATTTCACATGTGTCATTTAGAAGCATTGTTATGAAGCAGGGATTTTTCCCCGGGGTTATGAAACTCTGGGCTTGACTTTTACAGTGTAAACTCCACATCACGGTGCTGAACCTGTACAGAGTGGAACCATGTTAGCGCTGTTAGAATGTTACAGCTTGTTAGCAACACCTGGTTAGCAACACCTGGTTAGCAACACCTGGTTAGCAACAGGAATCCAATCAGAAACTGATTTAACTTTATATCAGGTGAAAACCAGGACGTAACAAAAACGACTCTGTAGATAGAGTCAGGAGGCAAAACACCGAACATCACGGAAGTGTGTGGTGTAGCGAGGAGGAAATATGTCACACTGAAAAATTAGCGGAAGTCGGATATCAGCGAACGACTGAATGAGCAAAAAAACATGATAAAGCTGTGAAAGATAAGAGGACCTGCTCGGGTGCAGAAGCACAAACCTGAACTTTTTTCCTCACTGATAAAAGTCAAAGGGTGAGATGAGACGATATTTATAGCGGCCACATGCTGGATTTATCCCATCAGGGTTGTTAATGAGGGAATGTGCAAATGAGAAGAAGGTTTAGGCGAGGTTTAGGAATGTATAGGGTGAAATGTCAGATTATGAAGAGCCAGGATTCATTTACATTACATTCTTATCCAGTGACTTCTCAATTTATACATCTGAGCAATTGAGGATTTAGGGCCTTGCTCAGGGGCCCAGCAGTTGCACCTTGGTGGACCTGGGATTCAAATGGACAACCTTGCGAGTAGTAGTCCAACGCCATAACCACTAAGCTTGGTTAAGCTTTAACCACTAAGTGTTAACCCCGGGGAAAGTAGGAGCAGTGTGAACTACATAAACCCAGGATTCTGTTTAAATGGAGTGCACTAGGACCCAGGAGAAACATTTCAGTATTTTGTGAAGTTTAGTAACAGCATCAGACGTTTTGGGTTTAATTAGTATGCACCTTTATGCGTGTAATGATACATTTAGGATCGTTTATGATGCCTGAAGATTCTCAGACTCCTTCCTGATGGCTCCTCTGTTCTGTGAGCCATGAAGTTGACACGTTTATGGAATTTAATGGGGGATTATTCTGTGTTGGAGTTTTCCCAGACGTGTCGTGTCATACGGCGTTCCGGCTTCATCATCACTCACTGGACTCTCTGTGTTGTACAGCACATTTACTGAAGCTGACCCGTGATCGGCTCTGAGGCCAGCTCTCTGTGGGAGTGTAAAAGTTTTGGCGCCCTGAGCCGTTTCTGTGTGGAGACGCTGGGTTTGAGTTGATTTATCGTTCACGTCGATGTGTAGATATGTGTTTCAGAAAGCTGGACCTGATGGACATGGCCTGGACAACTGGGAAGAAGAAGAAGAAGAAGAAGAAGAAGAAGAAGAAGAAGAAGAAGAAGAAGAAGAAATTTAGGAGGTTGATTGAGGACAGAGTGAGGGTTAATAAATCCTCATCTTTCTACAGTCACCATGAAGCTAACTCCTGAGCTAAATGCTAAAACTTTAACTACTATAATTTACCTGCACTTACAACTTTAATGCTAGTTTCCACTTAGCATTGATTACTCTAATGCTAATTCATACCTTAATACTAGTTTCTACTTAGCATTGTTTACTCTAATGCTAATTCATACCTTGATGCTAGTTTGTAAATTAGGAATTAGCATTATAATAAACAATGGTAGGTAAAAAAAACTAGCATTACTATGAATTAGCATTACAGTAAACATTTTACAGTAAACATTTTAGCATTTGGCAGAACAGTGCTAAGCACTGTGCTAATTCATAGTAATGCTAGTTTTTTTTTACCTACCATTGTTTATTATAATGCTAATTCCTAATTTAATGCTAGTTTGTATTTAGCATTGTTTACTCTAATGCTAATTCATACTGTAATGCTAGTTTGTACTTAGCATTGTTTACTCTAACGCTAATTCATACCTTAATTCAATTCAGTTTTATTTATATAGTCCTTTTAACAGTGAACATTGTCTTAAAGCAACTTTACAGAACATAAGAAACAAAAAACATGCAAACAGATGTTTAGACAAAATTATCCCTAGTATGCAAACCTGAGACAACTGTGGCAAGAAAAAACTCCCTTAGATGGTATGAGGAAGAAACCTTGAGAGGAACCAAACTCAAAAGGGAATCCATCCTCATTCAGGTGACACTGGACATGAACAATGTCCTTTATGCAGTTATGTATAGTCAATTGTGTGATGTAGAATGTTAGTGTGTGTATTAATTAGGAGGTTGTTGTCGTCCACAAAGTCCACATAGTCCACAAGTTGCTGTCTAATATTACACCCAGGTCTTTCACTGTCCAGCTAGTAGTAATAGTAGATCCTTCTAAATGCAAGCTAAATTGTGAGAGCTCCTGTGTAATGGGTTTTGGACCAATAAGTAATATGTCTGTCTTATCTGGATTTAGTAATATCCAATCTTTTATATCTTTAATACACTCAGTTAATATTTAGCTATTTCATCTGGTTTTGATGAGATATATAACTGGGTATCGTTAACATAACCATGGAAACTAAGCCCATGTCATGTTACCCAAGAGAAGCATGTATATTGAGAACAGCAGAGGTCCTAAACCTGACCCTTGTGGGACCCCGTATTTTACTGGCATTACACCGGACAGTTCTCCATTTAAATCTACAAAATGGTATGGATCAGGCAGGTAGGATCTAAACCATTATAATGCCTGTCTCTGAATACCTGTGTGATTTTGTAAGCAATCTACAAGAGTATTATGATCTATGGTGTCGAATGCAGCACTAAGATCAAGCAGGACTAATATTGAGATGCAGCCTTGGTCCGAAGCTAAAAACAAGTCATTTGTGATTTTAATTAGCGCAGTTTCTGTACTATGATGGGGCCTGAAACCTGTCTGCAATTCTTCAAGGATATTGTTTTCATGTTAGAAAGAGCATACTTGAGCTGACACCACCTTTTCTAATATTTTAGATATAAACGGAAGGTGTGAAATCGGTCTGTAGTTTGATAATTCATTAGGGTCTAGTTTAGTTTTCTTAAGAAGAGGCTTAATAAATGCTAACTTGAGAGGTTTTGGGACGTGACCTAGATACAACAAGGAATTAATAATATTGAGAAGATGCTCTGCAGCTGTATGTATCACTTCTTTCAGTAATCTAGTTGGAATTGGATCTAACAAACACGTTGTTGGTTTAGCCGTGATAAGTCCATACAGCTCTTCCTGTCCTATACCTTTAAAGCATTGTAGCTCTAGATGTGGCGCTTTAGGCTGGACTGGATCACAGAATGCTGTCAGAGGTTGAACATCCAATGTTTTGTTCCTGATACAGTCATTTTTTTCAGTGAAGAAATTCATAAAGTCCTCACTACTAAACTGTGCTGAAATACTCTCTCCAGATATCTGATGTTTTGTTAGTTTAGCCACTGTACTAAATAAGAATCTGGGATTATTTTGGTTTATTTCTATCAGTTTGCTGAGATGCTCAGCCCTAGCAGCTTTTAGAGCCTGTCTATAGCTGGACATACTGTCTTTATACGCAATTCTAAAAACGTCTAATTTAGTTTTCTCCACTTTCGCTCGAGGTTACGGGTTGCTCTCTCAAGGGCGTGAATATGACTATTATACCATGGTGCAGGTGTTTTATCTCTGACCTTTTTTAGTCGGATGGGGGCAACAGTGTCTAGTGTGCTGGTGAAGATAGTGCCTATGCTGTTGGTTATTTCATCTAAATCTTAAAGCGAGCTTGTAGTTAGCATTGTTTACTGTGATGCTAATTCATAGTCTAATGTTAATTTGTAGCTAGCGTTTTTTACATTAACACTAATTCACACTCTAATGCTAGTCGGTAGTTAGCATTGTTAGAATTACTGAAACGCTAATTCATACAGTGATGCTGGTTAGTAGTTAGCATGTTTTACAGTAACACTAATTTATACTTTAATGCTAGTCTGTAGTTATCATTGTTTATTGTAACGCTCATACATATTGTGTGAGATAACTGTAATGCTAGTTGATTTTAATGTTAACATGTTTAGCACTGTATGATGCTAGTGTGTGGTGAACATGTTTCATTCCAGCTTTATTTTTAGTGTGGTGTGTTATTATTGTGTTTCATTTAGAAACACAATAATAACATTTGCACTAATGCTAATCTGTAGTTAGCATAGTTTCTGTCATGGTAGTTGATGATTAGCGTGTTTTCTGTGTAGCTAGTTATCCTGAAATTAATGCTGATTCATGGTTAGCATGGTTGCTAGCGCCCGTTAGCATGATGGTAGTATGGTTTAATTCTGAATCTGTCTCACTCTCTCTCTCGCTTTCTCTCTCTGTCTGTCTTATCCCCCTTTTGCTGTCTCTGTCTCTCTCTCTGTCGCTCTCTTTTTTCTCTATGTCTCTCTCTCCCTCGCCCCCTCTATGTTTCTCTCTTGCACCCCATGCTTTCTCTCTCTCTCTCTCTCTCGCTCTCTCTCATTCTCTCTCCGTCTCATCCCCTTTTGCTGTCTCTGTCTCTCTCTCTGTTTCTCTCACTTTTCTCTGTTTCTCTCTCTGTCTCTCTCTCTCTTCCTCACCCCCCTCTATCTGTCTTTCTCTCTGTCTCTCTCTTGCTCCCACTCTCTTTCTGTCTCTCTCTTGCCCTCTCTTTCTCTCGCCCCCCTTTTGCTTGTGCTCTCTCTCTCTCTCTCTCTCCCACTCTTTCTGTGTTTCTCTCTGTCTCTCTCTTGCTCCCCTGTCTTTCTCACTCTTTGTCTGTCTGTCTTCCTTTCTCTCTCTCTCTCTCTCTCTCTCTCTCTCTCTCATTCTCTCTGTCTCTCTCTCCTGCCCCCCCTTCCCCACTCTCTCTCTCTCTCTCTCCTCCCTAATGCGTTCCAGATGTGCGTCCTGATGGGGGTGAGGCGCTCTCTTGTCATCCATGGATCTGTCCATCCTGCGTGTTGCTGAGTTGGAGCTGGGGCTCTGAGGGCTCTGGGGTTGGGGGTAACAGTTGGAGGACATCTGGAAACACTTGGGGTCAGAGAGCTGAAAGGTGAGACGGACGCAGAGCCGTGGGGGGTTTGAGGAGGGGAGGGGGTCGAGTGGCACAGGAAACCACATGGGGCCTTTACAGTCCGAGGAAACATCACGCACACTTCTTTAGCACCGATGGACGACAGGAACGAGACGGAGCCAGGAGGTGTTTTATTATCCTGAAGCCGTTCCTTCGCTCAGCTGAAGCTTCCTCATCTGAGAGGATGGATGACGTTTCTGCCCAAACGTCTTATTACCACGTGGGAACTGGGTCCAAATACGTGACCACGAATTCATTAAGTCTAATAAACCAGATTTAAAACATAACCACAAACTAGCACTGATATCTGAGGTCTAACATCCACCACCACACGCCTGCTTCAGTTAAAAGATCAATGCTAGAGAACATTCCATGTGCAATTTATTCATAATTACTCTAAAGTAACAACTTTTATATAATAGATGATTCGTTTTGCATAAAATCCGAATCCCCATGTTGCTAAACTTTTATGCATAACATTATAACATTGTTATATAACCATTCTAGCAACCTCTGACCCCACTTGTTAGCTTATTAGCTTACCTGATGACCAATCAGTTAAATATGCAAATGTGTTTCTGATCAATCCGTACAGGAGGCTTTAAACTACGCTACACAGTGCGCTAGTGTATACATGTAGCCATTTACCTGATGTTTTTATGCTAAACCGCTGTCAGCTAACCTGCAACCGTAAGTGTTTTTGGGATGTTTTGTTCATTTTTCTGGCCCTAAGATTCAGAATCAACATAATGAACCCCCACTGCTTTTAGTTAGCATTAGATGGTGTTTGAATGCAGATGATTTCACTATGATGGCTGTGAAGCATTGTTCCAGTTCAGATGTATGTTTTACTCTCACAGGAATTATGCTAAACGATCTGTTTTGTTTTTTTTGTCATAACTTTATCAGTTTTAGCATGATGTGAGTTTAACGCTTCATGTTTAGAGTGTTAGCTTTTACCTGAGGTTAGCTAACTGATATTAACACATCACCTGATATGAAGTGAAGTTGTTGATGGAATGCTTTCAGAGGTAAAATGTCTCCTGAATTCTGGAACTGTGATGATTTTTCTCCATGCTTAATAATAAGATGAAGATCTGTTAGTAATAGACTACCAATTAGCAAAACCTGCAATCAGCTTGTGGCTAACATAAACAGAAATGTTCTTGTTAGTTGATAGTTGATAGTTTGAGGTAATAAGGAGAAGTCTTATTTATATTAGCATTGTTTAATTGTAGCCTTCCCGTGAGTTTGGCCTCCTCCTATTGATGTGTTTGTGGCGATCATTAGAGGAGAGCTCTCACTCTGAGAGTTTGAAAATTTTTATACTGCAAGAACTTTGTCCGTAAGTGTCTGCAGTCACCATGGCGCTAAATAGGCAGTCAGTGAGTGTGGGGGATGTGGTAGTTTAGTGGTTAAGGTGTTGGACACAGGGTCAGAAGGTTGTGAGTTTGAATCCCAGGTCCATCAAGCTGCCACAGCGGGGCCTGTGAGCAAGGCCCTTAACCCTCGTTGTGTAAAATGAGCTAAGTTGTAAGTTAATCTGGATAAGGGTGTCTGACAAATGCCAGAAATATAGATGTATTTCGTTTGTGAATTAAGATGTAAAGTTATTTTTAAGATGTTTGAGGATTTTTGTCTGTGAGAGGCAAATCTGTCTGAAAAGCGTCCTGTGTGAAGGTGGTAATGACATGCTGCCCCTGACCCCTGACCCTGTTTATTGACAAGCTACAACACAATACATTTACTGTCAGGAATTACTGGGACAGTTCCTTCCCAGATCACCAGGGGGCAATTCGTCTATTTATCATTGTGTTATTGCCGTGTGGGCATTGCCACACCTTTTCCTAATGTGTTTTCCCACATGGGCAACCGTAAGGATTTGAATGAGTTTGACGAAGGGCCAAATTGTGGAACCACTGGATCAGAGCATCTCCAAAACTGCAGCTCTTGTGGGGTGTTCCCGGTCTGCAGGGGTCAGTATCTATCAAAAGTGGTCCAAGGAAGGAACAGTGGTGAACCGGAGATAGGGTCATGGGCGGCCAAGGCTCATTGATGGACGTAAGGAGTGAAGGCTGGCCTGTGTGATCCGATCCAACAGACAAGCTACTGTTGCTCAAATTGCTGAATAAGTTAATGCTGGTTCTGATAGAAAGGGGTCAGAATACACAGTGCAGGACGGGTCAGGGCGGTTTTAGCAAAAAGGGGACAAACACAATATTAGGCATGTGGTCATAATGTTATGCCTGGTCAGTGTACATGTGGACTTTGTCGACAGAGCGTTTTGTGTCTGCCATAAGGCCTGGACATCGTGTAATATACAGGTTTTTTATGGCATAGTCATGTTTTGTTTTGGTTATCTAAGTTTCCATGTCATAGTTAGGGTTTGTTTCAGTTACGTTTAATGTAAGACTTTGTTTTGTTAAATAAATGCAGTGCTCGTACTGAATCCCTCTGTTTGGGTCTGATCTGCTACTGCGGGCGCTCAAGCTTACAGCAGAGATCTGGGTTCGATCCCCGCCATCGGTGTCAACTGTTCCCTATTGTTACATTTACTTAATAATTTTTAAGCACACTCTTCAGCATGTTGGTTTAAAATTTGGCCAAAAATAGAAGGAATAAATTCTATCCTCCTGATTAGAATTCTGATCTTTTTGAACTCTTAACCTTCTGGTCACACGATGAAGCTCCACAGAAAAGTGTGGAAATTTCACTGCTCCGTGATCATATCGCTTAGCTCTAAAGCTCTGAGAAACATCGACTTTTATTAGTCCCATTCGGAGTAAAAATCATGTTTTATTGTGTGGTGGTGAAAGTGACCGGTCCAGCTTTTTCCACGTGTCATTACAACTCCACGATTCCACATGCTGCTGAGTGAGAAGGCTTTAAGGCCCATTGAGCTGAACACAAATGGCTGTAGGAGATTGTGTTGAAATAGGAAATGGCTCCCACTCCAAAGCTAACGTCCAGAATCTTTCTTTTTTTTTCTACTAGCATTTGGAGAAAGTTTTGGCTCGCGGACGTTTGGGATCATAAAAATTCCAGCTGAAATCAGGTGGAACAGGTCGGGGCTGGAGGGTCGGAGCCACATGAAAAAGCGGCCTTATTGGAATAATGACTGGAATTTTAATACAGACGGATGATTTAAGTGCCGGGATCAGACAGGGGATCGTTTGGAAATACTGAGTCTCTTAACGGAGCTGATGTTCTAACATGAAAATTCACTTCAGCCTGACGTGATGGATGGCGGTACATGAACTTTGGGGAAATGGCTGGTTAAAGATGTATCGATTTAAATAATATGGAAAAAAGGCGTGGAGTGAAATCAGGCTTATAATTCTCTGTCTCTGTTCATATCTCTTACTATTGGTTGTTATTTTACTCCATCATCTTGACAGATTAAATACTGTTTCTTTAACAACCAGCAAGCTTTCTGTTACACTACACGATTTTAAATCCTTTATTTATTATTACTCTTATTAGTTTCTGATTGGTTGTTTGTTGCTAAGCGAGTTGCCGTAACATTCTAACAGCGCTAACATGGTTCCACTCTGTACAGGTTCAGCACTGTGATGTGGAGTTTACACTGTAAAAGTCGATCCCAGAGTCTCATAACCCCGGGGAAAAAGCCCTGTTTCATAACAATGCTTCTAAATGACACATGTGAAACGTTCCTGTACCCCGGGGGTAACAGCGGGGTTTAGAGTGAAGAGAACCCGGGGTTAGAGCAGAGTGAAAAGTTCAGTAATGTAAAAAAAAATTTTTATATTATTGAAATGAACCAGCTCATGCAAAAATACTGTTATTCATTCTGCTTCTTAATGGCTCTCCTTCTGTACTTGAACAAAGATTATAATTCGTCCTGCCAGGCCTCCGCTCCAAAAAAAGCCTCTTTTATTGGTTCTCCCACTGTCTCTGAGGTCATCTGGGGTCACATGCAATCAGCAGACCGAGGGGGTCACCAGGCACATAAACAAGCTTGTGTCAGGCGCTCAGAAAACACCCCGCGGCCACTTAAACTCAAACGAGTGTTTCCTGTGCCATAAACACCGTGTTTTGAAAGTAAACATTCCCGCTCGACAGAAAAAAAACAACCTAACAGCCACGGCTTTGCTGTGTCTCCGAACGAATTCGAGTTCTGCACTTAACACCGAGGAGTCTATCATCAGCCTATAAAACACCGCAGCAGATTTCTGGAAGCCACCAGACAGCTTATTTTTTCTCCACGGCCTTAAAATTTTTTTTCCCTTTCTCTGAGATCTATATCCAAAACAAATACATAAATGGACTTATGAGATGAAGGATGCTTTAGTAAGATCTCACAGCAACTAGAGAAAAGCAGAATCTCTCATTTTCCTGCTTTAGAGAAATAAAAAGAGGAGGAGGAGGAAGAGGAGGAGGAGGTGGTGGATGTGGAGGAGCTGGTGATGGTGATGGTGATTAGGAGCTGAAGGAACGTTTAAAGTTTCACATAAAGTCCCTGGAGTCACCGTGCAGAGTTTTTATTGTGTTTTTAAGATAAGAGACGGACACTTTCGGTCATTCTTCATCCAGATAGAGAAAGAATGTGAGCAACATCTGGACCTTTTCTCTTTTTTTAACTATATGAGCTGACAAACCATATGGAGTTACTTTAAAGATACAAGGAAAAAAAAGTCATAGTAAGAAAAAAATCCTTACAGAAGCAACAAGTGTTTGGACCCCTAAAACACTGGCAGTATTATATTTTTTCGAATTTAATTCTGAAAACTTTAAAGAAACTAAGCATGTGGTGTGTGTTGATGTAGTGTGTGTTGATGCTCGTTACTGTTGCAGCTCAGAGAACTCCAACACATCTGTATGATGATATAACACACTAATCCTGCTTCAGTATGCTGCTTGCAGATGTTTTATTGCATAAGAATATTACAGATTCAGATATACTCAGGCCATATACAAAAAAAGGTAAAAGTAAAGGCCACACACACACACAATCCTGTTCCGTGTTAATTCAGGTGGAATTGCGTAGTATTATGTTAGGGCTGTAGATCTTTAGTTTTGAGATGAGTGATAAATGAACAGAGAAACGATGTAAGCATGATACATGAAAATTATGTGACTGTGACTGACAAGCTCAGAAGCCCCGCCTCTTTCACTGAGGCTGAGGCATATGTAGGCCACGCCTTCTTCACCAGGACATGGAATAACAGGCACATAGGACATGCCTCCTTCACCAGGACTGGGACTGACATGCATACAGGCCACGCCTCTTTCACCGGGACAGGGACTGACAGGTACACAGGCCACGCCTCTTTCAGAGGGACCGACAAACAGCTATGTTTATGGCAGATAGCAGTTGTATCAAATATAAATCATGAAAGAAGTAATGCAAAAAGTGAATGAAAATTGTATTCTAAAAGAACCTTTATGAAGAAAAAAAAATTGCTGTGTTTTCTAGCAAGCTCTGTGATTATGATGAAAAGAAAACAATCACACAGTCCACGCCTTCCTGTAGACTGATACACACAGGCCACACCTCCTCTAATGGGACTGACAGTCACACAGGCCATACCTTCGTTCATACTGACTTGCACACAGGCCACGCCCCCTTCACTGAAACTCTCAGGCACATATATGGAGTGTGGTGAGGTCTTTAACACCCTCACTGAGTTTTACATATATTTATATTTTGATCATGCAGCATGTATGTGTCATGACTTCCATCCTTGCTATGCCTACGCCGGTGAGTCTTAAGAAAGAAGTAAAGCAACAAGTTATATTTTCTTTCCATCATAAGACAAGACTAGAGCTTGAACTCCACACATGCAAGCCATGCCTCCTATCTGACTTACAAGCACTGAGGCCACTCCACCTTCTCTGGGGCAAAGACTGACTGGCACACAGGCCACACCTCCCTCCTTGGGACTATGACTGAGAGGCATATGGGCCACGCCTCCTTCCCTGGGACTATTATTAACAAGGCATACAGGCCACACCTTCTTCCCTGGGACTATGACTGACAGGCAAACAGGCCACACCTTCTTCTCTGGGACTATCATTGACAGGCACATAGGCCACACCTTCTTCCCTGGGACTATGATTGCTAGGCATACAGGCCACACCTACTTCCCTGGAACTATGATTGACAGGCATACAGGCCACACCTCCTTCTCTGGGACTGCAAATGACAGGCAAACAGGCCGCACCTTCTTCTCTGGGACTATGATTGACAGGCACATAGGCCACACCTTCTTCCTTGGGACTATGATTGATAGGCATACAGGCCACACCTACTTCCCTGGGACTATAACTGACAGGCACACAGTCCACAACCTCTTCCCTGGGACTGTGATTGACAGGCATACAGGCCACGCCTCCTTCTATGGCACTGGGATTGACGGGCACAGGGAGTTTCCAAACAATTTATCAGCTGGTACGTGTGGTTTAAATCAGCTCAGCAGTGCGGTAAATATTAAGACAAGACCTCTGATTGGTCAACTGTCCAACCTTTACATGCCTAGTATTTTTATTTTGAATACAAATCTATACAAGTTGCCAAGGTGTTGTGTATGTGTGTGCAAAGTGTGTGCTTCCTGTTTGTGTTGCTGTGTGTGTGTGTGTGGACCTATGCATGTTTTGACATACTTTAAAATACACATCAGTAACATAAACCCAACAGCAAAATCTTAGTATATTCATTATAAAGGTATATTTTCCCTAAAATAAAAACAATCCAGTCTGCAGTCACGATTACGTCCAGAGAGAAATCAAGGAAAAGTCCTGAAGGCTACCTGAAAGTAACATTCATGAGATTTACTTTGCTACATTCCAAAAAGTTCCTCCATGGAGCTGCTTCAGTCTCCAGACCGGTAGAGTTAAAGTTCCTCCTGTAGGAGCGACGCCCTGGCCAACGAGAAAACACACACTTTCCATTTCCTGTTGAGTCGAGTTAAATCGAGTTGAGTTTTCCTCGCTCTGCCAAATGTATGAGCGCTGCTGACGTCAATCACTGCTTTAGAAGTTTTCTTTAAACATGTTTTTCTCGCAAGTCTCCGAGTCCTCACAGAGAGAAGCGTTCGTGTGAAAGGTCTTTGTTAGGGATGGCAGCAGCTCGGTGCCACACGTCGCCTGGGTTCTGCCCGCTCTCCTGTGTCAGTTGACGGTCGGCACCTGGTTCATGCTGTACTCCTTGGCCTTCAGTCTCAGGTTGGCGATGCTGTTGGCCATGTTCACGCCCTGCGCCGTGTTGTTGTTGGCACATGACGGCGAGTAGGAGGCCATGGCGCTGGAAAAATGAATTAAGAGTGACTTAAACACGGCTAAATGTTTTCACCAAAGAATGAAAAATGGTTAATTTTTATCCAGAACTATAAATTATATATTCTTTTTTAATGACTATAAAACAATACTTCTACCTTCATTTTCTCAGTCTAATTAACAAAAACTAGCCACATGTTAGCTAGCTGGAAGTATAACTAGCATGACGACCTGCATGTTTGCTAGCTGGCATATGTCTTTGAGTAAAATATATTATAATTTTTTTTATTTAAAATCCTTGACTACAATTCATGAAGGAAAAAATTCTTGTATTGACAAGTGCTTTAAATGTTTTTTTCCTGCCGTTTTCTTTTGCCTGATGATAAATATATAAATAATAATAATAATAATAATGAATATAATTTAATATTTTTTATTTTATATATTTATATATCTATACTTTTTTCCAAGTAGCTTTTGGACACATTAAAGTCTGGCACATTAAATATAGTAATATTAATTATTATTAATGTCCACTGTCACTGATCAATCAATCAATAAATATATAAACAAACAACAATCAAACAATAAATAAATTAAAATAAATAAATTAATGAAATAATAAAATAAATAAATGAAATAATAAAATAAAGACATAAATAAATAAATACATACAAACACCCCATGACTGGTTTAATATGTTGTGTGGTCCACAGTGATTATTTTTATCCATTTATTGCTACATGTAACAGTGTGTGTGTACATCCTGTAAGCTGCAGCTGATTCTGAGCTATGTGGGATGTGTGTAAGGTTGTTACCTGTACGGAGGTGAGCTTCCCCAGGACAGGTAATCGCTGGGCCTCGGCGCCGGCCGTGGGACGATGGGCTGCTCCACCGAGGTCACGTCTCCGGAGTAGGATTTGAGCAGTGAGGCATTTTTACTGGCCAGCAGCGCACGCTCATTACGCCGGAACTTAGCTCTTCTGTTCTGAAACCACACCTGAGGAAAAAAAACAGAAAACAACATTATACTCATCAGAGAGAAAAAAGATAAGAAAATCTCCACAAAGGCAAAAATGAAAATGATTTCAGTAGATAACATAAATAATAAAGATTTAAAGATTTGATCTTTTTAGATCTCGGTGTATGTTATATCGTCCGTAATCAGTGAATGTTCCTGTGATCTGATCTCTCTATTTCCATATGTCTACCTCACACAACTTCAAGCCATTTTCTACATCGAGAGAGAAAGAAAGAAAGAAAGAAAGAAAGAAAGAAAGAAAGAAAGAAAGAAAGAAAGAAAGAAAGAAAAAAAGGAAGGAAGGAAGGAACAATGTAGCAAAGAAATAAA
This sequence comes from Hemibagrus wyckioides, assembly GCF_019097595.1. Classification (NCBI taxonomy): domain Eukaryota; kingdom Metazoa; phylum Chordata; class Actinopteri; order Siluriformes; family Bagridae; genus Hemibagrus; species Hemibagrus wyckioides. The sequence continues at coordinate 2,605,214 of NC_080726.1, forward strand.
GAAGCAAACAAAAAAAGCATTAGATAAAGAAAAAAAGAAAGTAAGAATGAGAAAAAGAAAGATTTAGATAAGAAAGAAATAGAGAGAGAGGGAGAGAGAGAGAGAGAGAAAGAAAGAAAGAAAGTTTACAACAGTGATGTTGGTCTCATGTTCAGCGTCACTGGGTGTTTAATGTTTTTAGCTAGATAAATCTTCAATCAGTTACACTCAGTAGCGTTGCCTAGCAACCGTGTGCTCATGATGTCAACACTGACACTGAAGTATCACAAATGTGTTGAATTTAAATTCTGTTCAGCTGAATGAACATTCTGGTATATGAGGCTCTGAGAAGTGAAATTATTTGAGTAAAGATGAAGAAAATAAAAATCTACAGCCATTAAGGATTGTTTTTGTTTGTTTTGCTGAATGAATGAAGCCTTTAATAAAAGTTTATAGAAAGTTACAAACCCTAAACAATACAAAGAACCTACAGATCCATCCATTTTATCTGAAATTAACTTGTGTGTTTCTGGTGTTTACTTGGTTTCCGTAGCGATCCAGAAATGAGTGTGTTGTGCTGCTGGAGTTAAATAATCAGGGATGGTCTAGGTGATTGGTCTGGAGTTGCCATGTTTCATGAAAAAGTGCTCATTTTTATCCAATTATAGTTACGTTTCATGTTCTCATAGTCCTTGTTTCTGCCTTGGTTCTATAGTTTAATTCATGTTTTTCATCACTGTTGGTTGGGACCTTTCCAATCTAAAGGTTTGCAACTGCGCCCGCCTCCTCAACTGGATCCTGACCAATCAGATTCAAGAACTCAATGATGCTTACAGAAAGCAGTTTTATTAAAAACCAAAATTCATACACAAGTGCATTATTTTAACATAAATAACTGTATGAACATCTGAATGATGTCGTCAAACGTTAAGCCATGCCCCCTTCCTGAGTCTGAAGCAATGGCAGCTACATGTCTGACACTGGAGACTCCTTGGTTAAATAAACCCTCAACACTTCTGCAGATTAGCTTAATGCTAATTAGTGCTGTGGAATTCTGGATTCTGATTGGTCGGTTGGAGTCATTTTCTGTAACAGTAATACTGACAGGGTTGTATGTGATTTCCGTGGTAACGGTTCTACGCTAACGATTTGTATTTGTTGAAGTTTTCCATAAGGAGACGCTTGCTTTACGTTTATGGAAGGAATCTCCAGTTTCAGAGAACATGGAGCCTGGTATGGGGTGGTTGTTTTTGCTTCCTTTTTTGTGGAAGATGTTATTGTTGGGAATATTCTGGACCACTGACCTGCACGCGAGCCTCGGTGAGATTGACCCTGCGCGCCAGATCCTCCCTGACGAAGGCGTCAGGATAATGCGTCCTCTCAAACACGCGCTCCAGAGCCTGCAGCTGACTGCTGTTAAACGTGGTCCTGTTTCTCCTCTGCTTCCGCTTCTTCTTCTCCTCAGAGTTCAACTGCTCATCTGAAAACACACACACACACACAGACAAACACACACACACAGACAAACACACACACACACACATCAGTACAGTCTACTTCAGGTTGTTAAGGGAAAATAATAAATAACAGCTGATGTGATGTACTGAAGCAGCACCGCATTCTGCCAACTATTCCAACTTTTTCATTTATTCCACAGCATCATGTTGTGCTCTTTATCCATTTAGAGTTACATGTAATGTTGTGGGCCAGTGATAAGTGACTGCTGCAGTCGATATAAACCGTACAACATCTTCTGAAAACCCCTTTGTTACTCGAGCTGTCTGATTTACTACACACACCACGAGGAGAGCAGGATGAGTCACTCGACTCAAAACAGAAAGAAAGAAAGAAAGAAAGAAAGAAAGAAAGGAAGAAAGGAAGGAAGGAAGGAAGGAAGGAAGGAAGGAAAGAATTAGTTAAAAAAAGAGAAAAAGAAAGAATTAGATAAAAAAAGAGAAAAAAAGAATTAAATTAAAAAAAGAAGAAGAAAGAATTACTTAAAAAAGAGAAAAAGAAAAGTTGGAAAAGAAAGAAAGAATTACGCAATAAAGGAAAACAGAAAAAAGAAAAAGAATAAGAATTATTGGGAAAAAAACGGAAAGAATGAAAGAGAAAATGAAAGAAAGAAAGAAAAAACAGAAAAGTAAGAAATCGAGAAAGAAGGAGAGAAAGAAGAGCAGCATGTTCTGGACAGTGGTCTAAAAAAATGACTTCCACTTCCTCCAAATAAATCTGTTTACATGTGGATTAAATAAATCCTGAGATTAAACCAGAACCACAAATATGATGTATTCATCAAACAGAAGAAAAATATATACAGAAATTAAGAATCTACTTTAATTTAAACTTTAATTTAAACGCATATTTCTTCATTAAGTTTTAAATGATTTTATTTAGTGTCCAGTGTTGTCTTGACCACATCGTTCATCTGGACACTTCCACTTGTTTTTAATTTGGTCACTTGATCACAGTGTAAACTCTCAGTACTTTTCGTCTCTCGGGTGAAACTGGAATAATATTGAACTGGTTCCTGTCTCATTCACACCGAGCCGCACCACCAGCCTCCTGATCATTTATCGTTTATATCTATATCATTTATAGAATTTATATCAATAATTTAACTAAATAATTTAAGACTTTTCTGTATTTTTATTTGACTGGAAACAGAAACGAGTTCAGACCTCAGAGTGAACCGTGATTCGTATCAACCACACAACCTCAAAACATTCCTCCTGCTGCTGAGTCAATGAGTCACTGAATCACTGAGTCAGTGAACCACTGGGACACTATATCACTGAGTCACTGAATCATTGAGACACTAAATCACTGAGATACTAAATTGCTGAGTCACTGAATCACTGAGTCACTGAATCACTGAGACACTGAATCACTGAGACACTAAATCACTGAATCACTGAGACACTAAATCACTGAGTCACTGAGTCACCAAATCACTGCAACACTAAATCACTGAGACACCAAATCACTGAGTAACTGAATAACTGAGTCACTAAATCGCTGAATCACTAAATCACTAAATCACTAAATCACTGAATCACTGAGTCACTGCATTCCACAAGCTGAACCAATAAGAAAAGAAGGAATAAGAAAACAAGAAAACTGGATGGAAAAATATTTTATTTTATATTCACAGAATATCACATTTCACACTCTTTGATCCACATCCATCCATATATTTATTATTTATATTATCTCTATATATTTCAATTTACTAACCTGCAATAATTCTATTTCTATTGTTATTTCATTTTACTCTGCTTTTATGACTCAGACTCGAAAAACGTTTCACTCCATGTCATACGCATGTGACAGAGTGACAAATAAAATTACATCTGAGAATCACAGCCGACGTCCAAGACACCAATTTGGACAAAATTGTTCAGGGAATCACATGGATGTTTTTTGTTTTGTTTTTGTTTTTTGCTCGTAACTAAAAGAAGCTAAATATTGGTTTTGTATGTGTCTAAATTTTCTTGACTGGGAATTTTATGTGTTTTTAGTCAATTTTTTTATTTTGAATCACAGAAATATTTAAATTTTCAGACATTCTGTATAAAATCAACATTTACAAGAAAATATTACTGTGAATTTAACAGTATCTATTTTTTTTACGTTATCTGGCTTGACAGGTGCACATAGTTAGAGCAATATTACTAATATTTATTTATTTATTCATTTCTTTCTTTCTTTCTTTCTTTCTTTCTTTCTTTCTTTCTTTCTTTCTTTATTTTATTTTATTTTATTTTATTTTATTTTATTTTATTTTATTTTATTTTATTTTATTTTATTTTATTTGTTTATTTATTTATTTATTTATTTATGTTGTTTTAAAAATGTTTATTACATCTATTACATCCTGTGCATGAGGAGAACTGAAGTGAAAAATGTTCTTGCTGTAAACTTTACAGTGAACAATTTAAAATTCTGTAATGAAGCAGAAGAGAAATAAATAATAAATAATAAACAACACTTCATCAGCTTCCAAACATCCACAGTTTACATATAACACAAAATCACTGTAGCTGATGGGAATTAGTTAATCAAGCGACTTATGTCTGACCCTCTGGATGAAATTTACTATTTTTCTCTTTTGGATTTTTATATGCACAAGAAAAGTAAACGCGCCCCTGCTCCTCTTTCTCATACTTTAGACTCGTATGACATATCACATATTTAAAGAACGTTCATGTCCTTCCCGTTTATAATTAGCTCCCGATCCTTAAATCTGCCTCGTTATTGTCGGTGCGGTATCAGAAGGTCACCGATACGTCAAAAAAATCATGATTCACGATTCTGAAAGAACACGAATCAGGATATTTAGGATCGCTGACAAACTGCCGGAAAACAGTAATGTGGAAAAAGCTGATATAATAATAATAATAATAATAATAATAATAATAATAATAATAATAATAATAATCTTCATCATCTTCATCATGTTTTAATGTAATTTGGACAAAAATAAAAAAAATTAAAATACAAATAAATCAATGATAAATCTGTTAAAAGGAAATTTGTATTAATTGTAAAAAGTATTATTATTTTAATTAATTTATTTATTTATAAATAATATTTTTTATTTATAAATAATATTATTTATTTATTTATTTTTAAAAAATAGAATTGTTTTTTAAACCGTTTTAATAAAATTTAAGTAAGTGACTATTGTGACATAATCTATCACAATATCAATATATCATCCTAGTTATGATATCAGCCCCGGTCCTGCCTCATCCGGCTCATGCTCATACATCATCATCATCATCATCATCATCATCACTGGAAAAAAGAAGTCTACATCCACGATTCGGTTGTGTTTTAAACCTGAAGGAGAAATTTACAATGTGAGTGTGAGATTCGTTTCTTTCTTTCAGGATTTATTTTCAATCCTGTGGCTGTGTCCTCCTCATGCTGATCTCTGAAGCCTCGGCGCTCTGCAGCGTTCTAGAAACATTCCTGATTTTTGTGGACAATTCGTCGTTGTTTCCTTCACCATGCTCGTACCATCGTTTCATTTCCTAACCTTATTCTTTTTAACTCTTTTCTCTCGTTTCTACACTGAAAATTTGTCCCGTAAACAATGAACAGACATCATCTGACACAAAGCGTGTAAAATACCATGGCCCTAAACAAGCTACTGCTTTTTTGTTTCTTTGTTTGTTCGTTTTTTTCAAATCCTTAATAATTTTAAATGAAATTTTATTTTACAGTATATTGGTAAAAGGCTTCAGCTCATGTTATTTCTCTACAGAGTTATTTTCACTTATACATTCTCATTACAGCCAAAAAATCTGCATTACTCACTCACACACAATCCCACAATGAATATCAATATTTGAAAAAATGTCTTATCACTTTCACGTGTACAGTAACTAAATTACCAAGTACTTTTTGGATTTATTTATTTAATGTATTTATTTATTGACAAATTTCCCTTTTTCATAGTCTCATAGATATTATCAGTGTGTATATTATTTGTATTTGTATTCATTTTATGTTTAGTTTTGGTCTTAGAGTCTTTGTAACACTATTTATTTATTTATTTATTCATATTTATTTTATTTTTATTTCATTTTATTTTATTTTATTTTATTGTTTTTAAAAGAACCCCGGAAAAAAGCACAAAAAACCCACTAATCCCTCTTACTTTTAGTACACGATATTGTAGACGCAAATTAGGACTTTTAACTTGTTTTTTTAATGAATATTAACATTTACTTTCCTCATTGAGGCGCAGTGTGTGTGTGTGTGTGTGTGAGAGAGAGAGAGAGAGAGAGAGAGAGAGAATGTAGCGTTTATTACATCCTGTTTTTTCATCCAAAGAAAGAAAGAAAGAAAGAAAGAAAGAAAGAAAGAAAGAAAGAAAGAAAGAATATTGTAAACTAATTTTCTTTTAATTTTTAGCTAATTACTTAATTGCTTATTACATCCAATGCCTTAAAAAATAGTGTCTCCAGTACACTCCTACATACACACTGTACACTCCTACACACACGCACACACACACACACACACACACACTGAACGGTTCTGATTGTTTACTCATTTAAAGTTATTTAGTGCTCTAACTTGTTTACCAGAACATGAATTGTGTGTGTGTGTGTGTGTTAGAGAGACTCTCTTACTGTCTTGCTGCGCCGTGTCGCTACCGCTGGTGAGCCCCGGAGACTCCAGGCTCCCTGTGCCCGCCTCCGCGCTGCTCTCCTCGGCCTGAGCTCCGGCCATCTCACGCGCGTCCTCCAGATCCAGCAGGTGGCTGACGGAAAAGTTCTTCTTGGCGTGCAAATGGTCCAGATTGGCCGCGGTGATCGCTCTGTCCATTACATGCGCTGCATAACCAGAAGTCATGACTCAAGATGCGGCGGTGAAGGAGCGGAAGTGTCGCGCGCACAGCCTCCGAGAGTGCGCCGCAGCAAACATGGGTTTCACCCAAGAGCTGTGAAGACAGGACAGAGCTCTCTCTCTCTCTGCCGTGTCTTATGTCTTCTGTCAGATCCGAAATCTAGTCATGAATCCGTTTCTGTCTTTCCGAGACAAACAACTCCAGATAGAGTAACGTACTTTCTCCAGGTCTCCAGGTTCTTCAGCATCTGTCACAAAGTTTCTCGCGTCTCCTAGTTTGAGCACGAACCCTGATGATGATGATGATGATGATGACAATGTCCAAGTTCTCCCCACAAACACACCACACTCACACACACACGCCACACACAGTATACACACTCGCACACACTCGCGCGCGCTTTCAGTCCGCTCTGCTCGGCTGCTGGAGGATAAATGAGTCTCGGGATTGACGGACAGACGGATGAGGAGAGGAGCGCCCTAATTACGTGGCAAATTCGTGTTGTCGTGGTTCCTGACGTTTTACAGAAAGCGCAGACTTTTCTCCACCCCGTAATGCGCGCGCGCGCACGCACACACAAACACACACACACACACACACACACAGCGATGAACATTAGAGAGTTGGTTGGATAGTTTCCGCTTTTTATTTTTTATTATATTTTTGTTTCATTTATTTTTCGCACACAGCTCCACTAGCACAGAGAGAGAGAGAGAGAGAGAGAGAGAGATTTTAGGTTTGTTGCATTAATTGAAAAAAATAAACCGTGATCACGATTAATATGCGATTAATTATGCAGATTATTATAAATGTGCACCGCTGTCATTAAGGATTTAATTAAGTAAGAGAGAGAGAGAGAGAGAAAGAAAGAAAGAAAGAAAGAAAGAAAGAAAGAAAGAAAGAAAGAAAGAAAGAAAGAAAGGGAAAGGAATTAAAGAAATTAATAAAGAAAAACCGACAAAAAGAAAGGAAGAAAAGTAAATAAAGAAGAAAAGACACCACGGACAGAAGATTGAAGAAAATGAAGACAAGAAAGAAAGACAAATCAGAAAACTGGGAGAAAAGAAGGAAGAAATGACAAGAGGACAGAGAGACAGGGAAAAGGAAGAACAGAAAGAAGGAAAGTCGGAGATTTTTCGAAAATAAAACACTGCTATAATTAACTGAGACATTATTTAACACGGTAGGTTTTGTGTTAATTTAAGAGTACATGGCAGGAATAATGCTGTGATGTGTGTGTGTGTGTGTGTGTGTGTGTGTGTGTTAAACAAAAAAATTGTCAGGAGAATTGAGTGAAAACGTAATTAAACAGTTGGATAATTATCGGTGTTAATTCGACAGTGTGAGTGTAAACACTGCATGGCTTTATTTAATAAGATGTTTATTTAAACTCGATAGGAACTTTAACACTGTGTTTACACAAAACATTAATTATTGTGAATAATTATTCTTTTTGGTGTTAATTGCATGCATTGCACGGGACAGGTTTCTAACAAGGTGTTAATTAAACAAAGACGCACGCGCGTGTGTGTCTTAATGAAGCCCTTGTGTAGTTAATTAAGGAGTAATTGAACAGTTAATGTGTTCATTGAACAGGTTTTATAGTCAATTCAGTTAATTATGTGTTAAGTCAGTAAACAGATTTGCGCTGACGTCACTCGTGTTTAACAGAACTGAACTAAACATCTATCTTTTATTCATCTCTATTTCCATTAAAAAACGCGTCGCGGTGTTAAGTGAGATAATTCGACGTTAAATAACGTGTTAATTAAACCGTGACAGCGAATGGATCTGCAATTATCGTTATGTGTCTGGTTCCTCTCAAGGTTTCTTCTTCTTACCATCAAAAAGGGAGTTTTCCTCACCACAGTCGCCCCAGGCTTCCTCATCAGGGATAAATACTAATAAATTTATACGAAAGTCTAATATTAATCTTGCACTTTTTGTACTATATTTTTAATCTTCTGTAAAGCTGCTTTGAGACAATGGCCGTTATTAAAAGCGCTATAGAAATAACATGCAATTGAACTGAATGTATCTGTAATTAGCATGTTATATATATTTATGTGTAGTAAATATTTTTAGAGTTAATTTGACAATGTGAATTCAGATTGGACATCTTTCTGTCCTTTAGCTCTGTGTTGTTTTGCTGCTCTATGTCGTCATGTTGTTTTATGTAGCACCAGGGTCCTGGAGAAACGTTGTCTCATGTCACTGTGTACTGAGTCAGCTATACATGGTTGAAATGACAATAAAAGCTTCTTGACTTGACTTGAGGTGTCGAGATAATTTATGAGTTGCTCAGGATCTCCAAACTGACTGTATATGAGTGTAGAAAGGACATTATTCATAATCACACTCTCTGGTGTTTATGATAATTCACACTCTCTGATGTCACAGAAATGAGGATGAGGTTCCCTTTTGAATCAGGTTCCTCTCAAGGTTTCTTCCTCTTATCATCTAAGGACGTTTTCCTCATCACAGTCACCTCAGGCTTCATCATTAGGGATAAAAACAAATAAAATTAAATATAAGTCTAATATTAATCTTTAAAGTTTTTGTACTATATTTCTTATATTGTGTAAAGCTGCTTTGAGACAATATCCGTTTTTGAAAGCGCTAAAGAAAAAAATGAATCAGTGTGCTCAGTAATGTCGGTGTTAATGTCGGATGTTAAGCAGATTTTCTCCGAAATAAACGTGATTGCGTTTTACATGTTTATTTGAATAATTAACGTGACGGCGTTAATTGAGCTAATTTGACAGTGTGAGTGTGTCGTGGTACAAGGTGTTTATTTAACACGGCTATTTAAAATAAAACAGCGGTGTGACGTGATATTTAAATTATAATAAGTGTTTTTAGCGGCCGCTTTTAGATTTAATTCCACAATTTGTTTAATGAAGGTGTTAATTCATTTCAGGTGTGTGTGTGTGTGTGTGTGTGTGTGTGAATTCAGCACAATGTGGTACTGAAACACATTTTACGAAGAAACACGATTCTCATTACGCATGCGTAAAACAAAGCAAACACAGCCTGCATAATTAAAATAACGTGTCTAAATAGAGTGAGCTAATTTAACACTGGAGGTGTGTTTAGCTACAAGGTGTTCATTTAACACTGTGGGTATTTAAATCAAACCCTGGTGTGAGTAACTGAGTAAATGTTATTTAATTATCGTTATTTATGAGGCCGATTTTTTTTTATAATTAATTCGACAATTTGTTTGCTTTAGATATTAATTCATTAATGTAGTTGTTACGTCAGATGAGTGTTAAGTAAGCAGGATTATGTTATTAGTCATGCGTAAAATAAATAATTTGAGTAAATAAAGAGCGCGTGCGTGTTAAGTAAGCTAATTGAACAGTTCATCTCTGGTGTGAGAAATTAACGTGTTATCTAATTACTGTGTTTGATTTAGAGGCCGCTTTTAAGGTTAATTCGACCACTTAACTTAGATGTTAATTCAGCACTGTGGGATTGTTAAACAGCTGAACTGTCATCACTTAATGCTTAATAAATAATACACGGCTTGCTTACTCCTGCTTTTATGATAATTATAATTTTTAAAAGAAATATTTTCCTAATTGTGTTTGTTCTTGAAGGGTTAAAAAAGAAGCTGAGCTTGCGGCGCCGGTGTTGATGGAGCTCATAAGCTGAGTGATCAGGACATTATAAGGCTAATAAAGCAGGGCGCATGTGTCAGCACACACCTCTGATTTGACATTAAAATGTTTTTGCTCTCGTTGAGAGATCTTGGCTTTAACAGCGGATGTTGAAGACTGGCCTGTATGGTCAGACCCCGCCGCGGTGTGCACACAGGGGAAGAAAATCACTTTCAACTGCATCAAAGACTCACTGATTCAGTCCAGATGTCTCTCTCTCTCTCTCTCTCTCTCTCTCTCTCTCTCTCTCTCTCTGCGCTTTTAATTACCCAGGCTGGATTTGAGGAGACTTTCCGTCATCATTAGTTTCCCCTTCAGCCTTAGGCCCGTGCCGCAATGAACTCCTTTTATTTCCCTCATAAATAAATCATAAATCATTCCCGTATATTAAAAACACCCAGTTCAACTCAAAGTTCCTCGGCCTTTAATTATTATTATTATTATTATTATTATTATTATTATTATTATTATTATTATTATTATTATTATTTAATCTATTGCAGCTGAAACGAAAAAAGGTCTTCAAAGCTCTTTCGCACGTTTTCACTGATCTAATTACATGAAATGAAATAGTGGCACAAAATAATGTTAATAACGTGTTAATAACATGCATTTACACGCTTAATGATTTATAATAAAAAATGTCACAATACAGTTACTCGAATTGATTGATTTTAGACCTTCATCCCGGTATTTTATTCTAAGGGTAGGTTGAATTGATATATTAGAAAGAATGTTGATGAGATCGTATATAAATAAAGGTTAGATAAGGTTAAATGAATAGATTAGGTTAAATAAATATATTGTGAAAGGGATGTATCGGAAAGATTTATACATGTCGGTATTTTTCTAAAGAAAAACAAATAAATAAAATAAAATAAATTTATGATTTATTACTACTGCTGCTACTACTAACAACAATAAGAAAGAAAGAAAGAAAGAAAGAAAGAAAGAAAGAAAGAAAGAATTTGCAAGGGTTTTGTGTTTTAAAGTGAAATTGTAATTTTCTACAGCGGATTTTCAGTTTAATATTAAAAAATAAAAAACAACAACAATAAATGCTATTATTTTTAATCATCTTTAAAATATTTACTGTTCATATGTTGAGATGAAAGACAGCTTCAGCCTACGGAAGGTACAGAAGCTGCACTCGTGGTGGAGCTTTTCTGAGATTTCTATTAAAAAGTGCAGAACTTTCTTTTAAACATTTTTTATCGATAATTACATCTCCAGTGTTCATACTGTAAGAACAGGATCACACTTACACTCGTTCCAAACACTTTATTAATAGCCTTGAAGAGTCTTTGGTATTGACTGAGCAGCATTACATTTAATAGAAAACACATTTAGGCCAGAAAACCATGCAGTAAGGCGAATTGCTGAGAAATTCCCATCGTTAAACCCTGTAACCTGTGCAATGAAGCTAAATATAAAACACTACACCGAGAACGTGAGCCAATGGTTTTATCACTTTTATTAAAAAGTAATCTCTCGTCTATAAAAGATTTTTTTTAACTTTGGAACTTGGACAGTGAAAATGCAACAATCGATTTCTTTATCTGAACTCTGAATGGATATCTGATAAATAAATAAATAAATAAATAACAACGAGGATCGTTATTTGCGTGAAGTTACACTGTTGCGTTAGTTGGCCACGCCCACCTGAGGCATCTCTTTCCCTCAGTGTGTTGTCTAAATCACTATATACATAAACTCACTAAAACATCTGGTTTATTAGTTAATTTTACCTCAGCGTTGTTCGATTCTGTATTCTGATTGGTCATATGGTGTTGATTAAACTGTGACAGGTTTAATACTCGTTCTAATGAGTGATCGTTTCTATAGTAACCGCTCATTTACAGGAGCTCGTGCAGCAAAGTGAGAAGTTGTTTGACGTTAAAAGTAACAATAAATGGATCACAAGTAGGCTAAAAGGTGTTGTTTTAATAAAATACAAACTGTTGCTGATAGAAAGAAAAAACAACAACAACAAGGATCATTATTGACTATTTGCGTGAAGTTAAACTGTTGCGTTAACTGGCCACGCCCACCTGACGCATCACTTTCCCTCAGTGTGTTGTTTAAATCCCGACATAAAGTCACTAACAAAATCTGTTTTTATAAAGTTTTATCTCAGCACTGTTGGATTCTGCGTTCTGATTGGTCAGATGGTGTTGCTTAAACTCTCACAGGTTTATTACTTCTTCTAATAAGTGATCGTTTCTATAGTAACCACTCATTCACAGGAGCTCCTGCTGTAAAGGCATGATGGTTGATATGGACTAGCTTTATGGAAGGAGTCTCAAGTGTCAAGTTATGTTTTGAGACATAAAAAAGTGCTATAACGTAAGTGAGAACAGGAAGTAAGTTGTTTTACGTTAAAAGTAATGGATCACAAGTAGGCTATAACGTTGTTTTTATACAATCTTTTGCTGATAGAAAGAAAGAAAAAACAAACAAACAAACAGGGATCATTACTGATAATTTGCGTTAAACTGTTGCGTTAGCTGGCCACACCCACATGACCACGCTATAACAATAAATGGATCACAAGTAGGCTATAACGCGTCATTTTCATACAATAAAAACTGCTGCTGTGTAAGAAAAATAAAACAATTTTGTTCTAAAAGTAAGTCTGCTTCATCACATCAACACGTTGTTGATTATTTTCCTATAAAGTCGCACAGAATCCTGCATTATTACGGCGCCCCCTAGTGTCTTGGAGGACTTAATGAATTAGCGTATAGCTGTACAAAAACACAACACTGCAATGTAAATAAGGGGCGTCACACATCAGTTTGCTTATCGTATAGAGGGAAGAGTTAACGATTTCCTCTGAGCGTGTTTAACTGGAGTATGGGATAGAATAGACATGATGCTTGGCCTCACATGTCTCAGAGAAAGTGTGTTGCATAGGTGGTTCCTCAATTACCCATAACTCTTATGTAACTGATTGCAATGTAAATAAGAAAACATCCCTGTTTTAAAAATGATTCGCTTTAAATTGATGCGATTCACCCAGAAGGCATCAGAGTAAAGTACTGCTGCTATATTAATGATTTATAACACGCACTTATTAGCATAATTGGCTTTAGGTTTGTGTTGCGTGTCAGAGGCTGTAACCTGTTGCTAAAGCAGCAGCAGCCGGCGGCGGTTTTACTCCTCAGCAAAAGTTCGTCTCATCAACATTTCACTTCTCCAGTTACCGCTTTTCTTTTTTTTTCTCTCTCCTTTTTCCCCCCGAAGCTGTCTGGAGCGGCTTTAAGGCCTACGAGAATCCCAAATTGAAACCAGCTCTGAAGCAAAACCTAAGCCAGAGAAAACAAACTCCATATTTAAGCCCTGCAGCATGTTTCAGTTACACGGAAACCAAACAGAAGTACAACATACACAACTGGACAAGAGTCTCGGGCCACCTGAGGGAAATGATTCATCTGAGAAAAATCGGTTTATTGTTTTTGCAAAATCGAATCAATTTACACTGCAGGTAGACGTGATGATTTCGGTCGCGTCGGTCATTTATTTTCCTCCTAGTTTTTGGATAAAAGAATCTATAACACGTCTACATTTACACTGGAGTAATAAGTGTTCACAAAACAAACACAAACATTAAATTACACCATTTCTCATTTCATTATATACTGATTCAAAACAATAAAATATTAATGTCTGAATCTCACTTTATAACATCTTCAATTTATACACTTTATATAAATGCCACAGTTAATAATAACTTATACGCCTGCTATTTTCATGTTATAAAGCATTCATAAAGTCTGATACAAATTATTACACGTGTAAAAAAAAAAGCATTACGCTTTACAACTCTCTGTATAGTCCATTATAAATAAAGAAACTAACACTATAACATATCTATACACCACTATAAGCACATTCATAACATGTTATAATACCTCATAAGGTATTTTACACAAAATCACACTCCAATCACACTCTCTAGCACAAGTCATAATGCACTAACATCATTTACTTTCTACTGTATTGTATATAATGCGTTCTGTTGACAGGTTATAAATGCTTTATAAACATTGCTATAAACCAGATACAATCACATACTCCTCAATCACGACGATGTTCTGTACCGTAGAAAGCCATATTGTATCCTTGCATGGTGACAGCTTATGGATGTATTCATAGGTCATTGTACGTCAATGTGGTTTTGTGGAAAGTATTACTGATGTTACAAAGGATTGTTGGAGTTAGGACAGAATTTGTGCTACTTGCTGCATTTCTGTGGTATAAGAGGAATAAAACACTTCAGTTTGTGGCGTTATAGCAAAATAATAATGTATCATAATGAATATCATAAGAGAGATGTGTATAATGTCATATGGGGTGTAGAAAGTGTGAAAATTGGTTTCATGGCTAAAACCCTAAATAAATATTAAACTCGTAATTGATCCTCAATGAGACCATGCCCCTTCATGAAAGACCACGCCCCTTCACGAAATGACATGCCACTGGTGCTGTTAAAAGAATCACTTTATGACTGAGGAATAAGGAAAAAGGCAATGGAAGTGGGGTTGTTTTTTAATTATTTTTCTAGTTAAATGTGTCATAGGGAATCAGAACACACATCAACACATCCACCAATTACAGACACGCCACTGTGGAATACTAAACTGGTAGCTATACGTTTCCATTACTTGTTAGCTACATTAGCTACATTAACAGACTTAAAACTAAACCTGTTCAGACACCAAAACATTTGTGGGAGTTAATAATTGCCTCCATGTGAATTTTTTTAAAGCAATTTGATTGTGAATTTAAGGCAATTTCAGAAAAGATGAAAACGATTCACCAACTCCCCAGAGAGAATATTTTCCCTTTGATAGGGGGATCTGGAGATTTTTAAAAAAGGAAGTGTTTTCTTTCAGTAACAATAGAAGAAAATACCACTAGGCATGCAAAACAGGCCTTCAGAAAGACGGGCAGATTTTTCCAATTTTCCGCATCCAACGTTTCAGTTCTTTTTGCTGACCACGAAAAAAAAAAGACTGGAACATCGGATGAAAAATGTATCTGACTTCATTTCAGAAATCATTTCAGCAGATGTGTTACATCATGGGATTAGGATTAAGATCTCTGAAGCTTTTAGGTCGGGAACTCTAACCTGATTC
The DNA here is from genome assembly GCF_019097595.1 of Hemibagrus wyckioides. Lineage (NCBI taxonomy): Eukaryota > Metazoa > Chordata > Actinopteri > Siluriformes > Bagridae > Hemibagrus > Hemibagrus wyckioides. The sequence goes on from NC_080726.1 coordinate 2,620,360, forward strand.
CGTTAGTCAGTAGGTACATCGACGGATTAGGAGACGTGTGAGGGGGAAAAAAATGACAATTACGCCGAACTCTGGACCGCAGATGGTTTCCTCCGCTTTAGGCCGAGGTGAAAGCACTTAAAAACCCGTGTTTAAAGCTTCTACGTTCGTCCCATCATCAGTCAAGACGTAATGTAATGGCCTGACGCCTCGTGTTTATAAACCTCCAAGCTGATATTCATCACGCAGAGCTAATTTTGTTTATCTTTTCCTGCTCCCGTCTCCTCACGCCGGTCATCAGTTAGCTACTCAAGCCATCCTCACAGCCCTGACCTCTCGGTCTCCCGGGGTCGTGGGGTTAATATAAGAACGAGCCCAATTTCCAAACAGCATGAATCTCCAGGGAAGGGCTGGACCGTGACACGCTTACACAACCAGCGGGAACTTTATGAGTTAATCAGAAGAGCGTGAGGACCTGGAGGATCAGAGTCCAGAGTTATGACACCTGATTTAATGACCCGGTTTGAGAGGTGCGTTAAAACAACGGTCTCTGACACACTGGGATGAACTTCACAGCGCCGCGGTTAACATCTGATGCAGGCTTTTCTTAAAATAAAAAGGCCATTAGTCATAATATATAGGGTCGAATTTCCCGGGGAACAGACATCACCGGGCGAAAACACGAGCGCTCCTAACAGAAAACACATGGGCCGCTCTGGGGCTCCAGAGTCCGGGCTATGAAAATATGATAATAGTGTTTTTAACGCAGAATACATTACAGGCATGTCAAGAGCAGAAAAAAAGAGCGGCTTTCAAGCCAAATTCACAAACTAGTATTTCTTCCAGAAGAGGACTGTTTTCAGAAAAATGTCATGACAATTCACTGTGGAGTTTCTGAAAAGAAGCAAATACGGAGTATTACCATATATAAAAAATATATATAACAACATAAAATTTCCGACTCCCCAGAAAACCGCCCCAATCCTGCAGTATTTACGACTTTGTGAGCGTCGACGATACAGACCACGTGTGGGAGGGTTAAAACATTACGACTGTAATAAATCATCCGCGAGATAAAAGCACGAGCGCTGATGCTTCATTAACTCGAACAAACATGATCACATTTTCACCCGTCGATGGTTTCAGTAGTGCCACCGAGACCCACAGCTACACTTCTCCAATCAAAGCTAACGACCACAGAGACGTCTCTTAATCAAAGCTAATCTTTGTTTTCCTGCCAGAATCTCTCTCTCTCTCTCTCTCTCTCTCTCTCTCTTGCTCTCTTTTAAATCTCCCTCCGTTTCATTCATCAGGGTTTGTTTTTACTGGAAACCTGAAAGACGTCAATTTAAAGAAGAAGAACACGCACATACTGAGATTTTCTTAAAAAAGACTCCAACACAAAGGCTGATTGTGGCCGGTGTGCGTTCACTTCACTTCAGAGAGCACTGAAGCTGAATATCAGCCATTAACTCCAACAAAACGGCGGCAAAATTCTGTGACTGTTTGAGTAAACCTGAGTGGCTGAAGTTATCCAGGCCGGAAACAGGAAATTGGTTTTTATAAGGGAGGGAATAAGGGCGAGGCTGGCTGGCTCTCAGATGGGAATTTGAGCTCAGGAAGTAAAACACCTGAATCTTTAACAGACAAGGAGATGCTGAAGAAAAGAACGGAAAGAGTGGAGCTTAAAGGAAAGAATCAGAAATTTAATTTGTACGTGTTAAGGATGAAACTAATACATTAGTACGTATTTTTAACTCAGACAGACTGAAATCTGTGGACGTCATGGACCTGAACTTTTATAATATGTCAACATCTCCTGAAATGACCGGTTTGAATTTGATCCAAATTTAACTGCTGTTTATAGAAATACACTACATTAACCAAAAGTTTTGGGACATCTGCCTTCACATGCACATGAATGTAATATGGAGTTGTCCCACCCTTTGCAGCTACAGTATAACAGCTTCAACTCTTCTGGGAAGGCTTTCCACAAGGTTTAGGAGTGAGTTTATGGGAATTGTTGACCATTCCTCTAGAAGCTTATTTGTGAGGTCAAGCACTGATGTTGGACGAGAAGGTCTGGCTCACAGTCTCCACTCTAATTCATCCCAAAGGTGTTCTGTGGGGTTGAGGTCAGGACTCTGTGCAGGCCAGTCAGGTTTCTCCACACCAAACTCACTCATCCATGTCTTTATGGAACTTGCTTTGGTCACTGGTATGCAGTCATGTTGGAACAGGAAGGGGTCATCCCCAAACTGTTCCCACAAAGAGCATGAAATTGTCCAAAATGTCTTGGTATGAAGCTGAAGCATTAAGTGTTCCTTTCACTGGAACTAAGGGGCCGAGCCCAACCCCTGAAAAACAACACCTGAACTCAATGATTTGGAGGGGTGTCCCAAAACTTTTGGCAGTGTAGTGTATTTCCATTCTGTTTGCGTATATGGACCATGTGACATTTTGGGATTTAAGACACGTATTTATTACAGATATTCAGCAAGTTTTAGTGTTAACGTGGCCATGCAGACAGCATGGACAGTCATTTATCAAAATTACTCAGAACATTCAAAGTTTGAAAAAAACCCCACAATGCTCTGCTTTAAACACTGTTTAAACATTCTTTACGTGTTTATGTATATGTATGTATGTTTACGCATGCTTCCCGTGTCCTGCTGGATGTTTCTGAGATGAAGGTTGAGGTCATTAAAAACATTCTGGAAACCAAAATCCAGAAGAATTCACGCTAATTAACGGGAGTGTAAAATGACCAGCAGTGAGTGTTAGCGATCACCGCGTCTCACATGACTTCATCCGTATGAAATGCAACAAATCAGCAACGTTTATTAGAAAAAATGTGAAGTGGAGAGGAAAAGCCCTGTCAGAAGTGATTAGTGGAATTTAGCGTGAAAACCTTTGCTTGGAATTTAGCGATTTGATCCGAATTTCTAGCTGAAATTCAGAATTATTATTGTAACATGATTGCTGTGTCTGATTTGTTTGCATATCTGGTCATGTGACCTTTAAGGTTAAAAACAGATACAGATGTGACGTCGTATGGATGCAGAACTTTCTGTTGTTGTTTTTTAGGTTCTGGCCTGAATTCAGCCCCAGAGTCATTGGTAAAAATATCTGAAGCTAAATTCTATTAAGGAATGAAAAAAGTTTAAGAAAGTAAGCTGCTGTAGACTGGGGACTGAACTGTTGTGTAGATATAATGCACCCGTTAATGCACTAAGACAACACAAAAGACTTATATATCAGGGTCAAAGCCTGGAATAAAGGATGATTTATGGACAGGAAATTGCCTGTGCAGCGCTCGGTGAGATGAGAAGCCGAGGTTGGAGTAGACCGGGCCGAGTTCTGACGGCAGGAAAACAGCGAGCGCAGCGCGAGGCACAAGTTCACCGGGTCAGTGTTACTGACCTCAGCTTTAAATCCTCGGAAAAAGGAACCCACTTAGGAGATGACTGAAAGCCAATAAAGAGGCAGTGGAGAGCTGAGACCGCTGAGGTGACTGTAATTCCTATTGCTACTGCTGCTGCTGCTGGTGCACAGAAAAACATGATAAAAGTCACTAATATGGATAAAGTGAATAAAAGTTAAGGGGTAGGTCTTCTAATGCTAATAATCAAGTCTAATAAATAACTTAATTCCTTCAGCATCTAGCTTACATTTAATTCAGAATTGTTATGCATATAACATATTTTTTATTTTTATTTTATTCATATATCATTTATTTATTTAAAAATGCTGTTCATTAAAATAAAGGAAAAATAAATTAACAGATAAATTGCTAAAAAGTTGACAAGCAATGACAAAGATAACTAGTATTATTTGTTTATCTGTTTATTGATTTTGTTTGTTTTTGTTGCCAGTATTTTAAATAATATGATTTTTAATTTTTTTACTCTGTTCAATTTATTTAAATGAATAATGAAATTGAATAGATTTTTTTTTTAAAATTAAAACCATTGCATTAAATACTAAAGTTAAAAACAGCTGGGTCGAAAGTGTGTGTGTGTGTGTGTGTGTGTGTGTTATGTCAGCTCATCCAGAACTGGAAGGTCAGCAGCCTGTCTTTGATTGGTGGTGAGCTCTAATCACTAGGTTTAAAGCGGCCATATGCTATTTGCCCTTTTCTGACCCTCCATTAAAGGACGTGTTGCCTCCCTCACCTCCTCCTCCTCCTCCTCCTCTCACCCCCTCACTCCTGTTTGGAATTTGTACTTTAATTTTCATCCCTGACCTCATAATTCCCGACATCTGCAGCTGCGACGCCGACACACACACACACACACACACACACACATGACCTTGGCCAACAGACACACACATTCACACAGGGCCTAGAATGTCTTCCTGAGCAGCACGGACGGCTTTGATGAGTGGGTCCATAGGGAAACGAGTTAAAGTCAAAGAGAACTCGCTATCGATCATCTTCTAAAATGCTGTTCCTGTCTCTTAATTTGTCCAACCGTCTCCCTCCATCTCTCACCTCTGAGCCAGCAGAGCACGGGGAATCGTTAGACGGAATAACAGCCTATGTTGGATTTTGTCCCGAAGCCGAACTTGGCTGCGGTGCCGTAACTGGAGCTGCAGCGCTCTGGACATTTCCAGTTAATAGATTGTCAAAATTTGTCTGAACACAAACCTAAACTTGTGCAGTGGAACTTTCTGGACATGAAGTTAGACTTTAAACGGAAAGTCTTTCATTTTGACCCAATAACTCAAAAAAACGGGTTCAATTCTTTCCTATATAGTTATTCCTTCCTAAAGCGTAATACTCAGTAGCTCCACGAACACTGACAGTGAAGTGTTGTCATTTAAGGGAGTTAAAATATTCAGCATTATTTATTTATTCAGAATATTTACACCACACTGCTGCTGAATTCTGCCTTCTGATGTACTCAGGATATACACTATATTTCCAAATGTATTGGGACACCCCTCCAAATCATTGAATTCAGGTGTTGTTTTTCAGGGGTTGGGCTCGGCCCAGTGAAAGGAACTCTTAATGCTTCAGCTTCATACCAAGACATTTTGGACAATTTCATGCTCTCAACTTTGTGGGAACAGTCTGGGGATGACCCCTTCCTGTTCCAACTTGACGGTTTGGTGATGAGAGAGATCAGAGGAGAATGATCACTGGTCTGAGAGGAGAAGAAAAGATACAGTAACATGAATAATCACTCTTTACAGCCATAGTGAGCTGAAAAGCATCTACACATCAAACCTTGAGGTGGAAGAGCAGCAGAAGATCACATCAGGTTCCTCTGCTAACAGCCAAGAACATGAATCATGAGCACAGACTCGCCCAATCTAATCTAATCTATTTATTAACAATCTTTGGATGATATTTAAAAGGACATCCCGAAGATTTCATCTTGTTATCTAGCAAGCTTACACTGGGTTTCTCCAATGGGACAGAAGAACCCATAATGGTGTTAAAATGGAACATGTTTTTCTAACACCAGACCCAACAGGGTTTGCTTTTGGGAAACTGGTGGTAAGTCCCTGACTATCCAAGAGCTCTGAGGTCACAGTCCAGTCCACCCATCAGACACTCGAGGGACCGTGTAGAACCGAGGAAACATCTGGAATCTCTGTGCTCTTCACACTTTGGTGTGCGGTTCTGCCAAACATGACGGTACACTGCTCTGACGTCTGCGTCTGGAGACCCGGCTGGAGATTAGATTCAGGAGAACTCCTGAGCCAGCGTGAGGACAGAACTGACAGGTGATGAAAGCCCGGAGGAGTTCAGGTACGTGAGAAGTTACCTTTTACACTCACTATACACACATCTGTCACACTTCAGCACAAATCCTTCTCTGTTTTAATCCAAATGTCATTGATCAGCACAGGAAAAAAAACATCTGGAGTCTGATGTTTCAAAAGATAGATCGATATTTACTTTAATATGCTATTATACTGTGTGAATTTAATAGAATAATGAACAATAATTAGATCAATTTGTTGCTGAAATAAATAAAAAACACAGGTTTAAAGGATGCACTGACCCAGCGCTCATCTGCTACACTTCCAACTCACTGGGACTGATTTCATTATAAAATATTCGTGATTTTGAGCAATGGCTCTGACTTTTCTCTCTTTTCTGTACTTCATGCGGAAAAAAAAAACTTTTCATGAACTTTTCTGGAACAATGCTGTTATTTAATTAATAAAATAGTGTCATATTTACAACAGGTTTTTAATATTGACCCCTTACAGACAAAAAGTGTGACATGATGGACATCTGTCAGTGGCGTTGGACTGAATGAATGTATTAATTAATCAGGTGTAACTGAGACACGCCCCCTTTTTAAATTCTTTTCGCCTAAACTAATAGTGAAGATTTTTTTCAAGCATTCAGTAATGGTGTGAAATTTTCTGTTCAGCTATTATGAATAGTTTTGAGTTAGTAGCTAATTCCTGCATTAACTTCCTGCATTATTCCTGCATTCAGCTCCAAAACTATTCATAATGTAGCAGCGGCCAAAGTGCCAGCCATCTTGGATGGTTTTAAGAATCTACACTGACCTAATAGTTCCTCATGGGCCCTTGGTTGCTGCTGTAGAAAGGATATTATTTAAATTTACATTATTTTACTGTCCAGTGTCACCCAGATGAGGATGCGGTTCCCTTCTGAGCCTGGTTCCTCTTAAGGTTTCTGCCTCATATCATCTCAGGGACTTTTTCCTTACCACCTCAGGCTTCTCATTAGGGATAAAATTAGGGTTAAAATAGGGATAAAATAGGTACTTAACTTTAAACTTTATATTTCTATATTTCTTCTCAGTTTCTATACTTCCATAAAGCTCCTTTGAGACCATGTCCATTGTTAAAAGTGCTATACAACTAAATTTAATTGAATTTTAATTAAAAGTGTTGAATCAACATCAAAAAACATGAACGCCGTATAAAATAATCCACCTCATTTTTTTTCCTGTCAGAATTTTTTTCAACGTTCAAATCTGATCACATTTCATTCATTTCTTTGTGTGGAACTAAAATAAGCTATTCAGCGTCTAATCCAAACACACGCTCGTGGACTTTGCCCTTTTAGCGCCATTTGAACGTCAGCCATGGTAGAAGGAAGAAAAAAAAGCGGACGCTCGCTAAACGCATTAGTTTAAGTGGAGGACAGGGTTAATAGCCGGTTTATTTAACTAAGCCCAAAACGTCCCATCGCTTTTCCTCGGCTGCGTAAATAAACTGCTCGGCAGATAGGCGCTGATTAGAATTGAATCGAGTTCATGCTTTCACGGCGACACGGAGAGCGAGGGAATGTTTACAGATGTAACATGAGGACTGGAGTTCACTCTGGGAGAAACTGTGAGTGTTTATCATGAAAAAAACGGGCTTCACAGACATACAGGAGAATCAGGAAGAATAATTCAGATCTTTCAGGAGAAGATGACCACATGTAGATGATCGGTGGCGTTACGGTGGCCCTGGAGGATGAGCGTGTGTTTTTTTTTCCTCCACATTTTGCTGTTATTCCAGCTCACACTAGCACTGAAGTAAAACATAAAAACATTAAAAACACATCTGGTACCAATTTAAATCCAATGCAAACAGTAAGGTTGGCTTAGGTAATCTCCTTCGCTTCGGATCCTGGGATTTTTTTTGGACGGAGAAAGACGTGAAGGTTCGGTTATGAGGCAGACGTTTGCATCACGCTGCAGTGCGGTAATTAACACGGAGCGCATTTCTAAACGCCATCAGATCAAAAAGAAAAGCTGCATTCTGGAAATCATCGGGATTTTGGTGATGTTCTCATATAAATGCGGCTTGTCAGGCTCGGACCGGCGTGGCGGCTGGGTTCCATTTCTGTGTCAGGATTCATTATAAACAAAGGCCCGTGTGTGCCACGGAGCTGGACGGGCTCGGGATACATGTGGAGCGCATCGTAAATCGCCTGCTTCCCTTGAAAGCCTAAAAAGGAACAAAATGACGGCAATCGCATGTCGTTTCGACTCCAGACTCCTGTCATTCACGTGCTAGTTAGATTGCGCAAATGCTAATAGGCCAATTTGGTCCTGCAATTACGCCGCGTTGGACTCTGTGTGTGCGTTCTGCCTGAATCACAGAGACAGAGTGTGTTTTTTATTGGGTCTAAATTTAGAGTAGCGTCTTTCAGACCGGCTCTGATTGGGAATGCATGTAAGGCATGTCACACACGATACAATGCGCACTTGTTTTGGTGTTTGGTTTGCATTAAGGAACAAAGAGAGGTTGTGGACGTTCTTTTGAGCCAAACCATAAGAAGAGATGAAGCTTTGCAGTCTAAGCAGACGAGGAAACAATGTGCGTTCTCATACCATTTTTTCTTGTGTGGCTTCACAATGCCGTCCTTGTTACCGCCTCACCCGATGCTTCCATCCCTCACCACCAGGGGTCGCCTTCCCGAACACGCGACTTCGTCCGTACTTTCACCTGTTACTAGAATATTCTTTTCTTTTTTAAGCGTCTCATTATGAAGTTCTTGGTTTATTAGAAACGGGAAAATGTGGTAAAATATGGAAATATACCGATCAGCCATAACATTATGACCAGGTCAGATCTCAAACCCCAGATCTCAATCCAATCCAGCATCGGTGAGATATCTTAACTGTGGGATATGCTGGACAAACAAGTCTGATCCATGGAGGCTCCACCTCGCAACTTACAGGACTTGAAGGATCTGCTGCTAACATCTTGGTGCCAGATACCACAGCACACCTGGGATCTAGTGGAGTCCATGCCTTGACTGGTCAGGGCTGTTTTGGCAGCAAAAGGAGGAACAACACAGTATTAGGCAGGTGGTCATAATGTTATGGCTGAATGGTGTATGTATCTATATATCTACCTACTAATTATCACTGCGTCATTATCTCACCCTCTGACGTGCGAATAAAGTCTTCCATGAATAATTTCTATCCTTGGAATCCTTCCTAGCTCAGGTCTGATAAGTTTAACCACAGCCGCCTTGAAGAAGGTGAAAAATCTTTCCTTCAGAGGCCGTAATTAAAAGGGGTAGCACATCTCTACGTTCTCCAGGTCAGATGTTAGGGATCTTGTGAAAGGGTTAATAGGGACACTGAAGGTCATACCTCAAAAAACACACGTTTTAGAGCCTGGAGAACAAAATCCCAGGTTCCATCACCTGATATTTATATCTAGATGTGTTAAACAACTAGGACCATGGTGGCAAAGCAGGTCATTTTTATATGAGCAAAAGTATTGGACCACATAGGCTTTGTATACATTTATAAAACCTGGGCACGTTGGATCCTGTAAACATAAACACACTGGGAATGATAATCTCTACATCAGGTATAAAAATCTAATAGAAAATATATCTTTTTATCTGTAAACTGACAGAAATGGACTTATAAGGTGTTTTTAATCAGTATTAAGAATCGAATGATGTTCAGGCTGTGAGTCTGATATAAAATGCATCTGTTGGCTTTCAGTGTGTTTTAGACGTGTGTTTTTCCCTCTGTTGGAGAACCTTACAAAGAATTTTACTGGTTCTACTTTTCTATGAGTATATTAACCCCTAGCAGGCTAAAATACAGAAATCCTTCTGAAACACTACAAATTCTTAGTCCTGAGTGTCTACTTTCATATGAGCTTCATATTAACCTCCATGACAAAGACACTCAAACATCAACATGGACACAAGGCTACTGGTGAGACCAGAGGAGTTTTTCATGTACAGTCTGGTGATTTTGCGTTCAGACACTTTGATAATAAACTGATAAATGAATTTTTTTTTTAAAAAAAAGGTGCAGGACAGGAAAGCAGTGAGAGAGCGGGCGAGTTTGGCAGCGTAGGCGAGTTTAGGATTATTCCCAGAAGACCGAGTGATTCTTCATCAGTCATAGTGTGGAGGCGAACGAGGACACGCTCACTCCAGAGAGCAAGATGGATCATCAGATGAAGTGTGTAGAGTCTCTGTCTTAGGCCAAAGTGAAGAAAAATATCTGATCAGCGGGGATCTCCATACGGCGCACACACAAAAACGGCTTTATACATGCGATTAGAACTTTCTCTCTGTCTCTCACACACACACACACACAGGTCTGAAAAGTGGACACAGCTGAGCTTCCCCCTTGACTGATGCCTTTAATTAAATACGCAAAGTTAAAGACTTTTGCTATAAAAATATTTTCTTTGGGGTCTAATATTTTTTACACTGCTCGTTTTTTATTAGATATTGAATCATTCTCCGAGCCGAACGTACCACAGACTCATCCATAAACGATAACAATATATTCTTTTGGCTTTTATCTTACAGTCAGAAAAGAGCTGACTCATGAAATTTCTTTCATTCTTGTCCAGAGTATTTTATAGGGTTTTTTTAACCTTATAACAGGTGCCTTACCATTTAAGATCTCACAGTTCTTTACTTTCAAAAACTATTTCAAATCTAATAATAAATAAATAAATAAATATCTTACAAGTTATAAGAACATGTATGTTAAAGATAAACAAATTTTATCTAAAAAATATCATTATATTTTATATAATAAAATAATTAACAAGGAATCACTGTTAAGATAAATAGTAACTAAAATTTTTTTAAAGTAGAATATTAACAACTAATTAATAAATACATAAACAATAATTAATAACAACATTTCATAGAATAATAAAATCTAGTTAAAGCTACAGATCATCACTAAAATCTAGATGTTTAAATTGATGACAGTCATGTGCCGTTTTTTTTTTTTTTTAAAAAAGAGGATTTTAATATTGAATTAGTATTAATATTATTACCTTATATTCACAAGGTGATGATGGATGGATAAATGGATGGATATAATGGATTTATGTGACTTTAGTGTGTGTGTTCTGAATACTGCAGCCCACCTGAGTGTAACTGGATTATACGTCATTACGGTACACTGTACAAAAGTGAGCAAAAGTATTTGTATTTCTTCTCTTCTCTTCTCTTCTCTTCTCTTCTCTTCTCTTCTCTTCTCTTCTCTTCTCTTCTCTTCTCTTCTCTTCACTAGTCATTGATGTGTAATTTGTGTGGATTTGTGTTCATTCAGCATTAGTGAGGAGGTTCTGTGGTTCAGTCAGTGTTCCAGTTCAGTCCAGTGGGGTCAGAGTGCAGGACACTCCAGTTCTTCTTCCACTTTTCTCACAAACCTTTAACCTCCACACTATGTCTTCATGGAGCTCAGGAGTTTGTGCTTTCATACAGGAACAGGAAATTTGGGGATGAGCCAGATGTGGGTGTGATGATCGATGTCCACATACTTTTGACCATGTAATGGAAAATCCCTGAGACTACATAGCTAGCCTGGCAAGGTGCATTACACTAATTATAAATAATAATAAAAATAGATTTGTTTAATAACATGTTGCTGCTGTTAAATGACGTGGACTAAAGTATTGTTAGCATCAGAGAAACAGCATTAGCAACTTCTTGCTAGTAAGATACGCTTAGCGAGATATGCTAACCGAGCTAACTGAGCACTTGGAGTGAGGAAATAGCAGCGAAACTGTTCCACATGAAATATAAACATTTCCTGTATCAGATCAGAGCTTTTTTGTGTGTATTCAGCCCATCATGTTTGTGTTTTAAGCTAAGATTAAGCTACATTAAGACTAGGAGCTAGACTGGTGTTAGCGTAAAGCTAATAAAGCATGAGAAAGTCTCAGTGGAAATCATATTTCGCAATAAATCTCGCAGTTACATTGCTGTAAAATGGAATAAGACTGGCTCGTGAGAGAACATTGCAGAGCTAGGCGGTGAACAATAGCGAGGGGTTAGCATCTGTCACGGTCAGCTAATTGTTAAACGACACGCAGGGCTGTTTTCCACATAAACAGGTGAGTTGCTAAGGAGCGGCGCTGCCAGATGATGATGTGTGGAGTTTCTGCTCTCGTGGAGCTCCAAGAGCCGAGATCAGAGCGCCGATCTTTTCAGCGTCGCTCCCCGAAGACTCTTAAAGAGCCATTAGTGAACATCTGGTTAAGATTAGCGCAGTTACTTACTGCCATCAGAGAGAGCGTGTTAGCGCACTCGGCTTGTTTTCTTTCCTTCTTTCTTTCTCGTCTTAAAATAGCTCGTTCGCGTCGATCTAAAATCAAGACAGGAAAATTGGAATTATTAAGAAAACTACAGCAAAGACATTACAACAGAGTCGAGTGTAAAAGACGCTAGGAACAAAAGTCATGGCCATCGGCGCTGAGGGTTGTGCTAATTTGTTGGAGGTGTAAATAAAGAGTTCTCTGTAGCAGGAGATAAGAGGGTTGAAGGAACCTCAGGACAACGCCGTGATGCCATGTGGTGGAACTCATGTATGGTGTTGAATTCTGGACATAGTTTTTTAAATTAAGGAGGAAGCAATTTTAAATGCTTTTATTGTCACTGCACAAGGACAACGAAATTAAAAAATAAGAAAATTAAAAAAAGCAGTCTTTAAGATGCATAGTAAATAAATAATCTATTAAAATAAATATCTACATAATAAAACATAATAAAATATTAAAATAAAATAAATTAAATTAAATTAAATTAAAGCACAATAGGATCTAAAAATTAAGGAGAAGGTAAGACATCACACCTACAGGAAGTTTTGTTTAGTTTTTTTTTATTTAATATAATTTTATTTACTAATCAGAGTTACAAGCTGAAACAAGTTGCTTTATCTTTTTTGTTGTTGTTGTTTTGTTTTCTTCATTTTCTTTCCCCTCAGGTGGGAAATTTTCTGAGTTACAAGCTAAAGCTTTATATTTTATTATTATTATTTGCTTTTCTTTTTTCTTCCCCGAGACAGGACATTTCTGAGTTATGAGCTCAAACCCATAGCTTTATCTCTTTTTTTTGTTTTGTTTTCTTAATTTCTTTCCCCCTGAGACAGGACATTTCCGAGTTACAAGCTGAAACCTGTTGCTTTACCATTATGTAAAGCCAGCGATGCGGCGGCGCTTTAGCCCTTTAGTCTCCTCACCTCTCTCACTTGTTCAACTTTCAAAGCATCAGTTTTCCTGATAATTTCTCACCTCTGGAGATTCATCCGACTGAAAAAATCCTCCAGCTGAAAGCTCCGACACTGGAGACTCCTTCCTTTAACAAGGATTTCATCTTTCAGCTTCATTTCTTCTTTATACTGATCTGTAGGTTTATATTTAGAAAAACAGAAGTAAATTCATTTAAAAAATCTCACAGATGGATGTGAAGAAAATCATAAACAAGGGAAAGGAATAAAAAAAAAAAATCCTGTGTGCTCTACATGGAAGTCCAAAAAAAATAAATAAATCGGCTTTTACCAAAGAAACAAAATGCAATTTGAGAGACAACAGGAGCGACGTTTAATTTAAGATTTGATCACTTTTATGGAAATTTCTTATAAAAAACCCAAACAATTGGCTCGAACAATTCCTGGTATGTGATCTGGCGTCTCTTCGGGTCCCTGACCTCCATTTTAACCTGCTTTTATCTCCTATTTATTGTCTGATCACAAAAACAGAACGCTTTAGATCGGATTTATTTGATGCTGTTTCATTAAATGTGTAGAGGAAGATTATAAGGAAGTAGCAGAGGTTCATTAGTTCAGTTAAACCCAGTAAAACTCAGTAAAGCAGTAAAACTCCAGACTAGGATGTTCCTCACGTTCATTCATTCGTTCGTCTCTTCCTCATGGCGGAAGTTTAAAAGTTTTTCAGCTAGCTATTCTTTTTTTTTCTCCCACGTTCGTAGCCTGATGTTGTTGTTTTATTAGCTTCCTGTTTGGGTGCATTTTTCATCCAAGTGACCTGTTTGTTTTACCAGGATGTGGTTCCAAAATAAAAACTGACTCCAGGGATTCATAAATGAGTCACAGCAAATAAGCAGGCGCACACACATTCGCGTTTGATTATTTGGGAGTCTTTTTTTTTTTTATTCAAAGTGAATCACAAGGAGGATAAATCACACAGACGAGACACTGAGGATGATTTGTTTCAGATTTGGCAACCTGGCAGTTCATTCCGATCACCAAGATGTTTGGGACAAATGAATAGCAATAAGAATCGGATGTGTAAATAACCAAACACCTTTTTCACACTCTCTCTCTCTCTCTCAATCTATCTATCTATCTATCTATCTATCTATCTCTCTCTCTCTCTCTCTCTCTCTCTCTCTATCTCTCTCTCTCCCTTTCTCTCTCTCCCTTTCTCTCTCTCTCTCTATCTCTCTCTCTCTCCCTCTCTCTCGCTCCATCATTCAGTCTTCCTTCATCACCCTCGTAATTTTTACCTCTCAAGCGTCTGGAATAACACAGTCTCGCACTTCACTGCTTTTTAAAGGCCTACTTTCACTGGACTTCCCCACGTCGGTCTGCGGTGAAGGACAACTGTTTATTTTTCCTCCCTGCTCTGCTGCTTCTTGGTGGTTTGTCCTTTTGCTTTAAGCGTCACGCAAGACTTCAGAATGTAAGAGCGCAAGCTAAAATATTTACCGTGTGGTTTAAACCGTGGCTTTTGACTCTTTCAGGAATTTTAAATCAAAGTCAGAAATCAGTGGACACGTTAATATGAACATGGTGCAGGTTTCCAGGGGGTGTGGCTATTATGAATATGCAAATCTGGCCACGCCCACTATTCTTCCTCAGAAGCCAGAACATGTGATTTCCTCCTGTTTTTCTTGTGTCCATGTTGATGATTGAGTGTCTTTGTCATGTTCCACTCCACAGTGGAGGTTAATATGAAGCTCATATGAAAGTAGACACTCAGGAATTTGTAGTGTTTCAGAACGATTTCTGTATTTTAGCCTACTAGGGATTAATATATTCATAGAAAAGTACACAAAAACCACTCAGATGTTTGTATCTTCAAAGTAAATGTTGATATCAAACCCATTTCTGCTCTCTGAGATGCTCTGAGTGCTTGTTCATCTAAAAAGTAGCTCAAATTTGATCTTCAACCAGTAAAGTTCTGTGTAAGGTTCTCCAACAGAGAGAAAAACAAACGTCTAAAACACTTTTATCTTCAAAACAGCTTTATCTTCAGGACAGAGAAGTTTATATAGAAGTTTTTTGTGGTTGATTTTACTACTTGGATCATTTTCAGTCTGATTCGGATCACGTCGTCCGTTATAAAGAGGTAAAGAGTTTTATCTCCATCTCAAATTGGAAATTAAGCCACTTCTACGTGAAGGTTTAAGAGAAACATGTATCAGATAATCCCTCAGCATCAAGCTAGCTGTCAATTCCATCAAACTGAGTCAAGAGATTTGGAGATTTAGATCCAAATTTAACTGTACATTTTCCCCCACCTCTTTTGCTGTAACAAAGTGCTTTTCTCTCATAAACAATAATGATTTTTTTTTTTTTTACTTTACTATACGACATAATATATATCTGGTGTTTTATTCACTAAAGCGCTTGTTAGTATTTTCCCTTCGAGCACTCGCAAAAAATTCCTGTGTGGGTTTTTTTTTTTTTATTCGAAATAAATGTGATGCGGCCGAACGTTTAACGTTTAGCCCTGAAGGTGTTCGAAACAATGCGTATTCATGCTGAAGTCAAAGGCTCGCTTGTGTCTAAGATGGAAGGAACTGGTTTGTTGTGTGTGTATTGTGCAATTGTGGATTTCCACACTCTTCGGGAAGCTATGCGAGAGGATTCACATTTTCCATTCTGCGTGTCCAGGACATTTACAGTTGGCGTCAGGGTATCAGTTGGTCGGAGAGGAGGCACTTTGAAGTGTTTGTGGTATCGGCACATCTGCAGGCAAGATGTGCGCCGTGTACGGAGGAGGAAAAAAAAAAACAAAAAAAAAAAAACAAGGGGGCCTCCGAGGCCTTCTCTTACCACGTCATGTGACAATGAACAACATTCCTTTGCTCTTTGTCGAAAAAAAACCCCAAAAAAACGTTGTGAAACTCTTCCCATCTTCGACATAAATCTGCACAGAATTCTTCTGAATTATGATGTACTTTCCTGAAATGCTTATAAAAGCCCCGGGGAACCTTCGACGCTCAGCAGCACCGCTGTTGATTATTTTCAGAAGGATCTGGCCCAGGTTCTGGTGGGAAGCTTTCCTCTCCACACTCTCCGGTTTCAATGCAGGAACCGCTAAAACCTATTCCTGTGAAGTTGCTATATATAAAACTCTTTGATGAAGTCCGAGCTCGAGAATCACAGGTTCGGTTTGTCACCGTGACGACCAAAACGGCTCCAAAACGTCCCTGTGCCGGACAGGTCAGAGGACAGAATCAGGCTGAGACGTGAAACAACCTGAATTAATGGCATGTAATAACAGACTGATGTTTCAGTGACACTAAAATGAGTCAGATTTACGGTTTAATCCTGTTTTTTTGTAGATCAGAACTACTCGGATGTCCGTTAGTGCGCCAGTTGGTCTGATGTAAATGGGAAATTCCAGCATGAATCCAGATGAATCCAGAATGATGGAGATAAAATTGATGAATTGAGATCAATTCATGAGGAAAAATAAAATCACTGAGGCTTCATCATATGATCCTTAAGCTTGACTGATGTCTACAATTAATCAGCAATTAAGCAGTTACTAAGATCACAGAGCTCTGCATGTCAGGAGGCTTTTATTTTTTACTCGTTAAGTCTTCAGCCATAACATTAAAACCAGCCTGCCTAATATGTTTCTTTTTTCCTATCTTTCTACCCATCCTGAGGCATCTAGAGATGTTCCAGCTCCAACTGTGTTCCACTTTCAGACCTTCATTGAGACAAAGCCAATCTTGCAATGATCCAGAAGCATTTATAGATGGTCCAACTCCACTTAAATTTTGCTTCATGAAGATTTCAGACCTTCATTGCGACAAAGCCAACCCTGCAAGGATCCTGAGGCATTTATAGATGGTCCAGCTCCAGTTGTGTTCTGCTTCATGGACCTTCAGTGAGAAGATGCCAAGCCCATGTGGACTTTGAGGACAACAGCCTCCTAATCAATATACAAAATAATATTCTACATTTGCTGGATCTCCATCATTAGGCATCTGAAGGCTTCTATGTTGCTAAGTAACACATGGATGATCTCTGTCTGTTGCTATTGCTAACATCAACTAGAGTTTTGTTTTTTATCTGTTGTTTGGGTTTAACACTAAAACTGCAAGGCTAACATTGCTAAGAGTGAAAGGAAGCTAAGCTAGTCCTGTAGTAGCATGTAAACAGAAAACCTGATTTATCATAGACTCACTGGTAAGAAAAATCGGTGTTTTAGCACCGGATGCCATTTTCGACATCTTTGACTTGCTTAATAAGGATGTACGAGCTAGGCTAGCGACAGTAAAGCTACCTCAGGAACCTCAGAGAGATTTTATTAACCTGTTCACTGATAAAATCTAGATTATATTTATTTATATCACAGCTAAATAACATGTAGACAAGCTCCGGTTGCTGCTATGGCTAACAGCTAGAGTTTTGTTGTTTGTCTGTTGTTTTTTGTTGTTTAACTTTGATTTGTGAGGTGAGAAGTTAAACGGCGAGTGATGTGTGTCACGTTAAAGCCTTTATTCTGTTTGTTATTTAAACAGAAGTGAACATTGTGACGCTAAAGAGCCAAACAGCAGCTTTTTTTGTGATGAGTCATGCTAATCTGGATGCTATTAGCTTCCCTTCTCAGTCAGTTATCTTAGCCTAGTACAAGAAAAACAGCAGATTTGAAATAAATCGAGTATGTTTTATTGGTTTGTAAAACGTTTTATGGATAATGATTGATGATATATATATATATATATATATTAGTATTGGTTCAGCAAATCGAAGGAAAGATGATTTACACATGGATTAGATCTGGACTGGACTGGATTAGATTAATAATCTGACTAAAAAATTACTCAGGCTTTCTTTAAAAACAATTTGTTCAGTTATTGGTCAGTTTTCTGAAAATAAATGAGTAAAAATGTGTGTGTGTGTGTGTTTGATCCTAAGGAGAAGTGAAAGGCAGGTTTATTGATGACGCTGTGATCAACTGCACGGCTAAATTACAGGCAGAAACATAAAACTGAACCCAGGAGGCAGCTTGAAGTTTTAAGTTTAAGGTTTAAACAGTTCATTTTAATGTCCCGGTGGAAACGAGGGCTGATTATGACGTCCATTTGGAGTGACCTGAGCTTATTTTTCAACCTGATTCTATTCGAGCGGTTTTGCGTAGCAGTAACGTGTGTAAACCACACAGTTCGGAGCGTCGTCATGGTGACGATCCTGGGGTCTGGAGCCACACAAAAGTATCCCAAACTCAGACTTTAACATCAGTTTGGTCTGCAGTCAGGATCACAGCCCCACCACAGACTTATTTTCACATTTCATTAATAAGGAGCGCTCCTGCCAAGAAATTCTGTCCCTTTCCCCCTCCAGTGAGCCGTTTTTAACTCTTATTAAAGTCATATTTTACAGCTTTGTCCATAAATCAGCTCGAATTAGCCGGATTACTGCGGCGCTTATTCACTCCGGACGCTCGGCCCGGCGCGTCATGAGCAGACGCGGAAAACACCACGCTACCAAGCTACAAGAGAAGAACGTAAACAAGGAGTTCTTCAGCAAGTTAACAGGAATTAAAACAAACAAACAAAAACCGATGGCACGGATTTGACATGAACTCGGCGTCGCATGTCCCCAGAAACTCTTCCACATCCAGGATGGCGAGCTTTCAAGGGCACAGCCCCAGCACCATGACTCACGCAGAGAAATGAAAACATTTAATTATGGGAGTAAACGGCTTTTCAGGGAAGACGATGACTAACATGTGTGAGACATTCTGGATCTGGTAAAGGTCACTGGGCTGAATCCAGACACAGAGCTCCATCTGTGATAATCCTGCTGTTCGGCTTCTATAGGCCCAGATGTGTAGAATAAGAGCAGATTTTCAGACGCTTTGGCGTTACGGCTTTCCAAAAGAAAGCGGAATGGAACAGCAAACGAGCGGCATAGTCGAGAGAAAACAAAGGACACACCAACAGAAGGTCCACGGTTTTTCTCCCAGGTTTTGGTGGACGGTCAGCTTTCAGCTATCACACGATTTCTACCAATCAGGACGGGTGAAGACGAACACGTGCTTCTTCTAAGACACGTGAAGTCAATCTAGACTCCTGTTAATGCAGATCGTCGTCATGATGGATTCTTTTTCAGCCTTTGATTGAAATCTCACGCAGTAATATAAAAACTTATGCTCACATTAACAAAAAAAGGGACTTTTTACAGGAGGAATCTTGGAGAACCGGCGTCGCCGCGTCGCATACTTGCGGAACAGCTACAGATACAGTAGTGAATGCGACAGGGAAAAAAGAAATAAAATCTTCATATCAATTCCAGCTCTAAGAAGAATGCTGGTGATTATTCATGCTTGTTTTCAAGGACTTTATTTGAAGATAATTGAGCTGCAGGTTTTTGGTTAAAGGATCTTCACATGGTTTTTATATATATATGTATATTTATTAATGGGATATTGTGCAGCGTGACAAGTAATAATCATAAAAGTTCTCCTCAGCATTAATCCAGTCTGCAGTCCAGACTTCACACTGATTCCTCTCAGGAAACATGGAAGCCATCAAGCCGCCTTCAGACGGCCGAAGCGTCCTGACTGCAGCTCCAGAAACGCCTCTCTGTGAATCTGAAGCAGCTTCCGAGCCTGTTTTCAGTTCCACCTCATTTTTAAAAAAAAAGCTGCATTTTGTCTGGGTAATTTTGTGGAAACAGGCGAACTGTGTTCCCGTATATTCAATCTGACAAACCTGAAGGAGCGTCTGTGCCAGAAATAGAGTCTGTGACTGCGGCAACAATGGAGGCCCTCTTCTATCTCTGCGTCCATCTGAAAACTATTTCTCCTCGGCAGCGTGGCCTTGTGATTGGTTCCTGGAAGAAAAGAAGCTTCTGATCCACAGAGAGATGTTTAATTCTTTTTAAAAGGATTTTCTAAGACAAAAAAATAATAGAAAAGAATGTAAAAAAAAAAAAAAAACTCAGTCATATGGGGGAAAAACAAGAGTTCAAAAAGAATAGAATTTTTAAAAAACGAAAAGCATAGGTAAGTTTTTTAGGAAGAAAGAAAAAGAAAGAAAGAATTGGTAAAGAAAGAAACACTACAATGATTTTGTTTCTCGTGAACAAAAAAGGAAGGAAGGATCAGTAACAAAAGAAAGAAAGAAAGAAAGAAAGAAAGAAAGAAAGAAAGAAAGAAAGAAAGAAAGAAAGAAAGAAAGAAAGAAAGAAAAAGAATCATTAAAAAAATAAACATACAAACAAATAAAGAAAGATAAATAAATAAATAAATAAATAAGAAAGAAAAAAGATCATTAAAGAAAGAAAGAAAGAAAGAAAGAAAGAAAGAAAGAAAGAAAGAAAGAAAGAAAGAAAGAAAGAAAAAGAATCATTAAATAAATAAATAAGAAAAGAAAGAAAGAAAAA